>NC_085961.1:28035734-28348859 GCF_910591565.1 Cydia splendana
CCCTCTCCCTCTCCCTCTCCCTCTCCCTCTCCCTCTCCCTCTCCCTCTCCCTCTCCCTCTCCCTCTCCCTCTCCCTCTCCCTCTCCCTCTCCCTCTCCCTCTCCCTCTCCCTCTCCCTCTCCCTCTCCCTCTCTGAGAAAAATCTGCAGCGATTTTGAAAGCCCACGCAGTGCAAGTGTTATTCTGCCGTCATAATCCCGATAATTCATAACAAACACCGATAACGAACTCTGCGAAACATGAAGTCATAAATGTCCTGTGAAAAATGTCGTTCTGACTTTTTGACTATTTTAAGGTTAGGCTACAGGGCAAACCCTTAACCCGATCGTCTTTGTTTTAGGCTCAAATTGTAGCTGACTAAATTGTCCAGAGCCGTTTTTCTCAAATTTTTGATATCATTCTTCGTGTCCAAATTATCGAGCGCCAAAATCAAAAATTCGGAAAAAATTGAATTTTATTTTCACTATTTCGACCATAACTTTTTTTGTTTTTGACTTTCTCGAATAATTATTTTTGCACCTTACAGCTCTCGTGATTATGCGTCTCTTGAGCCTATTTTTTAATATCATATCTTCACAACTTTCCGAGATATAAGGGGATCGCACTTTTTCGTGAAATCGGACCGTATACTGGAGCGAACGAAAAGACATTTCCAATGTCAAAAACTGGTCACTGGTAAACGGAAATGTTTAGGTAGGTAGTACTTATTATACACCTGTGAAATAAACTGAAATTTTGCAGATTTTTTTATAGATTTTGTATTCTCTATCAATATGTATTACGATGTTTTGCGTTATTAATTCAGAAGAATTTTTGTTCACAATTATATTATACCCTTTTAATACCAGAACTTAAGGTCTCCATGGGTTATCGTGTAGCATTCTAAACTTTAGCACCAAGTATTTCGCACCCGCAGGCACCACTCGTGGAACAGATGTGGCTCAGTCTAACTGTGAATGGCACTCGAATAGCAGTCGGCACGGCTTATCGGCCACCGTGGTTTAGCGTTGACTCTTTTATTGACGCTCTTACTGAATCAATTTCTACTTTCGCTAAATTTGATGTTATTATTTTAATGGGTGATTTTAATATTAATTTATTAAATGCAAATAGCAATGATTCAAAAAAACTCCTCGGATTTCTCAAGTGTATGAATCTCACCCAATTTACAGACCGACCGACTCACTTTACAAATCATAGTGAAACCTTAATCGACCTAGTGTGCTCGAATTCGTGTGTCACTGATTTATACATCAACCATATACCGGAACTTAGTAGCCACGCATTTATTACGCTTGAAGTTTCCGTTAAAAAACCAAAGCTATCTCCTCAATGGGTAACATATAGGCCGTTGAAAGACATTGACTTCGAACAATTTAACGAGCGTGTCGCATCCATCCAATGGGACAACCTTATGTCAGACGATGTTAACTATATGGTAGATTCGTTTAATTCTTCTTTGATACAGTTGTTTAATGAATTTGCTCCAGTAAAATCAGTTCTAATAAAAAATAAATCTTACCCGTGGATAACGTACACTGTCAAAAAGATGATGAAGCTTCGAGATGAGGCTCATGCTCGGAGTAAATTGACAAAGTTAGATTCCCACGTTAAGTACTATAAAGACTTAAAACATATGGTTAATACAGCGATTTACAACGAAAAAACTGCTTACTTCAACCTTCACATTAATAATAATCTAAAAAAACCTCGAACTCTGTGGAAAAACATTAAAAACAACGTGGCAGACTTTAAACGCAAAAGTTTTGAATTACCAGCACATTTAAACAACCCGTCAAAATTAAATGAGCATTTTCTATCGCTGCCTGGAGATAACTGCGTTGACATCTCTCTTTTAACTAAATACGAGTTTAGTAGATTTAGTAATTCTATATTTTCTCTCAGACCTGTAACGGAAACAAATATACTCAACATTATAAAGTCCTTTTCCACTAACGCACAAGGTGCCGACGGAATTACCCTAAAAATGATTTTGCTGACGCTTCCCTATACACTTACCCTAGTTACTGATATAATTAATAAGTCATTAGAAAAAGGCATATTTCCTCAGGCATGGAAGTCTTCTGTTGTTAGACCTATTCCAAAAATATCGAATCCAACAAGTTTCAAAGATTTTCGCCCGATAAGTATTCTCCCCTTTTTATCAAAAATCCTGGAAAGGGCAGTGTACCTACAATTAACAGAATATGTAGAAGTCAATGACATCCTGCCGCGGAAGCAGTCGGGTTTTAGAAAATCACGTAGCACAACAACAGCATTAATAGATGTAGTCGATGACATTCTGGGTGCCAGAGACAATGGCGAAAATGTAATGCTTGTGTTGCTAGATTTCTCACGTGCTTTTGACACTATAAATACTACGCTGCTACTATCTAAGTTGGCCTTCTATGGAGTAGACACACGATCTCTTGAATGGTTTGCGAGTTATCTTACAGGACGCACACAATGTGTTGAGGTACGTGATGTTAATGGTGTAGTATCTGCATCTAATCCCCTAACTGTTACGCGGGGCGTTCCGCAAGGCTCTATTTTGGGCCCACTCCTATTTATTTTGTATAGTGCAGATGTTATAAATAATATAAATTACTGTAATTATCACTTGTACGCTGACGATATTCAATTGTATATTTCATTTAAGCCAAATAAAACTGACTCTGCAGTTGACAAATTAAATTCTGATTTAGGACGCATAGCAAAGTGGTGCATGTCGAATAATCTTGTCCTGAATGCAAATAAGTCTAAATTAATGATATTTGGTTCAAATAAGCGACTAAGTGATCTTGAGACTTACGTGCCACAAGTAGTTATCATGGGTGATATCTTAGAGCGTGTTTACGTAGCCCGTAACTTAGGCCTTATTATGGATGATAAGCTGCGCTTTGAAGAACACGTCACGGAACTAGTGCGAAATTGTTTCTACAGGCTGAATGTGTTGTATCGTTTTCGAGACTTTATTAAAGTAGACTTACGAATAAATCTCTGTGACTCCTTAATTTTGTCTAAGTTGGGTTATGCCGATGGTGTCTATGGTAGTTGCTTGCTGGCGCGTACTTCTACTTTGGTACAGCGTATACAAAATGCTTGCGCTCGATATTGTTTTAATGTACCACGCCGTTCCCATATCACTCCATTTTTAAACAACAATAAACTTCTGAATATGTCTGCTAGGCGAACTTTACACTTCTCTTTGTTGATTTTTGGAGTCATGCATACCAAAAAACCTTCATATTTATTTAATAAGTTAAATTACTCGAAGCGTGAAGTGCGGGGTGCGCAGCGGCTTGTTGGCCCGAAGCACAGTACGTCTGCTTTTCGTGGCAGCTTTCGTTACGCCGCCACGAAGTGTTGGAACAATCTGCCACCTCCAATTAGAAATTGTACGTCAATAGCAACCTTTAAAATTAAGATAAAAGAGTATTTAACCGATGTTCAAACTTCCAACATATAAGCTGACGTACTGCGCTAGATATTATTATTATTGTAATTTTTTTTTTTTTTTTTAGCTATTAAGCTCGTTTCATGTTTACAAACACATACTTCTACTTCCAAATTGTTCAAGCACGGAATTATGTACTGTTGTCATTTAATTAACTCAACTGTCATCTCTTCTCCCATATGTTGCATTAAGTTTTGTTTTGCTTTATTTTATATTTGTTATGTGTATTTAAATTGGTTGCCCTGAAAACCAGCGCCATGGCTAAGGACATTAGTCATCGGCATATGCTGAGTGGCATCCATTTTGGTGTCTTGTACTAGAATAAGATGTATTATAGGTTAAGCATGTATTTCAACACCAAATAAACCATTTCTATTTCTATTTCTATTTCTATTAAGTATTAGGAATATCTAAAAGGTAAATTTATTTTCAAAATGTAGGTACCTTACTCTACCACGCTCACAAAAACGGTTGAACATTCACATGACGGGTACTGTAGAATTTCTTGACTTCATAAGTCCGTATTATACTCCAGCCTTTAGGTAATCGCTTAACACGCGTTAAGCCGAAAGCCGATAAATTAACCCGACACCACGCAGCGGCAATTTTTCGCTTTAAATGAAACGTAAACACGCTTGAAAAATGTGACCCCGCTTATTGTGTTTGCGCATTTCGCGCCCTAGTGCGGCAATAAAGTTGCAAGTCGTGGTTTACGCTTGACAGCGCTGCTGTCTGGCGGGTGGTGTCCAAAAGACGTGTAATTGCATTTTGTCACGAATTTATCCTAATATTTGCAATTACAAAGGAAACATCTCGTTTCTAGCACTTTTATCTAGAATATTGACGACCTTGAGTCACACATATATTCATACACATACCTATGTACATGCATACATATACAACATTTAAATATATCAGCAACTTACACATATCAACGTGCATATCACTTTATCTAGAATATTGACGACCTTGAGCCACACATATATCCATACACATACACATTATACAACATTTAAACATGCCAGCAACTTACACATATCTCGCCTATTCACATTCGTATTACAAAGGTGGGGAAATAAGGAATAGTTCCTTATTTCCCAACCTTTGTAATACCATTCTTTCTTTTTGTGAACGCAAAATTTCACTAGGAACGACAATGATTATCAAGTCGTGCGTGAGATGTGCGCCAATCACCAAGACAATCATTATGGTCGTGTCAAAAGGATGACTCACAGACCGGGCCGTGGCCGGGCCAAGGCGTGCGACATGTCATTTTCTATGACAGCTGATCGGTGATCACGTGGTGCTTTCCATAGAAAACGAAGCGCCGGAAGCTCCGAACAGGCCCCGGCCCGGTCTAGCGTGAGTCATCCTTTAGAATCAACCTCTTCTGCCGTAGCTTGTCTACAAATTCAATGTAAGAAACGGCATGGCGCATGGTGCGACATAGGTCCTCAACATTTGGACAAAATGCGTTATTTCGCAATAATCACGAATATTTTTGTAACAAAATGTCGGGTCTCCCTTTAAGCCCAGCATGTCGCCGAGTTTCATATTGTTCCATAATTCCGTGCTCACACAATATCTGCTAGAGCGGGCAGCCTTCTAGGCAGTACGTGCGCAGCATGTTGAATGGAGGAAACGTCACGTTTGCCTCAATTTGTCGTTCATAGGGAAATTTAGCGTTCAGAGAGAGGAATGATAGGCTATGCATCATGTGATATGTGTAACGGTGTACATATATGTATCCGTTACGCATTATGTTAGCAACGTTGTTGTTTGTCGGGTGTCCTTAAAAAGTATTAAGAGCAAAGAAAGGCTCGTAAGATTAAAAATAAATTTGCTACTGTGAAAAGCATACCTAATATTGTTAACTTTCATCATCGCGACAAAAGTATTAGAAAACATGTGTACCTACACCTACATGTTTTGTATGTCATTAAAATGATATTATCTTTAGGAATAGATAACTAACTTTTGAGGGTGCAAGATTAAGTGGTAGAAGGTTTGGGGAATGATCTTTATCCATGTTATTTTGATAACTATCCGCAGACTGAAAATTGGGGCTAGCAAATAACTTTGGAACTTATAAATAATCGCTATTTGGATGATTAATTTGCCTTCTTCTTATCTTCAATGAACTATACCCATTTATTACTAAAATTTACCACTGTCATGATATTATTTTCTTGTTGTTACTTAAAAGCATCGAAAGTGGTATAATATATGCGACCTTGAAGTTGTTAAATCCGTAGAAAATTATAATTATTAATAACTTACCCTGATTTGATATTAATATGAAGCGAGATGCACTGCTCGGTATGTCAATTTCAAATTAAGTTGAGATTTTGTAACTTGAATACCGCTCCAAGAAAAACAACTACAACAGACTTTGATACCCGTTAAATACCTACTCTCTCTCTCTGCTAGTGTTTATTTTATTTTACTCCAAAGCGTTACATTGTAACATTGTAGAAACGGGAACGCAACAAGACGGATAAATTAGTTCTGATGCTACGCTACGAGTAGGAGCAAATTAGATTGTCCAAATGCAGAACAAAATGTTTGCTTGACTTTTAAGAAAAACGAGTTAGTTCTTGTAACATCAGTTATTTATATGATCTAAAAAGCTATGGAGAAATACGATTAAGTACTACAAATACTACAAGATACAAGGTCGTTTAAATAGTACAACTCTGATCCACAAGTTCAACACGAAAGTAATTGTAATATAGGTACATGCAGAAAAGATTTTGGATTATAAATAGTTGGGTGGTTACAGTAGTGAAATTTAGATATATATGTTATTAAATCAGACCTTACATAACTTATAATTAGACGGTCTTCATGCAATGCTGACGTAATAAAAAAAGGAAAGTTGCACGACACTTAGGTACCTGACACTATGTATAATTATGTTTTATCAAATATTTAAAATTCTTCGCGTGTGACTTTATTCCAATATGATACTGTCTAAAAAGGAGCCAAAAGAACTATAGTAATTATAAATTACGAAAATTATACCATGGACACCGCCTCTTTTGCAACACTCAGTCAATTCTGGACTTACGCTTGAACGGTCCGGGTCCGGGCCGAGGCATTCGTCACTTCGGTTTTCTACAGAACGCATCATCGATCACCTGTCATAGAAAATAAAGTGTCATAAGCCACGTCTCGGAGTCCTTAAAGGATCATTTAGACGGTGCGAGTCGCATGCAAGTTGCATTACATTGCGGTATTTGATCGACCGGTTGAATTGGATGTAACCTCAATAGTCCGCAATGTAACTAAAATCGCATGCGAGTTCGCGCGCCGTTTAAATCAGCCCTAAAGGATCATTTAGACGGTGCGAGAACTCGCATGCAATTTTTTTTACATTGCGGTATTTGATTGGTCGGTTGAATTGGATGTAACCTCAACAGTCCGCAATGTAACTAAAATCGTATGCGAGTTCGCGCAACGTCAAAATGAGCCTTTAAACTACTTATCTGAAACGCCGCTTAATATCCAGGGAAAGTACTTCAACTTGCCAACTATCAAGCCAAACTCCCGCCAACTAAAATTAGGCCATAAATTAACTCAGGCACATTAGAGAGGAGAATTTTGTGAACTGCGGCATAGTTTTGGACTTAAATTAAAACTTTGGGTGCCCCAGTTCATCTGGGTTTGATCCTAAAAATATAAAACAACATGAGCTGCATTTAAGAACTTAAATTATATCAAACTTTCAAATATCAACTTACTTATACATATATTATTTGTAAATACAATATAAATGTCATTTTACGTTAATGCTTTTAATGTATCAATTTTCGGGCCCAGTAAAACGTTTGAATGTTATTATTTATTATTTTCTTTAAATATTGTTGCTAGCCGCTTAGTAAACTCAGCATTAAAAATAGCAGCGTATGAAACAACGCACTGAAAGTATCTGCTACCCTCGAATACTTTTGCAATTAGAGATATATTATATATATACACTCGCGTGCAAAAGTATTGCATCACTTTGCATTTTTTCGTCCGCACCCAATATCTTTGCAATTCTATACCCGATTCTGAAAATTTTGGTATCAACTGAAAGCTTATAATGTAACGCATTAGAAAAATGGTAAATTCAATTAAATTTCGAATCTGAAGACTAAAAAAAAATCAGAAAACTGAAAGTAATCGCATAATGATCCAAAATTAAATCAGGAAACTTAAGAATAAAAGTCATTTTTTAATACAATATCAATTATTATTATTAAATGAATACTTGGTATTGCCACCCACAGCCCTCCTTTCACAAACCAAATGGTTTTTCATATACCTAATTAATTTTGTAATGTGATGATGAGGAATAGCGTCCCACTCCTCCAGCAAGGCTCCCTTCAGCTCCGCAACATTGACCAGGGCAGGATTCCGCTTCCGAACCCTCCTTTTTAGGTAGTCCCACACGTCTTCAATGGGGTTAAGGTCCGGGCTCATCGCTGGCCAGTCCATGGTGTCGATGCCCACTTCGAGAAGGTAGGCTGCGGTGGCCCTAGCGGTATGACACAGGACATTATCCTGCATTAGGATGAACCCCTCATCAAAATTACCGGCATAAGGAACAACATGTTCCTCCAGGATATCAGTGATCTACTTGGCAGCGGTCAATCCACTGTCACGGCTCCCGCCAGGCACGAAAACTAGCTCTGTCCGCCCGTCGTAGGACTCGTAGGAAATGCCGCCCCAGAACATTACGGATCCATTGCCATAGGCGACCCTTTCGGAGAAGTAACATTGCACAAACTGTTTTTCTGGCCTTCTGTAGACTTTTTCTCTTCGGTCACATCCATTCAACCACATTTGCACGCTTTCAAGAAGAGAACTGGGGTTCATTGCTCAATGGTCCAGTTCTTGTGATTTTCAGCAAACTCTTTTTAGGCTGTACGGTGTCGCACCAGCAATCTGGGCCCCGCTGCGGGCCTCCTGGGTGTCAAGTTCGCTTTCTTAAGTCTTCTTCTTATTGTCTACTCACTGGCAGCCACTTCTCGTACCTCACGCAGACGCTGCTGGATGGCAATGCTTGTCTGGTGTCGATCTCGGAGAGATGTTGTGACAAAGAAGCGGTCGTCCCTCTCTGATGTACACTTTCTGCGGCCGCTTCTTGGTCTTGAAGTAAAGGATCCAGTCCCCTGGAACCTCTGGTAAACTCTGCAAACTGTAGATTGGCTTAAATTCAGCTTGGCAGCTACTGCACATTGGCTACGCCCCGCTTGCAGGGGCTGGACGATTTGGCGGACTTCAGCTTCAGTGGTTTCCATTTTTCCAGGTCTTCTTCATGGGAAAATACGCGGAAATATGTAACGATCGACTTCTGATAAGTGACTGATAACAACCCCTTCTCTAACCCCCGTTTTATAGGGGTCAAGGGTAGCGCAACTCGTGCGCGTGATAACGTGAAACCGCTCACAAATCAGGAAAATGCCGATAATTTGAAAAATACTGCGCCAATTTCCATGTTTTTTTACTTTTCGCAAAGCTAAAACTTCAAGGAACATGATTACATTAAAATAATTTAGCAAAATTAACCACAATTTACAAATATATTGGGTGCGGACGAAAAAATGCAAAGTGATGCAATACTTTTGCACGCGAGTGATCTCGACAGCTTGCATTCAAATGTATCTGCAACAGTTTTAATTGTTCTATACAGGGATACATCTCTTTTTTTAAGCTATCATGTATGTACTTAATTGTACTTTTGACGCATAGTCTAACTAGGTAATTCCACGACGGAGAGTGAATAAAGTGATTTTTTTGCCTATGACCGACTTTACGGGCGAAAAGTACATGTTTGCTCCTGCTATATCCTCCTATATGTCCTTTAGCAGTTTGATTAAAATGTTTTTATGGAAATATTTTACCTGACCTTTTTATTTACCTACTTCACTAAAAACACATTATTATTTTAATGCATTTATACATCTTGATAAGTCTGAATTTGGAAACATTAGGTATAACTAATTTATAGTGAAGTTTGTAATACACGTATATGGATAGGAGACCTTTTTATTTACCCACTTCACTAAAAACACATTATTATTTTAATGCATTTATACATCTTGATATGTCTGAATTTGGAAACATTAGGTATAACTAATTTATAGTGAAGTTTGTAATACACGTATATGGATAGGAAAATTACTTATCAATAAATAATTAAACGCCATTAATTTCGTTATTAATGATCATGGGTTCTACTTCAAAGTCTTAACCTACCCTCGGGGCATCTGTAATCCGGAACTCATTATTCTTATGATTATGCTTAAAATTATCTAGACAAATTTGATCCCTATTCCCTGGACTTAAGATTCAA
This sequence comes from Cydia splendana, assembly GCF_910591565.1. Taxonomy (NCBI): domain Eukaryota; kingdom Metazoa; phylum Arthropoda; class Insecta; order Lepidoptera; family Tortricidae; genus Cydia; species Cydia splendana. The sequence goes on from NC_085961.1 coordinate 28,045,535, forward strand.
TATTAATACACGTACGTTATTAAACTTGACTGGGTCATTATTCAAAACCGTTTTGATAGTAAGTAGGGATGTGCCACTTCTAGGAATAATCTTGGGTCGAGGAAATATTACTTTCCATATTTCCTGTAATGTTTGTAATGTTTGTTTGCATTTTTATTGTACCTGAAAATATTATCGGGAAAATGGAAATAAAACTACGTCACAGGTGTTCCGCCTTTACGCCGAACTTTTATCATCAGAATTTTACTTGCCAACCAAATTTCCTTTGAGTGATTTACTTTGACAACCAACCTTCGGCAAATTTCCATTATGATAACGTTCTACTTGGTAGAATTATTGTTAAGTAGACTAATATGTTATGCTATACAACATTTAAAATATATTTTCAATTACAAAATCATTCAATTGGCTAACTATTATTAAATTAAATAAAGTCTAGTCATTTGACAGATTTGTCATATTGGGACAATGCCGAGAAAACTAAGGAGCCGTGTTATGTTAACTGCGACAAAACAATGCACTAGGACGGACTTATTTTCATACGTCGTACGATATTAACTTACGAAAGAATGATTGTGTTGAGTTGCCACGTGGTCATTCGGAAAATAGTTATTTGTACAACAAGAGATCAAAGTTTGATATTTCTTCGAGTGCTTATTTTGAGTCCCGTGCAAGCGAAAGATTCTATAATAGATTCACGAGCGTAGCGAGTGAATCTAATTTAGAACCTTGAGCGTAGTAAGGGATTCAAAAGCGCACGAGATGTAAATAACTTTGATCTCGTGTAGTACACAAAATTTTTCACCCTAAGCAGTGAGAACATTCCTAGAGGGACAGAGATAATAGTACGTTGCTTCTGGAAAAAAATATATGGAAAACTTGGCATAATTAATAGAAGACTTTTTTCATTTGGGATATGTACGTTATGGACCGAAGTTATTTTTCATCAACCCTCCCTAACCCTCCCCCCTCTGCGTCACCCCCCCACACCCCCGCAAAGGGCCCGAAACGCGGTTTTTCTAAATTTTTAAGAAAACCGTTCAAGATATAGAAAAAGTGTGTAGGAACGAAGTGATCCTTAGTTAATTTGCTATTTATCTCTTATACACACTATAGTGCTATCACTTATAGTTTTTGTGAAATCTGTCACCATGTATGCAATTTTTTTAGAATTTTCGTTTTTTTCTTTTGTAAGATAACTTTTCTCAAAATATACTTACGATATCGCCAAATTTTGTTTAATTTAAATAAATAGTTAATATGTTCTTTAAAATGGTGTATTATTTATTATTAAACTCCTTCATTTGACGATGCTATGCCATTTTGAACATACATCGTCTTCAAACATTTTTAAGCTCACCGAACATCGTTACTATTAACCACTTGACTGTGAAACAGATCGCACAGTCGCATTTTTATAGCTTGCCTTACATAGAAGGTAGCCTATAGAAGTGGTGTGCGCGTGCCTCCGTGAGGGACAAAATATACGCAATGCGACAATATTAAAAACACGTTTTAACATTCCTGACAATATACCAAAAACAATAATCTACGTATTTCGGTCGGGTTATTGAAATGAAATGAAATGAAACTTTTTATTTGTTGCCCACCATAACCCATACTAAATTTATGGTGGGGAACAAACAAAAGTGAGACTGTGACAAGGACAAGCAATATTACCGCTTTCTTGCTACTCCTACTGAAAGTTCTATAAGTTTATCTCGTTCGGTCATTTGGCCCCTCCCCCGTTTCCTCTCTATTATTGTACCTCTATGTTGCCTCACCTGTTACGCGCTAACAAGTATGTAAGTGCGAAAGGGACGCGCATAGTGATAGGCGATAAAAATGGAACCGTGCTGCGCCCGCTGAACGAATTTTATACAACACAATCACCAATTCACCCTCGTGAACTCACGATTTTTGACCACCACACACATGAAAAGTTCATCATCTTCTTCGCGTTGTTCCCGGCATTTTGCCACAGCTCATGGGAGCCTGGGGTCCGCTGGCAACTAATCTGATGATTTGACGTAGACACTAGTTTTTACGAAAGCGACTGCCATCTGACCTTCCAACCCAGAGGGGAAACTAGGCCTTACTGGGATTACTGGGATGTTTCCTCAAGATGTTTTCCTTCACCGAAAAGCGACAACTAACGCGAGGAAGAAGATGTGTGTGGTGATCAAAAATCGTGGGTTCACCCTCGGTTGTGCTGTACCTATAAATTTCGGTCAGGATCCGTTTCATATACAGACAAGTGGTTAATAACGATATTAGCTGACATTGAAAATATTTGAAGGCGATGTATTTTTAAAAATGGCATAGGATCGTCAAATGAAGTAGTTTAATAATAAATAACACATACATTCATATAATCACGCCTATTTCCCGGAGGAGTAGGCAGAGACCACGGTTTTCCACTTGCTACGATCCTGTCATACCTCTTTCGCTTCCTTCATTTTCATTACATTCACGCACGCATACACGCTCGCCGGTTTAGGGTGCTCTTGACCTGGCCTTTCTTCAGGATTTCCCCGATCTGATCAGAGAAAATCCGCCGAGGTCGACCCCTTCCAACTCCCACTTCCACTTCTCCCTTATACACTCTCTTTGTTGGCCTTCTTTCACTCATTCTTTCCACATGTCCAAATCATCTCAAAATACCTTTCTCAATTTTAGTCACTACATCAACATTCAGTCCACACTTTTCCCTTATCACACTGTTCCTAATTCTATCTTGCAATCTCACACCACACACACTTCTCAGCGCTCTCATTTCCACTGCATTCACTTGGCTCTGATGCCTCTTCTGCCATACCCAACTTTCGCTACCATACATAAGTGTAGGCACCAACACCCCTCTATGAACAGCCAACCGTGCTTTTTGCGACACCTTCTGGCTGCTCATTAAAGCGTTAAGTGCCCCATTCACACGATTTCCAGCATTCACTCTCCTTTCAATGTCTTTATCATGCTTACCGTCCCTAGTGAACAAGGTTCCCAGATACACAAACTCTTTCAATAAATAATACCCATTTTAAATAACATATTAACTATTTACTTAAATAAAAAAAACCAGTCAAGTGCGAGTCGAACTCGCGTTCCAAGGGTTCCGTACATAAGTCCGACTCACGCTTGACTGCACATTTCTAATAGGTTTTCCTATTATCTATAGGTAAAGTACTATTTTGTGTATTTTTTCAAAATTTTAGGCCCAGTAGTTTCAGAGATAAAGGGGGGGGGGGGGGGGAGGAATGGTCGGACAGACAGACAGACGCACGAGTGATCTTATAAGGGTTCCGGTTTTTCCTTTTGAGGTACGGAACCCTAAAAGCGTGAAAGATCTCGTAAGTGTTATTTGAGAAAAGTCATTAGAAGAAAAAAAACACTGAAAATGCTAAAAATAGCATCTTCCGTGACGTATTGCGCAAAAACTATAAGTGATAGCAATATAGTGTGTATAAGAGATAAGTAGAAAATTTAATAAGGATCACTTCGTTCCTACACCCTTTTTCTGTATCTTGAACGGTTTTCTTAAAAAGTGAGAAAAACTATGTTTTGGACCCTTTGCGGGGGTGTGGGGGGGTGACGCAGTGGGGGGAGGGGAGGGGAGAGTTGATGAAAAATAACCTCGGTCGACAACGTACATATCCCAATTAAAAAAAGTCTTCTATTAATTATGCCGTAATTTTAGCTAATTTCACTGAACTATAATAGAACCCAAGTATATCGAACTTGTATTAGACCCCGCATGTTGAAATGACATTTGACTATAAAGGTCGCTTGAATGTCATTTTGCTCACTGAGTGAGACAAAATGAATCAATGAGCAAAATCGCATTTTGCTCACTGTTTTTAAGAAGCAAAGTACCCTTGTTCGAGCTGCTGAGGTGAAAATTAAATTAAGCATGCAAAAACTTGGTTGCGAAGAGACATTCGACAAAATAATTTTCGGCCATCATTTAGACTTTAGAGAACCTACGTCACATCACTGATGGCATTAAATCGCCCTGAAAACGTGTAGAACACTGCTATTTCGCGGGATTATCGCTCGTTTGAATGATAGCCTATGTAATAGATGAATGTAATCGCATTTTAACAAAAGATTAATGTTTAAACGTTATGGTTTCGATTAGAGAATCTGAATGATAAAAGTAAGGCAAAGAATTTTAAATCTGCTTAGTTATAAATCACCACTAAGACCCGGGCATCGTAAAATTTATTCACCGTCCTCGCCATATACGTTTTTAATTTTTTTATGCATGAAAATATATATCAAAAATGTCTGTCATTTAATACACGGATTATGCAATCTGTCACAATTAAAACTCTACTGTATGCTTCATTATGATTGATCTTATTTTAAGGCAAAATTCATTATCAGCCTCCAGGCACAGTATTGAAATACCTAACTTAAACATGATTTATTTTAGCCCTCGTAAAGGGTTCAAAACTAATTAAAAAGTTTCGGATAAAAAGGCGATTGCGTCGCCTTTGCTTCTTGATTTTGAAGTTTGTAAGGGCTTTTGTTTTAAAGTTTGAAAAAATATCCAATAACCTAATTATTTTTAATTTATTTAGGGGCTCAAGTTTTAATTTCGTTGTACGAAACTTTTTCTTTTTTTTTTCCATCTTATACATAGGTCTATACAGGGTGTTTGGTCCATCGTTTGCCTAATTAAAATAGCGGATAAGTGGGGTAGTTTTCCATCTTTTCACGCCCTTTAAAAAAATTTTGGGCCCACGTGTATTTCTTTTGCTTTTTTAATAATCTTTAGGGCCGACTCGTTTAAACTTAAATTAAAAAAAAGTAAGTGGTAGAGAGATGCAACGTTTATTGCATCGTGATGTCTAACGTTAAACGGTTTTATCAAAGTCAAAATTACTGACATTTAACCTCTAGTTCTTTTTTTATTAACCCTCAAATGTTTTACAACATGTAAAAATTTACATCAAGGTCAATTTTGATATTTGCCTGTTGCGTCCGTTACAAAAGATCAGGAAAATTGTAGTTCATGAAAGGTTTTTTTGGGATTATTGTACATCATTAGAAAGAGGACAGAACACAGAATTTTGTAAAGGTAATTTTAAGAACGTGGTCTAATTTTTTTTTTTTTGAAAATCAAAATTGACCTTGGTGTAAATTTTTACATGTTGTAAATCATTTGAGGGTTAATAAAAAAAGAACTAGAGGTTAAATGTCAGTAATTTTGACTTTGATAAAACCGTTTGACGTTAGACATCACGACGCAATAAACGTTGTATCTCTCTACCACTTACTTTTTTTTTAATTTAAGTTAAAACGAGTCGGCCCTGAAGATTTTTAAAAAACAAAAAAAAAAGCAAATAATACACGTGGACCCAACAATTTTTTAAAGGGCGTGAAAAGATAGAAAGCTACCCCACTTATCCGCCATTTTAATTTGGCAAACGATGGACCAAACATCCTGTATATACTACTCTTTGCATAGGTCTCCCGTTTAACTGAGGCGGTTTGAAGGCTTGGCTACATGAAGCTGATTTATATTACCTTATTACGAGTATAAGCAATATAACATTTTATGTATAGTTATAAACTAGTTTTAGTCTCAAAACTCCGCTACCTGCTACTAATAGGGGATGTTCCTGCAATATTCTGCCGCCAGATTGCAGCACTAGCGACTCTACTAAATTCATAGACTAACTTATACATACTGTGCCTTAAACTGATTTTTGACAAGTTTTCACAGACAATAAAATATGACATTGATGTATTAAGGCGGTTTGTTAACAAGGGCCTACCGGTAAACGCGAAAATCGAAATTTAGTCATCTGCCTCTTTATCGCTGGAATATGCAAGAGTGATAGAGAGGCAGAAACCGAACTTTCGATTGTCGCGTTTCACGGTAGGCCATGTGATTGACGCATGATGTGTCTTGATGTTTGTTTACTGTATGTGCTAGTTGTGCTACCTACGCAGAGCTTTGCCTAATATTGGCTATTAAATAATTGACCATCCGGTATAATATTATACCGGGTGGTCCCTGTAACACGAGCAAATAGCTCTTTAAAGTCCTAAAACTCAAAACACAAGTTATTTTTAAAAGTCGTTGAACAAATGTTGGCCAGTTTGAGGAGTACCTACAGCCTACACTAAAGTTTCATTTACCTATTACTCCTGTTACTGGCCACTCCCGGTATTATAAACCTAATCTTTTAATCTTTTCCCGGCGAAGATAAACGTAGGCTAGTCGCTAGGCCTCTCCGTTGTTTGTATGTGTCCTAAAAACAGAAAGCAGGGTTTGAAAATCGTTTGCCCACCCGGTAATAAATCACTGTGCAACTCAATTACCGTCACCGCCTGATATACCCAAGTGGTACACCTATAATTTATTGATCGGAATCAGCATCATGCAGGTTCAACAAAACTACTTGTGCTATATAAATAACTAGCGACCCGCCCCGGCTTCGCACGGGTTAACAAATTATACACTTTCAACTTCCTCAAGAATCATTCTATTGATAGGTGAAAACCGCATAAAAATCCGTTCAGTCGTTTTTGAGTTTATAGCGAACAAACATACAAACACACAAACAGACAGATGCGGCGGGGGACTTTGTTTTATAACGTGTAGTGATAGTATATGATAACCTTAGTCCCATGTTTAGAGTATCTTTTATAAATACTATAGATAAAATAACTCAATACAATATCATCGTGAATTTCAACCTAAAACCTTTCTACGAAATAACCTCAAGCCATTTCGAAGAAAGATTGAATAAAGGCGCAATAAAATTAGCCCACGCAGTTATCCTAGATTTATTAGATCGGAGAAAGACTGGGCGAAGAAATACGTAAGCACTAACCACTTAATGGGCTTCAGTTAGGACCCATTAAACTTAACGTCTTTGTGGAAAGTGTCTAGTGATTTATCCTAAGTGCAAACTTAGCGTTTCGTTTTAAAATATTACTAATATGTTGGGGTAGGCTTGGATTGGGTTTAAGACTCATACCTAATTTAAAATTTGTACTACTAATAGTAGATTGTTAACCATTAGTAGTACAAATTTGCACTTTCATGGCACACATTTATGTCGAAGTAGTTTGGCGCTCGAACGCAGTGAGAGCACCAATAGTCCCAGACTGAAATGGTGCCTTTCACCCGAGTTAACCGCTCTACTTTTCATTTCGAATACGAATAAGTAAATTCATGTGCATTAAAAATAACTTCAGTAGTATTTCTTGAGAGTACTTTCAATTAACAATTTAGGTAGAAAAATATTTATGGAATCCCCCATTCCAGAAATTATCAGAATGGAAATTGAACAACATATCCATTTAAAACTAAAATTTTAATTGCCTATCGTAAAACACACATGATGGAATTCTCAGGTAACAAACACAAAAAACAATAAAATGGTTGATAACCTCCTTTTTTTGATATCGGTTAAAAACAGTAGGCAAGCAATAAAAAGCACGCAAACAGGTAAGAGAACAGCCAGCATCCATTTAACTTAGCGTCCGTAATGTTATCTGTTGTCTGGCTAAGACGTAAATCTAAGTAAAGTATTAACATTAAACATAAAATAAACTAACTTATCTATAAAATAAAACTAAATTAAAACTAAAAACTAATACTAAATAAAATAAAATTAAATAAAATTAAAATTAAAATACGTCTAAGAAATTGGGCCCCTTTGGCATGGTGCCGAGGACGCTGGCAGCATTTCCCCGCTGTATTGCGAAGCTAATACGTTGAGCGAGAAAGCTGCCAGCTCTTCGGTCACCAGTGAAATCGATAAGCCTTTTTGAAAGGTCTTTAAAAAGTTGTAGGGCATTAGGACCCCACGGGCCAAGGGTCTCAACCCCAAATGGCATAAAAATATACTCGGGGCCGAGACCCCTGTACTTATGGAATTTGAGTTTTTCGGCCGCTTTAGCCGCCGCACCTGCTTGGTGACTGGTTCCCGTGAGATGGGAAGGGGCCAGAGTGTCAACGCAGGTAGCGTCCCACACTAGCTATAATTAATAAAATACGTGCATGTTAACCGAAGACTATTTATTGTGTGACAGAACGACATGACAGCAATTCATATAAAAACATATTTGGAACACCACAGTTCCATATTTAAATCAACACTGTAGATGGCGCTGCTGGATAACATAAAACTACACCCCCACTATATCTAAGCATAGCCATCAGCATCATCAGTATTAAAAAAACAGCTTTAAAAAGAACTACACATACCTACTACTTAGGCACAAGTCCTAACTTCTCAACAAATCTAAAGTGCTTGACAAACCCTAGACTCTTAGTTAATAAGTCAGCTGGCATCTCAGCTGTCGCTAAGTATTTTGCTTCTACCACACCTTTAGCTATTATATCCCTACTAAAGTGGTAACGTATGTCAACATGCTTCGACCTATTATGAAACACAGGGTTGGCCAATAACTTCAGAGCACTTTGGTTGTCATTATAAATTGTAATTAATGACATCTTATTTGTAATTTCATGGTACAATGACCTTAAGTACATAGCTTCTTTAATACACTCAGAAATACTAATATATTCTGATTCACAACTGCTCAAGGACACGCTATTCTGCTTCTTACTGCACCATGAAACTACACTGCCAGACAAAGTGAAACAAAATCCTGAATAGGACCTCCTATCAAGAACATTACTGCCCCAGTCAGCGTCAACAAACCCGGTAAGCTTTGAATCAGACTCGCTACTATACCTGAGGCAATAGTGTTTTGTTTTCTTGAGATAACGCAAAACACGTTTGGCATGGGCCCAGTGTTCTCTACCATGACAGTTATTAAACTGGCTCAGATACCCTACACTGAAAGCAATGTCAGGCCGTGTCAAAACCGCTAGGTACATGAGACTACCAATGAGTTGTTGATAAGGTAATTCAGTATCACAGCTCTCACCTTTATCTAAGTTCATTCTTTCCTCCATAGGAGTTTGAGCAGTGTTACAGTCTGTCATATTGAACTTATGCAACAACTTGTTAACATAATCCTCCTGATCTAAAGTTATTACATTATGTTCTTTATCAACACACACATTCATACCTAAGCACTGTTTGACCTGACCAAGATCTTTTAATTTAAAATGTGAAGACAGTACCTGTTTCAAACTTTTGGTTTCCTCTTCATTATTAGAAAACACAAAGAAATCATCAACATATAGAGCTACTACAGTCAAACCATTGTCATTTTTCACATATAAGCAAGGTTCAAGTTTAGACCTAGTATAACCATACTCGGTTAAGCAATCATCTACCCTCCTGTACCACGCCCTTGAGGATTGTTTGAGACCATATATGGCTCGCTTCAACTTAAGCACCTGTCCTTTACCTTCAGATGAAGGAAAGCCTTCTGGCTTCTCCATATAAATATCCTCCTCAAGATAGCCGTTCAGGAAAGCAGTAGTCACGTCTAAATGAGAAATATCTAAATTTAATTGAACCGACAAAGCAAATAAAAGTCTGAGAGTTGTATGCCTTACCACTGGCGCGAAGGTTTCGTCATAGTCCACTCCGTACTTCTGAGTATAGCCCTTGGCTACTAACCTGGCTCGGAACCGCACATTGCCCTCACTATCGTACTTCTTCTTAAGTACCCACTTGCACTTTACGACACTAGAGTCTTTTGGAACGCTGACAAGCTCCCAGGCCTGGTTGTCTTCGAAACTTTTCAACTCTTCTGCCATAGCTTGTCTCCATTGCTCTTTCTCTGGTCCGCGCAAAGCCTCTGATAGTGAAAGACCACTGGCATCATCCATCCTGCTAGCATCTGAACATAGATTTGAAATGCCATACCTTTCAGGCGCTTTTCTTTGTTCTGCTGTTCTCAGGACTGGACCGATCCTCTCAGGAGCAGGAACATTTTCAGGAACTGAAACACTCTCAGTTGTGGTATCTGCATCCTCATACTCACTAGGGTTCATTGACTCAAAAGATGAATCAGTCAAAGTTCTAGAAATATCTGGACTCTCATCCCCCACTGAACTTTGACACCCTACTTCAGCTTTTTGTATTGCTTGTTGTTGAACTTCAATTTGGCAATACTCTTGTTTTTCAAAAACCTTTACATCCCTCGCTGTGAAAAATGTTCTCTTTTCAGGATCGAAAAGTCTATATCCTTTGACCCCTTCTGGGTAACCCATTAGGATAGCTTCCTTAGACTTTTTCTGCCACTTCAACCTTTTCTCTTTGGGGATGTGGACCATGACAGTACTGCCGAAGATTCTTAGGTGACTTAGGTCTGGCTTTGTCCCTGTCCACATTTCAAAAGGTGTTTTGTTGTTCAATCCTGAAGCTATTGTCCTGTTCCGTAGATAAACTGCACAACTACACGCTTCTGCCCAGAATTCTGTGGGTAGCTCGGAGTCAAATAACAGGCATCTAGCCTTCTCACACACCACACGATTCTGGCGCTCGCACAACCCATTTTGTTCAGGCGTATAAGGGTTCGTCCGTTGATGCAGTATCCCATTTACCTTCAGGAACTCGCTGAACTTCTTGCTGCAAAATTCAAGACCATTATCACTCCTTATAATCTTGATCTTTTTGTCAAGTTCATTCTCAACTTTAGCTTTAAATTCTTTGAAACAATCCAGAGCTTGACTTTTCTCTTTCAAAAAATATATAAATGCCATACAACTATAGTCATCCACAAATAGCAGATAATATCGTGATCCTCCAAGAGATGTCACTTCCATTGGACCAGCTATATCCATGTGGATAACATTCAGTAAATTGTCACTTCTATTGCAATTATTAGGAAATGGCAGTCTGCATTGTTTGCCTTCACAACATACCTTGCATTTACTGATGTCAATCTTGTCGCTAATACTGAAACCTTCCACTGCATCCTTCATTTTCGTCATGTATGAGCTGTTAACATGGGCGAGACGACGGTGCCAAGTCTCGGCAGACACTGCCATAGCAACGTTGGTCGTATTTTCTGGCATATTCAATTTGTAAACGCCGTTTGTCAAAGTAGCCGTAGCAACAAGCTGTCCACTTCTGTTGTAAATCTTACAACCTTTCTTAGTGAAGTCTACTTTATTACCTTTCTTTATCAGTTGGCTTACAGATAACAGGTTCGTAGTTAAACTCGGTACACATAAAACATCTTCAACAGTTATGTCGAATTCACTGTCGGGAGTCACAGTCGTAATCTGTACGTTTCCGGAGCACAACACTGGCATACATGCCTTATTTGCTGCAACTATCTCGCGAGTAGCCGGCTCGTACGATGCATTCATAACCCAACTTTCATTTGCCGTAAAATGGGTACTAGCGCCGCTATCAATGTAGTAATCATTTTTCTTAAAGTCGGCACTTAAAAACACAGCACTGAATGCATTCGACTGTTTACGTGTACAATTTTTTTCGATATTTGGGCACTGATTTCGATAATGCCCCGGGACCTTGCATCGAAAGCATTTCACATTGACAGTTCTGACTTTTGACATTTCGCCGCCATCCTGTTTACCACAGACAATCTTTGTTTTATTCTTCTTGTTATATTGGTAACTTGACGTACTCGCGAACGCACTCTCAGTCTCGTTCCCATTCCTTGTCAAATTTGAATTTTTCTCTTCCATGTCTAAAAGTTTTGTTTTGATGGCATCTGTCGTGATAGAAATGCCGGAATGCTCTATTGCCATGATCATTGGGGAATATTTCTCAGGCAAACCTGCTAATAATAGCGAGCCGATCCATTCATCACTAATGGCAAAACCCGTACCACTTAATTTTTGACCATTTTCAACCATTTTCGTTACGTATTCTGTCATCGAAGTCGAATTTTCGAGTCTTATGGAAATTAAATTTCGCAACAACGTAATTTTTCTGGCGAAACCAGAGTCATCAAATAAGCTTTTGAGTTTAGTCCATAATTCAAACGTAGTTTTGATGCCTTTTACATGGACATACAAGGAAGGGTCGATTGTCAAAATCAATTTCGCACGGGCTTTTTCGTCATCTGCAACTTCTGTAGCTTCTGGCTTACGCGCAATAAACTTTTGCGTGCCCTCTAGGATAAGAAAATTCTCTGCAGCGAAAACCCATTCACAATAGTTCTCTCGGCCACGTAACTTGGGCACATTCGTCACATAGTTTGGTGACGACATCTTCGGATTTCTGTCACAGATCGCACTCACAATATATCACACACGATACACTATAAACTGGCAATCTAATACTTGACTAACCCCCCGTATTTATCACTTTAAATCGCCCATAACCTATAATTAATAAAATACGTGCATGTTAACCGAAGACTATTTATTGTGTGACAGAACGACATGACAGCAATTCATATAAAAACATATTTGGAACACCACAGTTCCATATTTAAATCAACACTGTAGATGGCGCTGCTGGATATCATAAAACTACACTAGCACCCTTCCCAAACTCCAAGGAACCAGGGACATACCGTCCGGTATCTTGCCGTCGTCTCTAGCCATGCCAGTTGGCTCCAGTAGAGCTGGCACGTTGACGGATGCAAGAGACCGCCGGATTATGTCATTCAGTGCGGCGTGTCTTGAAAAGCGGCCAGCACTTCTTTGACAGGATAGCCCGTGGTGTCCAAATTCATCGACTTCACTGCCGCAGGGGCACCTGTGTGGAGCACAGACGCGGACTCCAAGCCGAAGACAGGTCGCGATGCGGAGAGTGTCTGGTGTGAGGAAGGTTCCGGTGTTCGGTGAAGGATAGGAGCCAATCACCGGACTCCAGCTCCTTTGACAATTTGGATGAGTTGGGAAATCCTTGTTCGGGCAAGCACTTCACCAAGCTTTCTTAGCTTCGTCCAAGCCCGCAGTCTCATAGTTTGAGGGAAGTCCCCGTAGGATTTTACCTATGAGATTTGCGGAGCTGTGGACTGAAGACAAAAAAGCTGGCAAGGATACACTAGAAATTTTTCTGATCCCTAGCCCACCATGACGGATGGGTAGGGATGCTTGGGTCCAGGAATCGTCGCTGAGCTGAATGTTGAGAATGGATTCCAAATTGACTTAATAAGGTCATCTAAAGGTAAAATAATATTTTCGAATTTCCAAATAGGGCTGCAGCGAATGGCGTATGTCAATTTAGGGACAAAAAGGCAGAATTTAAGAATTGTAATTGCGTAGTGAGGACTTATTTCAAGAAGGCGGGTTGAAAAGATTTTGAATTTGGAAATTGAATTTTGTATATAGTTTGGAAAAGACTCTTCGAAAATAGGAGACCCTAGGAGGCAAAGTAACGAGTCACTTTTGTTAACTGTTTTTATGTTTGGAGTTAGGGTGTTGAAGTTTTGTTCAATATTGTTGTGATTAGGGATGGAATTTGGAATGTACAGTTCGCATTTGCTAAAATTTATTTCAAGGCCGATGTTCCTAAAATCGGTCTTGATTTTGGACAGGTCGGAAGTAACAATATCTACGTCACCTCCTAGGGTTCCATCATCTAGGTACCACACGTTAAATTTAGAATTTAGTTTTTTGATGATAGGGTTAATTGCCAAAGAGAATATTGCCGGCCCGAGCGGGTCACCCTGCTGACAGCCAACTTCTGAAGAAAGCACGTTTTGGCGATATAATAATTTTGTATGCGTAGGATAGAAGGAGATAGTTGTAAATTTCGGGTATGTTATGTTTTGTTTCTGTCAGCAGGGTGTCTCTGTTTACTGAATTGAAGGCATTTTCAATATCAATTTTGATCAACACCTCGGACGTCGTGTTAGAGAGGTAAGTGCGCAGGGAGTGTACGGCTGCTTCGCACCCCCCTTTGGTGCCAAATCCTAGTTATATTGGTTCGAAATGAGGTTTTAATTTAGATATTATGTGCCGGACTTCTAATTTGGATGCGAGACGCCGAAGTGTTGTACCAACGGCTATTGGTCTCACCCCTCCGTCTTTCTTGTTTAGAGCGATAAGGTTGGCGCCGAAAAGAATGCGGACTATATCAGGGTTAATGTTTCCTGTATACATTTTATTGATTAATTTTGTTATGGAATTTAGTAGCTGTTCGCCAGTATCGCCTGTTGAATATGAAATGAGGTCTTTCAGATGTTGGGGTGAGATTCCGTCTAGGCCTGGTGCGGATCCATTTTTAAAAGAAATGATGGCCTCGAGGGTTTCTTTACTATTGATTTGAAAACATACCTGGCTAGCCGTTGGCGGGTCGAGAAAATATGGGGTTGAAGGAGCTGGAGGGTGTTTAGTCTGTAAGGCCTGAAGGGTGTCTGGATTGTCTGGCGAGAGCGACTCGCTTGAAAAAAGGAGACGGGCTGCACCTTTTAAGTCTCCGTCGCTGATTTTGTTTTCAATATACTTTTGGCGGTTAAATAGTCCCGGGCTCCTTTGTGTGTTTGCTGCGGAGGGCGGAACAGTTTGATTAGAGCAGTTGTTTTTAATTTTTTGTGTAAGTGAGGTGTTAGTGTCGTCTTCATTAACGTGAAGCGTGCGGTATGAGAACAGTAATAGATTGTGCCAGTCATCGATGCTATTATTTTCTACGCATGAATCAATGAGATTGGAAAGATGGGTTGCAACTGTGATTCTGGCGCCACGCGGGACTCTTTTAACTACTGGGATACGATGTTTTAAGTTACTGAGATGAAGATGGAATGGAACTGTTGGATTGCTAGTGGTCAATGGTACGGGGCCGGAAGTGGTGGTGCTATTAGGAGTGATATTTTGAGTGAGGCAATTTCTGTGTGATTTCGTAAAATGTATATTAAGCCCTCTTACGGATTTAAAACTTTTAGTACAATGGCTGCATGTGAAGTTAGTCGAAGTGCTGTCGCCAGGTTGGGTTGAAGATTGCATCCACACTTATATAGTAAATAACTTATTTAGAATGATAAACTACCTATACAAAAACAGTGAGAGTAAACAGATGTAAATAAATTAAACAATTTGACACTGTCACTAATGGCAGTTTGACTTGCGAGCTGTGACGGGATGTGCGCAGAGATGTTGCGTTGAAGTTGCACGGTGCAAGAACTTGACACGGCGCAGGCGTATGCTTGATGTTGACTTTGCAACGCGCGCCGTCGGGCCAATAGCGTGGAGCACATATGTATACAAAGGGATTTCAATGATGGCGACCTTTCAAAATGCTTTTAGGCGAGAAGACAGCTCATTCATATGAGCGACTGTGTTCTTAATTCCTGCTGCAAACAATTGTATGTGTGAGTCACAAGTAAAGAAAACGTTTCTGACTAAAATTACACGCCCAACATCTTTTGTTGTATTTTTATAAGTGTTTCAAATACCTACTTTGTCGGTGCGTCATGTTTTCATTTCGAATTTTTTCGTGCAACCTATTCAGCGTAAGTGATCCTACTTATTATATCAATATACACGAATATCAAACCATTAACTGATTTTAAAATCAGAATAAGGCTCCAGTGTAACAATTTCCACATCATAATAATAATAATAATCATCGATCATTGTTCCGATAGTTGTGTCAGCGAACGGTCTCATAGCGAAGAGTCTCGACCAACACCTAGAGAGACTCTCGCTGGGTGGTTGGATCAAGGGTCAGATGCAGAAGGCGGTAATATTGGACACGGCGCGTATAGTACGTCGGTTCCTCACATTGCGGCCCTGACCACCGGCAGCTTGGGCCAAGCTCCGCTGCCGGCGGCACCCTAGGTTAGGTTTTTTATAATGTGTTTATATGTATTTTTTATTGTTTTGTAAGTGTTTTTATATTTTACTTTTATATTCATATTATAACAAACCTAACTTAAGACGATAAATAAATAAAGATAATAATAATAATAATCGCAAAGCTGATCTGCTTCAGGGGGGGCAACAATCGCCCCCGAGTAATGCGCTTTGTGAACCAGGCGTTCGCGGGGACGGATATCAGGCCCCGCGACTACATGGCCAATGTCACAGAGCGCATCGACTTTCTAAAGCAGAAAGTCTATGCATGGGCAAACCGTATTCGCCGCTACAGAGAGCGTGTGGATCGATTCCAGCAGAATCGCCTTTTTCAAAGTGACCAAAGGAAGGTGTACCGAAAGTGGGAGGAAACCAACCTTCGTACGCCCGACACGCGGCCGCCGGATGCTACTGCCATGACTGACTTCTGGCGTAGCATCTGGTCGGTGCCTGTCGGACACACCGAGGGGAGTTGGATGACTGTTGTCGAGCGTGAGTGCGAGTCCATCGAACCTATGGGGGCAGTCACCATCAGCCCCGATGACGTGAGTTGTGCCATCCGCACGGCCCAGAACTGGAAAAGTCCTGGGCCGGATGGATTGCACAACTTCTGGCTAAAGTGGTTCCGATGCTCGCACTCGCGCTTGGCAGCACAATTTCAACAAGCCCTCGAGCTTGGTTCTCTCCCACCTTCCTTAACAACTGGTGTCACCTTCCTGCTCTATAAGTCCGGTAGTACCACGGAAGCGAAGAACTACAGACCCATCACATGCTTGCCTACACTATACAAGCTCCTTACATCCATCTTGAGAGCAAAAATCAACGCGCACATTGTTGCAAACAATATTCTGGCTTCCGCTCAAAATGGATGTAGGGTTGGGTCCCGTGGTACTAAAGAGCTCCTCCTCATAGACATGACCATCTGCCAACAAATCC
The DNA here is from genome assembly GCF_910591565.1 of Cydia splendana. Classification (NCBI taxonomy): domain Eukaryota; kingdom Metazoa; phylum Arthropoda; class Insecta; order Lepidoptera; family Tortricidae; genus Cydia; species Cydia splendana. The sequence continues at coordinate 28,062,135 of NC_085961.1, forward strand.
GGCGGAACAAGGGGGCCCTCTCAGCCGCTTGGATTGACTACAAGAAGGCCTATGATTCGGTGCCTCATTCATGGTTGGGGAGGGTCTTAGAGTTGTATAAAGTTGATGCAGCTTTGAGAGCCTTCCTAAGCACGTGTATGGGGCAGTGGACCACAGTCCTTCGTCAACCAGGAGGCGGGGATGACCGCCCTGGCCCGCAGGATTTTATAAGGATTGAGCGAGGAATCTTTCAGGGCGACAGTCTGAGTCCCCTGTGGTTCTGCCTAGCTCTGAATCCCCTCAGCACCCTGCTGAAGGATTTGGGACTAGGTTGCCGGCTTCAGAGAGAGGGTGAAGTCATTTCTCACCTCCTGTACATGGATGACCTCAAATTATTTGCACCAAATAGCCAAGACTTGTTGGAGCTACTGAAAACCACCGAAGTCTTCAGTAGTGCCATCAACATGGAATTTGGTGTCGATAAATGTGCGGTTATGCATGTACAGCGGGGGAGGGTTGTAAATTCAAGAAATTTACAACTCTCTGAGACAATGTCTTTCAGATCTATCTCTGAATCAGAAACCTATAAATACCTTGGTATGTCACAGTCGTTGGGTATTGAGGACGAGGGTATTAGACGGTCGGTGAAGGAGCGCTTTTTCAGTCGGCTCACAAAAGTCCTTAACAGTCTTTTGTCAGGAGGCAACAAAGTGCGCGCCTTCAACGCCTGGGTAATGCCCCTACTCACATACTCCTTTGGCATACTAAGGTGGACTCAGACCGAGCTGGACGCCCTGGATCGGAGGGTCCGATCACTGCTCACCACACATCGCATGCTACACCCACGCTCGTCAGTTATGAGATTGTACATCCCTCGGAAGTGTGGAGGCCGAGGCTTCCTAAATGCCAAGGATCTCCACAACCGCGAGGTGTACAATCTCAGGAATTATTTCCTTAACAACGAGTGTGGGATGCATCGTGATGTGGTGGCAGTAGACAGGAACCTAACGCCGCTCTCCTTGGCAAACGAGAACTGGCGCAAACCTGTGGTACTAAGTACTGCGGATCGCAAGGCGGCATGGGAGAGTAAGGTGCTACACGGGCGGTTCTACAAGGCCCTCACGGGACCCGACGTGGACCTGCTCGCGTCGGTGAACTGGTTACGATTCGGGGACCTCTTCGGAGAAACCGAGGGTTTTGCCTGTGCAATTGCGGACGAAGTGATGATGACGAACAACTATCGGAAATATATCCTGAAGGACGGTACGGTCGACATTTGTCGGGCATGCCGCGGTCCCGGAGAGTCACTCAGGCATATCATTTCTGGTTGTTCTCATCTTGCTAACGGCGAGTACTTGCACAGACATAATCTCGTAGCCAGGATTATTCACCAGCAACTTGCTCTTCTATACGGCCTTGTGGACCGCGAAGTACCGTACTACAAGTACTTACCTGCGCCTGTTCTCGAGAATGGTCGTGCCACGCTCTATTGGGATCGATCTATCATCACTGACAGAACTATTGTAGCCAATAAGCCTGACATCGTGATAATAGATCGATCGCAACGTCGGGCCGTGCTCGTTGACATCACCATCCCCCATGATGAGAATCTCGTGAAAGCCGAGAAGGACAAGTCCAGTAAGTACCTAGACTTGGCTCACGAGATAACCGCCATGTGGGATGTTGATTCGACGATCATTGTCCCGATAGTCGTTTCAGTGAACGGTCTAATAGCGAAGAGTCTCGACCAACATCTTGAGAGACTCTCGCTAGGTGGTTGGATCAAGGGTCAGATGCAGAAGGCGGTGATCTTGGACACGGCGCGGATAGTCCGCCGGTTCCTCTCTCTGCGGCCCTGACCACCGGTAGCTTGGGCTCTGCCCCGCTGCTGGCGGCACCCTAGGTTAGGTTTTTTATAATGTGTTTATATTAATTTTTATTGTTTTGTAAGTGTTTTTATATTTTACTTTTATATTCATATTATAAATAACCTAACTTAAGATGAGAAATGAATAAAGATAATAATATTCTTTATTGTGCACAATGAAAACATGATTAAATACAGCAAATTAACATAAATAAAAAACTAAGCAACAACAGGCGGTCTTATCGCTAAAGAGCATCATCATCATTTTACTCGCGTTATCCCGGCATTTTGCCACGGCTCATGGGAGCCTGGGGTCCGCTTGACTACTAATCCCGAGAATTTTAGGCACTGGTTTTTACGAAAGCGACTGCCATCTGACCTTCCAACCCAGAGGGTAAACTAGGCCTGATTGGGATTAGTCCTCATAGATGGCTGAGATGATATAAGTTCCGAAAAACTCATTGGTACGAGTACGAGGGGTTTGAACCCGCGACCTCCGAAATGAAAGTCGCACGCTCTTACCGCTAAGCCACCAGCGCTTCCAATTCTTGTCACAATTTCCACATAACTTGCTTCAATTCCCGACCTTGTTAAATTCATTCCGTCAACATCCCTCTGTACAAACAGCAACACTCCTAACTCTACAAATCGGTGGACCTTATTACAAACGGCATAAGGTCCACCGATGTACAGTTAACAGTGTGGACGATTGTACGAGGGCCGCAAATATGTCTACATTACTTTATCTACCGACAATCTCACTAATTCTGGTACCGTAATAAATTATTATGACGTCAGCCCGTTGTAATGGAGGCAACCCTAATCTCACTCTAAGGTTAAGCAGAATGAATTGTGTGTAAGTTATAGATATGAACTAGGGTTGTGTTGTGTAATTTTTGTGGATGGATAGAAAAAAGATCATAGGATTAAACTATAGAACTTGTTGCTTGGAATCTTGCCTACAAAGCTGGATCCTATCCTATTGCCTATCAAATCCCGATATATATGTAAGATATATGTACTTATTTATATATATTTTACTTGGGTATATAATGTATCGTCGTTTGATTAACTACAGCATATGCTTCATCGACCTTGCTGAGGGACCTAATACCTGTTTTTATTATTTACTGTACAGTCGGACCAAACTAACTCTGACCAGACTTTGCAGTTGCAAAGTGTAACAGTGCCAACATATACGTATTATTCCTACCAAAATATGACGTTTATAGTGCGAAGTGTCACTTTGCGCCTGCATGTTTCCGCCACGGCAGACGATGTGGTGGAATATCTTCGCAATTAGACCCGTTACGAGTTGAAAGTGTTCCAGCTGCGATCGCGTCATTACGTGCACTTCAGCTCGTTTGTGGTGCGCGTGCCGCGGCCGCTGCTGGAAGCCATCGCGAGCACGGACTTCTGGCCGAAGGGTGTGATATTTCGGCGGTTCCGTGCGAATCTACCGAATCCTACACCAGAGCAAGTGACGCCGCAACAGAAAACTGCGTCACGAAAATGAGTTTTTAGTATTTAAGATTTTTTTATTGTACAAATACATATATGTTAGTTTGTAAGGTATGTATCTATGGGCCTTAGTAACCTGAAAATAAATGCTTTTCATTTCATTTCATTTCATTTGTTCTATTAAAGTCGGTACAGAATTAGCTTAGATGAATTCTAATAATATTAGCAGGTGTTTCAACTTAAAACTTGACATTGAACCATCAATTATTCCTAATTACCCCGTGAACCCTTAAACCGGGTTGAGAAATAAGCCCGGGCCCCTAACCTATAAAAATAAAACCGAATGACGCGTAAAGCTGCAACGACCACTCAATCACTCGGAACACCTGCCGACATATTGTTCTTTCAGCGGAGACACAGACTACGACACGTAGACTCCGAGTTTATGGCGAGCATCGCGCACTGCAGTGTCTGAACTACTCGGAACTCCTGCTGACATAAGGTATTGTTCTTTGAGAGGAGACACAGACGACCATCCACAGACTCCGAGTTTATGGCGAGCATCGTGCACTGCAGTGACTGAACTACTCGGAACTCCTGCTGACATAGGTATTGTTCTTTGAGCGGAGACACAGACGACCATCCACAGACTCCGAGTTTATGGCGGGCATCGTGCACTGCAGTGACTGAACTACCTACTCGGAACTCCTGCTGACATAGGTATTGTTCTTTCAGCGGAGACACAGACTACGACACGTAGACTCCGAGTTTAAGGCGAGCATCGCGCACTGCAGTGACTGAACTACTCGGAACTCCTGCCGACATAGGTATTGTTCTTTGAGCGGAGACACAGACGACCATCCACAGACTCTGAGTTTATGGCGAGCATCGTGCACTCCAGTGACTGAAATACTCGGAACTCCTGCCGACATAGGTATTGTTGTTTGACCGGAGACACAGACTACCACCCACAGACTCCGAGCTTATGGCGTCGCGGACGATCAGCGAACTAATAGACGTAAACCCGGATGACGCGCAAAGCTGCAGCTGCAGTAATACACTCAATTAATTGGAGTACCTGCGGACATACCTATTGTCTTTCAGCGGAGGCATAGATTATTAGAAATATATTCCCGAAGGCTTATTCTGAGTAGAATAACTGAGAATTTGTAGATTTATAACGAGTATGATCTGTCAGCGTTAACAGTGATATTTCTCTAACCAGAAATGTCACTTTTGACAGCCGACAGATATCAAAAACAAATATCTACTTCCTTAAGTTACTAAAATCAGAATGAGCCTCCTATTGCTGCTGGGAACATTGAAATAGTGAGTTACCAGGAATGCTGGTAATATGACCCTATAATGGGAGGTAACATGACCATAGTGTAGGCTGAGACATAGTTAATCCTAGCATAGTTAAACGTCTAGTGAGCTCTTAGAGAAAGTTACCAAAGAGTTAACATTAGATGGCACATTCAAATAATTTGCCTAAAATGCTTGTAGATATGATGCTTTAGGTAAATTTACTTTTGTGCCTGTGACAGCGGTCAGGCAAGCCCGTTTATAAATAATGCAGTTCAAGTGACAGTTTTAACACACAAATAAGTTAGGTACCTGTAAAAATAATGTTTAGCGCCGTCTACTGACTGACAATAAAAGTGCACCACGAGTCGTATAGGTACTCGTATGACCCGTCTAGTCAAATGATCTGTGAAACATTTGAGTTACATAATAGGCCAATCAATAACACATTTCCACCGCCTTTTTCCTGAAAACGCATGTAAATAACTCCCTTCATCCTTCAGGCAATATAAATAATAGTTCCCTTTATCGTTGAAATCGCTGTCCGTATGTAAGAAATCTTTAAAATATTGTAGCATTTCGTAACAAGGTCAGAACCAGACGATACGCTTTATAGGGACAGTATTATGCAAATAGACCCAGAGCGAATCTGTAGAACCCAGCGACCTATTTTGTATTTATAAGGGTCGGGTTTATTTTAGGTTTTACTGAAATTCATCACAATAGATATCAACTGAAGGTCTGGTATTTCAAGTAGGTACATACTTTTCTATGACTTTAATTAAGCTATCCTTGTCAAGCCAAGCAATGAAGATTCTTTTAGTAAAAGTCGGTCAACTAAATACGTAATGGCGAAAATAAGAATTTTAACCGTTAATAATTGATGAAAAACGATGAAACACTAATGTGCCCTGTTAACAGCTGTAGGGAACAGTCAAGTTAACTGAGTGGTTGTCGTTAACTATTTTATTTATCTAACTCATCTTAGATTCGAATTACGGATGAAATAAAAAAAAACAAAAAAAATATGTATTTACTTAAATATTAGATCGTATTAGACTTACACCCTGTATATCTAATTAAGAAGGAAGCTACCATACATAGATATAGTTCTTATCTGCCTTAACGATATTGAAACCAAACTTAGGTTCGTTAAGATTTTATCAGTGGCTTAATAAAACTTCGCCCATTGTTAGCAGGAACTTGGTCTACCGCGGAGTAAGTTTCCGGAATAAACGTAGGATTTTATTTTATTAAAGAGAAAGTTTTTCCAGCTCATTAAATTTAAAATATTATTCTATGAGCTGGTATGTTTGCTGGCAAGTATTTAATGTGACTGTCGTGTTACGAGTATGCCTACTTACTTACTTACTGCTGTGGCGCAACGACCCGAAGTGGATCTTGGTCTCCGACACCAAAGACCGCCATGCTACTCTGTCCAAAGCCGTTTCTGTCCAGTCGACGGCGCCGAGTTCGCTAAGGTTTTTCTGCACTTCGTATCTCCAGCTGTACCTAGGGCGTACAGACGGTCTTCGGCCACTTGGTACTCCATAGTATGCCTACTCAGAATCATTTAAAACAGCGGTCGGCAACCTTTTAGCAACCAAGGGCCAAATAGCAGTTAACGAAGTAGACGCGGGCCGCACTTTGTTAATATTTATGACTTTATCAGACATTGTCATTAGTCAATATTTCATACAAAATAGCCAGGGAGGCTCGCGGGCCGCAAGTGAGAGGTTCGCGGACCGCATGCGGCCCGCGGGCCGCTGGTTGCCGACCGTTGATTTAAAGGACTCATCAAAATTCTGCCCGAGAGGCCGATTCTGTATCAACAATTTGTTAAGGTTTTGATCTCGTATTGGAGCGTGTGAAATGTACTGCGAGCCGTGTCAACGTCGTCTCATAAATATGTATCCAGCGAGTTGCGCTTGTAAAAATACGTCAATGAGAACTCTCACTAAACTATGTTAAAAAACCGAGCAAGTGCGAGTCGGACTCGCCCACCGAGGGTTCCGTAATTTTTAATATTTGTTGTTATAGCGGCAACAGAAAAACATCATGTGTGAAATTTTCAACTGTCTAGCTATCACGGTTCATGAGATACAGCCTGAACAGACAAACAGACGGACAGTGGAGTCTTAGTAATAGGATTCCGTTTTTACCCTTTGGCTACGGAACCCTAAACACCAGCTGATATATATCATTTTTAGGGTTGTTTGAATATTAACTTTATGTCAAGACATTTACATTTAAAATTTCATTGAGCCCATTTGGGCCGCTACGGGTAGGGGCTAGGGGGTAAATGAGAAGTTAAATAACATTACATTTATTTACCTGTTACTTGTATTTGCCTTTAGTTTATACGAGTACTACAGTCCAGTGTTGGGCATTCAAGAATAAAATCATTATTTGAATAAGAATTCGAAGGAATAAAAACATCTGACGACCGGTCTGGCCTAGTGGGTAGTGACCCTGCCTGTGAAGCCGATGGTCCTCGGTTCGAATCCCAGTAAGGGCATTTATTTGTGTGATGACACAGATATTTGTTCCTGAGTCATGGTTGTTTTCTATGTATTTAAGTATTTATATATTATATATATATTATCGTTGTCTGAGTACCCACAACACAAGCCTTCTTGAGCTTACTGTAGGACTTAGTCAATCTGTGTAAGAATGTACTCTAATATTTATTTATTTATTCTCTTTATTTATTTTTCGTCTTAAGTTAGGTTTGTTATAATATGAATATAAAAGTAAAATATAAAAACACTTACAAAACAATAAAAAATACATATAAACACATTATAAAAAACCTAACCTAGGGTGCCGCCGGCAGCGGAGCTTGGCCCAAGCTGCCGGTGGTCAGGGCCGCAGAGTGAGGAACCGACGTACTATACGCGCCGTGTCCAATATTACCGCCTTCTGCATCTGACCCTTGATCCAACCACCCAGCGAGAGTCTCTCTAGGTGTTGGTCGAGACTCTTCGCTATGAGACCGTTCGCTGACACAACTATCGGAACAATGATCGTCGAGTCAACATCCCACATGGCGGTAATCTCGTGAGCTAAGTCTAGGTACTTGCTGGACTTGTCCTTCTCGGCCTTCACGAGATTCTCATCATGGGGGATGGTGACGTCGGCGAGCACGGCCCGGCGCTGCGATCGGTCTATCAGCACGATGTCAGGCTTATTGGCGACAATAGTCCTGTCAGTGATGATAGATCGATCCCAATAGAGCGTGGCACGACCATTCTCGAGAACAGGCGCAGGTAAGTACTTGTAGTACGGTACTTCGCGGTCCACAAGGCCGTATAGAAGAGCAAGTTGCTGGTGAATAATCCTGGCTACGAGATTATGTCTGTGCAAGTACTCACCGTTAGCAAGATGAGAACAACCGGAAATGATATGCCTGAGTGACTCTCCGGGACGGCGGCATGCCCGACAAATGTCGACCGTACCGTCCTTCAGGATATATTTCCGATAGTTGTTCGTCATCATCACTTCGTCCGCAATTGCACAGGCAAAACCCTCGGTTTCTCCGAAGAGGTCCCCGAATCGTAACCAGTTCACCGACGCGAGCAGGTCCACATCGGGTCCCGTGAGGGCCTTGTAGAACCGCCCGTGTAGCGCCTTACTCTCCCATGCCGCCTTGCGATCCGCAGTACTTAGTACCACAGGTTTGCGCCAGTTCTCTTTTGCCAAGGAGAGCGGCGTGAGGTTCCTGTCTACTGCCACCACATCACGATGCATCCCACACTCGTTGTTAAGGAAATAATTCCTGAGATTGTACACCTCGCGGTTGTGGAGATCTTTGGCGTTTAGGAAGCCTCGGCCTCCACACTTCCGTGGGATGTACAATCTCATAACTGACGAGCGTGGGTGTAGCATGCGATGTGTGGTGAGCAGTGACCGGACCCTCCGATCCAGGGCGTCCAGCTCGGTCTGAGTCCACCTTAGTATGCCAAAGGAGTATGTGAGAAGAGGCATTACCCAGGCGTTGAAGGCGCGCACTTTGTTGCCTCCTGACAAAAGACTGTTAAGGACTTTTGTGAGCCGACTGAAAAAGCGCTCCTTCACCGACCGTCTAATACCCTCGTCCTCAATACCCAACGACTGTGACATACCAAGGTATTTATAGGTCTCTGATTCAGAGATAGACCTGAAAGACATTGTCTCAGAAAGTTGTAAATTTGTTGAATTTACAACCTTCCCCCGCTGTACATGCATAACCGCACATTTATCGACACCAAACTCCATGTTGATGGCACTACTGAAGACTTCGGTGGTTTTCAGTAGCTCCAACAAGCCTTGGGTATTTGGTGCAAATAATTTGAGGTCATCCATGTACAGAAGGTGAGAAATAACTTCACCCTCTCTCCGAAGCCGGCAACCTAGTCCCAAATCCTTCAGCAAGGTGCTGAGGGGATTCAGAGCTAGGCAGAACCATAGCGGACTCAGACTGTCGCCCTGAAATATTCCTCGCTCAATCCTTATAAAATCCTGTGGGCCAGGTCGGTCATCCCCGCCTCCTGGTTGACGAAGGACTGTGGTCCACTGCCCCATACACGCGCTTAGGAAGGCTCTCAAAGCTGCATCAACTTTGTACAGCTCTAAGACCCTCCCCAGCCATGAATGAGGCACCGAATCATAGGCCTTCTTGTAGTCAATCCAAGCGGCTGAGAGGGCCCCCTTGGTCCGCTGGATTTGTTGGCAGATGGTCATGTCTATGAGGAGGAGCTCTTTAGTACCACGGGACCCAACCCTACATCCATTTTGAGCAGAGGCCAAAATATTGTTTGCGACAATGTGCGCGTTGATTTTTGCTCTCAAAATGGATGTAAGGAGCTTGTAGAGTGTAGGCAAGCATGTGATGGGTCTGTAGTTCTTCGCTTCCGTGGTACTACCGGACTTATAGAGCAGGAAGGTGACACCAGTTGTTAAGGAAGGTGGGAGAGAACCAAGTTCGAGGGTTTGTTGAAATTGTGCTGCTAAGTAGGAGTGCGAGCATCGGAACCATTTTAGCCAGAAGTTGTGCAATCCATCCGGCCCAGGACTTTTCCAGTTCTGGGCCGTGCGGATGGCACAACTTACGTCATCGGGGCTGATGGTGACTGCCCCCATAGGTTCAATGGACTCGCACTCACGCTCGACAACACTCATCCAACTCCCCTCGGTGTGTCCGACAGGCACCGACCAGATGCTACGCCAGAAGTCATTCATGACAGTAGCATCCGGTGGCCGCGAGTCGGATGCACGAAGGTTGGTTTCCTCCCACTTTCGGTACATCTTCCTTTGGTCACTCTGGAAAAGACGATTCTGCTGGAATCGGTCCACACGCTCTCTGTAGCGGCGAATACGGTTTGCCCATGCATAGACTTTCTGCTTTAGAAAGTCGATGCGCTCCGTAACGTTGGCCATGTAGTCGCGGGGCCTGATATCCGTCCCCACGAATGCCTGGTTTACAAAGCGCATTACTCGGGGGCGATTGTTGCCCCCCCTGAAGCAGATCAGCTTTGCGATAAGAGTCCTAAAAGAGCTGATACGTCGCTCGATCCGTATTTGCCATGCGGGGGCACCTCCGGCGGTCCTAGGTGCACGTTCAGAGTCCGGAAACTTGACTCGTGCAACACGGCACGCCGCGATGGCTCCGCAATACATGATCGCGTGCGTATCATCTAAATCTTTACTAGTCCGCAAATATGGCTCTAGTAAAGCGTTTAGGGCTCCCATTAGCGCTAGATTGTGTCTATTCATAGGCAAACGTGGTAATCGTGGCCTAGTATCGGGTGTGGAGCGGTACCGCGTAATCGCCTCGTCCAGAGTCCTCCTCAGTTGCTCATTGGCTGTACTACCCACACTCTGCGCGAACTCCTCCTCGTCGGCACTGAGATCTACCCGCGGCGCCCCCGGTGCCTGGTCGGGTGCCGGCACCGGATCCGGCGACGTGGCGGGCGGATCCCGCGCCGAGGTAGAAGCTGCGCGAGCAGAGAGAGCCTCCAGGCGAAGCCGATCAAGTGTCGAGTCATCCAACCGCTTTTGCCGCTGGATGACTCGCACCTGATCCGATAGTCGTTGCGCAGTCACGTCGATGGTCGGTTCGAGGGCCTGAAACAGTGGAAGCATTCGGACACGGTACGCGCATAAGTTGGTTCCCCCCTCTGTAGCCCCATAGTAGGCGCGCATGACGTTCTCATTAATGGTTTGAGACCATCGCATGCGACGCACTACACCACCGGCAGCGGGAGCCGTGGGCGGGGCAGGATGTCCCGCAGGCCCCAAGCGTGCCGACAGCGGTGGCCGCCCGCGCCGCGCAGGTGGTCGTGACGGCGGTGGCGGCGGCCCGCACTCATCGCTCGACTCGCTGGTGTCGGGCGCGGTGGCGAATTCATCGCCCGACGACGATTGCGAGGAGACGGATGATGCGGACGGGGGTGGTGGGCGTGCGTTTCGTGGAGACGCTAGTTGAGCTCGTGTTTTGCTTCTCGTTTGCATTTTCTTTCACAGGGAGTTTTGTCGTACATGTTAGGACATCATATTCTATGGCCAATTATAACCCTTATATATATGTAGTCTTGGGTTATATTTTTCATAAAAATAATGTAGAAAGCAACATGTAAATACAAAATCTAGAAAATAATTTGAGAAAATTTATAAAAACACGACTGACGTTGACAGCGTCTTTTTTTTTTTTTTTTTTTTTTTTTTTTTTTTTTTTTTTTTATTTATTTATTATTATTTTATCTCGATTTTATTCCCGTCAAAAATATTCAAATAATTTTGGTTGGGAATAATTCTTATGAGAAAAAATTGAATGAGAAATAACTTATTTTTAATCAAATAAATATAATCATGATTTTTATTAGAAATAATATTCCACGAATAAAAGTGTAGTCTGGGTACCGTATAGGTACTAATTACGTATAGTTAGGTATATTAGATGTAATAGTAGTTAGTCTCTTGTCTAATTTATACCTATTTTATGAAATAAAATCTTACAAATTGACTGTCGCATAGTTTCAGTAACCGTATTGTTTTTAATTTAATAACCAAATCATTAGGTTCAATTTAGCTGGTCTAGGGGCCTAGCCAAGATGCCAATCGCTTGCGCTCCGACAACGAAGCGCTTTCTGTCTCTATCACTCTTACGTATTAGTGCGATAGAGAGACAGAGATAGCGTTTCGTTTCGTAGCGCAAGCGATTGGCTTGTTGGCTAGGCCCCCAGAACAGCTAAATTTACCTAATATTCGGTTATTAAATTAAAAAAGAACAAAAATTGCCATATCTGCTAGGCCCCCAGAATAACTATATTGTACCCAAAGATTTGGTTATTAAATTAAAAACAAAAATTGGCATCTTGGCTAGGCACCTTGGGTGCGTAGCCAAGATGCCAATTAGTTTCTGTCTCTATCACTCTTAATACATATTAGTGCGATAAAGAGACAGAGATAGCGTTTCATTGTCGTAGCGCAAACGATTGGCATATTGGCTACGAACCCAAGGTGTCTAGCCAAGATGACAATTTTTGTTTTCAATTTAATAACCAAATCATTAGGTAAATTTAGCTGTTCTGGGGGCCTAGCCAACATGCCAATCGCTTGCGCTCCAACAATGAAGCGCTTTCTGTCTCTATCACTCTTACATATTAGTGCGATAGAGAGACAGAAATAGCGTTTCGTTGTCGTAGCGCAAACGTTTGGCATATTATCTATGCTCCCAAGGTGCCTAGTCAAGATGCCAATTTTTGTTTTTATTTTAATAACCAAAGAATTAGGTAAATTTAGCTGTACTGGGGGCCTAGCCAACATGCCAATCGCTTGCGCTCTAACATAGAACAGCTTTCTGTCTCTATCACTCTTACATATAGTGCGATAGAGAGACAGAGATAGCGTTTCGTTGTCGTAGCGCAAACGTTTGGCATATTGGCTACGCTCCCATGGTGCCTAGCCAAGATGCCAATTTTTGTTTTATTTTAATAACCAAATCAGACAGATGCCGTTTCGTTGTAGTAGCGCAAACGATTAGCATGTTGGCTAGGCTCCCAGAACAGCTACATTGTACCTAATGATTTGGTTATTAAATTAAAAACAAAAATTGGCATCTTGGCTAGGCACCTTCAAAGCGTAGCCAACATGCCAAACGTTTGCGCCACGACATCGCAACGCTATTTCTGTCTCTCTATCGCACAAATATGTAAGAGCGATAGAGACAGAAAGCGCTTCCTTGTCGGAGCGCAAGTGATTGGCATATTGGCTAGGCCCCCAGAACAGCTAAATTGTACCCAAAGATTTGGTTATTAAATTAAAAACGAAAATTGCCATTTTGGCTAGGCATGTTGGGTGCGTAGCCAATATGCCAATAGTTTGCGCTAGGAGAACGAAACGATATCTCTGTCTCTCTATCGCACTAATATGTAAGAGTGATAGACACAGAAAGTGCTCCGTTGTCGGAACACAAGCGATTGGTAACTTGGCTAGGCCCCCAAAACAGCTAAATTTACCTAATAATTTGGTTATTAAATTAAAAACAAAAATTGTCATCTTGGCTAGGCACCTTAGGTGCGTAGCCAATATGCCAATCGTTTGCGCTACGACAACGAAACGCGCTATCTCTGTCTCTCTATCGCACTAATATGTAAGAGTGATAGAGACAGAAAGTGCTCCGTTGTCGGAACACAAGCGATTGGCATCTTGGCTAGGCCCCCAAAACAGCAAAATTTACCTAATGATCTGGTTATTAAATTTAAAACAAAAATTGTCATCTTGGCTAGGCACCTTGGGTCCGTAGCCAATATGCCAATCGTTTGCGCTACGACAACGAAACGCTATCTCTGTCTCTCTATGGCACTAATATGTAAGAGTGATAGAGAGAGACTATACGCAACTCTACGGAGCGTTAACGTTTGGCATGTTGGGTAAGCACCCTGATCGGATGATAGAACCAGAATATTCTGATAGTGTACAGCGGAACTCTTCAATGGGTACTGTACCTAAACTAAAGTAACAAATATCAAATCAATCCGACTTTTAAATAGAAGGGTGAAAATCAACTTACAAAACATAACCAATTGGACTACAAAAATTAACTTAATTCTAAATAACATTTTAATTGAATAAAGCCTTATTTAAAATAGTCCCACTTCTAGAATAATTATTCTGTTTTTCATTCCGCATTTAAAATAAAAGTCACATGATTTATTCACCTTAATTTTATTCTAAAATAACTAGTGCAAGAATTATTCTAATTCAAATCGATTTGAATAAGAAAAAAAATTCTATTCTTATTCTTATTCAAGTTAATTTTTGGTCAACTCTGCTACAGTCGAGGCAAATAAGTGGGGTACTAAAGTCTTCTTATGCCTAAGTGGCACAGTCGGGTAGGTTACGAAAATGGTGCCAAGAAATTATAAACACAAAAAAACTTATAAAGTGATTAAGAGTAACTTCAGACGATTTTTAAAGTAGATTGAGTAAAGATTATTTTAGTAATATCTTTTTTTGGTATCAAACTTAAACAATGGTACCAAATAATTTCAAAAAAATTAATTCAATATTATAAAAAGATTCAAGCACATACAACAAAAATAAGATTCCTCTTTCAAGCTGTCCTAAAAAAATATGTCACACATTTGTCAGAAACTTCACTGATCTTGAAAAGGATATGAACGTAATCGGAATTTGTTTACGGATATTTATTTAATATTATAGTGAAAAGATATAAAACAGCCGAGATTATTTGTATGTGTATATGGTCAGTGTTACTTATATGAGTCAATTACTTTTTTAGTTTTAGTTAAGGGAATGTACTTTCCTGTGGTCATTGTAAAATAAACGAAATCTAAAGCCAAATTAAATCTTTATACGCATATTAAATCCTTTCACTACTTGAAATTTGTTTAATAAAAGTACTAAAAAATGTACCCAAACCATAATATGAATTATTGCTGTAATGTGCAGAGAAAAGACGCCGGTTTTCCCGAACCTTATTGACCAATACGCGGACGAAGTCTATTTTAAAATCTAATTGATTGCAATTTGTTTCACGCTTATTCTAAACACATATGAGTTTACTAGTATATTATCGATATAATCACATCCACAACATAATTAACATGTTCCATACATGTTAACGGAATTCTAAAAGTATTTTTAACAATCATCAATGCGATTCCTTTTGAGCCAAGGAAACGAGTTCCTCACAAAGGGTGGAAAAATAATTGGATAGAATATATGTGACCTCCCACGGGTAAAGGTACCTTAATGGCGGTTGGCGCTTACGCTATTATTAACGCCGCTCCAATACTATTGCGGTGCTTTGCGACGTAAGCGCCAGCCGCCATAAGGTACCTTTTCCCGTGGAAGCTCACATATTACAATGAAGCCGAACGTTGAAAAGTTGGGCTGATTCACCGTGACACTTTAGATCGGCGAATTCATTGTCTACTGGAAATACTTAAATTACATGTCAGTTATGTTACAAATTGTAATGAAGGTAAAACCTCGTAATTATGTAATGAACTATAATTTATGTTATGATGGTAGAAGTTATTTACTTGACTTGGTCCGACTCTAACCGTACGAAACTACTGTCTATGACGAAAAACCTTTACCATAGTGACAAATACGCAGGGTATCCCCTGTCACTCGCTTTTGACATTTGCCGATACATTTAGTTTAGCATTTCGTTCGCATTACGCACATTCCTAATTTCCCCGGAGACTGCCTTTATACTAATTGGCTAGTATTTATTGGGCTTTTCCAGATACGTAGATAAAATCACAATTTATTGGAACCTGATCATTAAAGGCTTATTATTAACAGGGCAACTAAAATATTAAACAGGAACTTTCGTTGGGCATATAATAATATAATTTGGCTGTGCATTAATATTTTAGCGCCAAAAAATATATATAAGCATCATATTATTAAAAAAACTGGCAGCAAAATCAAGCCACCCAAAAAAAATATAGGGAACTTAAGAGGGCGTAGAGGAGGGTAAATTTTCAGATTCTGTCAAATTACCCCATTTCACACACAAACGCAGCTCACGCACACTACCTCAATTTTCGAGTTTAGAGTTAACTACTGACCTCCTTTGAAGAATTCAAATTGTCAAAGCTTTCCTTTATGAGAAGACAGAGAAAAAACACTTTTTATATATAGCTTTCCTTGTTTGTTCATGTCATGTTGTTGACTTTTGTATTAAGATAGGTACAAACGGCGACGCTCTCAACTGTCCATCGGTGGACCTTATGCCTTTTGTAATAAGGTTTACGAACTGTCAGTTAACAGTGTGGTGGTGGGCGATGGTATGCGGTAAACATATACCGAATTAAACCTAGGAGTTTTTTTATTAAAGATATAAGAAATCGTCTATTTTACCTACTCGAAAAAAGTGGACTATATCTAAAATTATCCCTTCATTAGTTATAGGTCTTATAACATATTTTTTACAACTAAAGACGCTTATTATATTTCACTTATAACTTAATGTTTAAAGCTCTATTGATAATAAGGCTTTAAAAACATCTAATAAAATTCAGGTGCAGTCAGCCAAGAAAGTGGTTTACCACTTTTCGACTCTATCAATCAGATAATAGAGTCGAAAAGTGGTAAACCACTTTCTTGGCTGACCGTACTACACTTATAATTTTGTGAGTCAGTAAGTGATGCTTACTTAAATCTTATCGGGAAAACAAATAACTCATAATTACCTATATTAAAATATTTAAATGTACTATTTCATCTCATACGTTCAATAAGGCCCGGGACCGGGCCTTGTCACCCGCACTGACAGAGGGCCTTTTTAGCCCTACATAATATTAAAGAACTGTGTCCCGGATAGTATGGGTTCTGGACCATGACGCGTCCCGAAGTAACTTATACAGGGTGTAATCGTTAAGTGTAGCCGTGTATAATTCCGAAAATATAACAGATATCAGAAAACTTCAAATTGATATCGAAAGTGCGTTACCCAATGACAAAAATTACATTATTAACTTTTTTTAAATAATAGCAGAAATATCCCAAACATTAACTTCAAACCCTCCCATATATTTAGTACGACGACTCACCCCTCAAAGAACGTCGGTGTCGTAAGAGATAAAACTGCTTGAGATTCATTATTTACGATAAAAAACTGTAAGAAAATAATAAAACTACTATTTATGAAATAATAAATCTGACATTATTTTTTTTACTACACCGCAAATTTTAAGAATAGTTCATTTAGAAATATTTAAGAGGGCAATGTATCGCACAAGAAGGGCGTCACTTCGAGCAACTACTGTAATCAAAAAAATTAATTACTTAAAAAATAAATGATAGATTTATTATTTCATAAACGGTAGTTTTAATATTTTATTACAGTTTATTATCACAAATAATTAATCTCAAGTAGTTTTATCTCTTACGACACCGACGTTCTTTGAGTGGTGAGTCGTCGTACTAAATGTATGGGAGGGTTTGAAGTAAATGTTTGGGATATTTCTGCTTGTATTAAAAAAAAGTTATTACATAATGTAATTTTAAATCGTCCCCCGGCGCTCCACAATTACCGGGTTGCGGAGTGTGAAATTGGCTACCGAAGACGCCCCGGGAGTGCATCATCAGGCTTCCGGGATCGTAAATGCTACTGACGATAACAAACCCAAGATGTCCATCCGCACTAACCACCGGATTGGCACGTGGAATGTCAGAGGTATATTAAAGCCCGGGAAAACTTCCATAATAGAGCGAGAAATGGAACGCTACAACGTCTCCATACTAGGACTATGCGAAACGCACCTTAAGGGCCACTACAGAACAGACGCAGGAAACATGCTGTATTTTTCTGGTCACGAGAAGGAAAGCAAACATGGCGTCGGTATCCTGGTGCCTGCAAGAGTCAATAAATATGTGACCGGATACAACCCTGTAAATGGCAGAACAATTACAATCCGTTTTAACTGCAAACCATGCGCCCTTAACATAGAGTCCAGGTATACGCCCCAACTGCACAGTCTACAGACCAGGAGATTGACGAGTTCTATGGCCAACTAGAGATGACCATCGGGAAATTGCCAAAGAGATAATTGTTCAGTTTGCAGGGAGATCTAAATGCAAAAATAGGCCAAATGGAGGAGGGCGACCATATTCGGCAAACAGTGGGAGCTTGGCACCCGCAATGCAAGAGGTGAAAGGTTCTTGGAGTTCTGCGTTGGCAACTCATTGACCATACTTAACACGTGCTTTAAGCACCATAAGAGAAGGAGGTACACCTGGAAATCACCGGGGGACCAGTACAGAAACCAGTTAGACCTCATAAACGTCAGTCATCGCTGGAGATCATCAGTAACCAACACGAAAACCTTCCCAGGAGCAGACTGCGGGTCCGACCATATGCTTCTGGAAGCGGATGTTCGTCTGCGCTTGAAAACTACCAGCAAAAGTGAAAGCAAGCCCAGCAAGTTATCGCCAGCTCTAGCAGAGAGTTTCAAGAACAAGATGGAGACCAAACTGACCACAGACAACATCGGTATAAGCAGCGATCCAGAACAAATGTGGACGAAATTTCGAGGCCAGATACATGAGACTCTTAACACCATGAGAGAATCACCAATAGGCAGGAAAGTCTGGATAAGCGATGAAACATGGGATATGATAACACGCAGAAAAAACCTACTAAAAGGAGAGAACAGTGAGGAAAAACAGCTCGAATACCAACGGCTCGATAAAACCATTGATGCATTCTGCAGGCGTGATAAAAACCTTGAAGACGTCTGTTCTGAAATAGAAGCCCATTCAGAAAAGCATCAAACAGCTGACCTCTTTAGGAAGATTCGCCAAATTACCCGGAAACGCAAACCCCAGTCTTGGATAATTGAAGACGAACACTGCGACAAAGCCACTGGAATGCTAGCCGAAGCAGTGAGCCCAGAACCAGACATACTACGCTCGGAAGTGACGGAGGCCATTAGAAAACTAAAAAAGAACAAAGCATCCGGTCCAGATAATATCACAGCGGAGGTCTTACGCTGGCAAATACCTCAAGAACAGGCAGGGTTTGTTAAAGGCCGAGGCACACGCGAGCAAATTCTCAACGTCAGACAGATCATTTGAAAAGTGCTATGAATTCAAACAACCGTTGGTCATGTGCTTCGTGGATTACCAGAAAGCCTTTGACTGTGTAAAGTGGAACAAACTTTGGGAAGTCCTGAGCGAGTTTGGTGTCCCGCAGCATTTGGTTAAACTAATACAAAACCTATACGACTCTGGCTTTGGAACGGTGAGGGTGGAGAACACAACATCTAGTCGTTTCGTGTTCCAGAAGGGTGTTCGACAAGGCTGTATCATATCCCCGATACTATTTAACATTTACGGAGAGCACATCATAAATAAATAAATAAATAAATAAATATTATAGGGACATTCTTACACAAATTGACTAAGCCCCACGGTAAGCTCAAGAAGGCTTGTGTTGTGGGTACTCAGACAACGATAAATATAATATATAAATACTTAAATACATAGAAAACAACCATGACTCAGGAACAAATATCTGTATCATCATACAAATAAATGCCCTTACCAGGATTCGAACCCGGGACCATCGGCTTCATAGGCAGGGTCACTACCCACTAGGCCAGACCGGTCGTCAAAACACATGCGACGTACATTGGAGGACTGGGATGGAGGTGTTACGGTGGGTGGATGCAAAATCTCTAACCTCAGATATGCCGACGACACCAGACTCTTTGCCTCTAGGGAATCCGAAATGAGAACATTGCTGGACCGCCTTGAAGACACAAGCCGAGAATACGAACTAACTATCAATAAGACAAAAACCAAAATCATGATAGTTGACAGATTCAATACCCGTCAGCAAACAGACGCCCTTAACAGCTATGAAATAGTTAAGAGTTCACATACCTAGGCGCTGTTCTGAGCAACAGGGGCGGATCTGAGGCCGAAATCAGACGAAGAACCGGTATGGCAAAATCGGTAATGTCTCAGCTGCAAAGAATATGGAAAGACAGGAATATTCTCAACAAAACCAAAACCAGAATAGGTACCCTTGTCTTTCCCATATTTCTCTACGGGGCGGAAACCTGGACACTGAAAACGGATCTTCGGAAAAAGTCGATGCATTTGAGATGTGGGTGGGGCGGCGCATGCTCCGAATACCCTGGACGGCACGCCGCACCATATTAGCGCAGCTCAAATTGGAAAAGGAACCTAGACTATCCATCATCTGTCTTCAACGAGTACTGAGATACTTCGGTCACATAGCTCGCAGAGACCCTGACAACTTGGAGAGACTTGTCGTGATGGGAAAGGTGGACGGCAGACGACCTAGAGGACCAAGTCCAACGAGATGGTGTGACCAAATATCCGCCCAGATGGACATCACAAGCAACGCTTTCCACAAAGCAACTGACAGGGATAAGTGGAGAGCTGCCATAGGAAAAATTAGTAAGCGGAGTCACGATCCTCAGCAGTGAGGGACCGACTTAGAAGAAGAGAGAATGTAATTTTTGTCATTGGGTAACGCACTTTCGATATCAATTTGAAGTTTTCTGATATCTGTTATATTTACGGAATTATAGCCTGGCTACACTTAACGATTACACCCTGTATGTCATTAGATAGTTCATAGCCTATATCGATAGAATATATCGTTCTTATGAGCGTATTTGGTGGGCATACCTTGTTAGCAAAAAAATCTACTGCTTTATAATAAGGTGGCACTGGTGGCAGAAACCCATTTCATTTGTAAAACTATCGCCTGTAATTTATCTGTAAAATATTAAAACATTGTATTCACACTTTTCAAATGGCAGATTCAGTTTTTTTTTAACATTTTTAATGTTTGACTTTGGCCATAATTCAATTTAAATAGAAATCATCACCGCCACGCGCTGCTAATTATTATTCACAAAAAATATATGAGTGCCTATTTTAAAGTGATACTTTTTAGAATGAGGAATAAATGAGAATGATAAATTTTAAATTTTTTTATTTAGTACAAATCGCCACACTGTGATTGTAAAGGCCAAAATTGTCCCAAAAAAATACATATAATTTTAATTTATTGTGCAAAAATCAGTTTATTTGTATGAAAAGGTATAACGAATATTTAAAAACTGAATTCCTCGTCCCTAAATTATACAAAGATGATATATAACTTGCACTAGTTGCTAAGAGCATGAAGAAATATAGCATAGATTGGACCTGGGGAGCCGACCATTTCCCCTCTTCCCTTTTTTTGGTACACGGTACGATCTCGTTACTACCGGGCCAAATCAGCCCATTATTTGGTAATAACGGTATGCAAAGCATCTAACACAACTAATAAAACCTCCATTAACCGAAGTAAGAGACATATTTTATAAGATTTGACAGTATGTATGAAGAATCTCCAGATTTATAAACGGCAATTAAGCCACCAGTATTGGGTTGCCTATAATCATATGCCCACTTCAATTAACAATGAAATTAATTTTCCGTGAATGTACTCGTAAACCTCTATCCGTTAGTATGCGATTCATTAATGGACGCACCATGGCCCAAATCGGGACACGGTTCTTTAACACCTAATGTTAATAATCAGTGAACATCATTAATTACGCTCAAATGCTTAAGTTTCAGTACAAGTAAAAGTACATATGAGCTGTACTTTTAATTGTTAGTACAATCGGCATCAAATAGATAGTGACGGCCAAAGTGACCAAATATAGCTATAGGATCTAAATGTGAACGAATAAGGTCAGGTGAGGCATATAAGGCCCACCTTTATTTTAACTGAAATATGTTTATAAATAATCAGGATATTATTACCAATATAGGTTTCTCATTAGTTCATGTTTCTTCATGTACCAAAATAGTTATAAAATATTCCGGCGCTTTTGAAAAATACACGTTTTATAAAAAACCATTATGGTTTGCAACCGGGCCTTGTTACTTGCACTGACATTGGGCCTTCTTAGTCATAGTACAAGTTCAAGAATAACAGATAACATTACCGGGCCTTATTAACTTTTATCATGAATTATTTCATCTTCAATTTAAAATGGTCTACAGTAAAATAAGGCCTACATAAGTCATAGGAAACCAAATTGTATTTTATTTAGAAAGTACCTATATGTTGTTCATAATCTTCAGTAAGCTGACTTTTAAGAGTCTATCTTTTATAATTAATGTAGATTGACAGTTTACGTAGGTACTTAGCAAATTGTACTTTTACCTTTAGGTTTTATGTCGGAAATATCTCACCCAATTTGTACTGAAACATAAGCATTTGAGCGTAATTAATGATGTTTACTGATTGTTAATCTTAAATATACCTACTTAATATTATGTAGAACACTTAAATTATTTTAGCGGACCAAGCGGATGTGTATTTTTGTGGACCACTTTTTTTATTTAAATAATTAAATTGTAATTCATTCAAAGAAAGGTTATTACAATTAGGGATATAGATATACCTCACCTACCTTATTACAAAGCATTACAAAAATGTCCAAAGGCCAAAGCCACGCTGATAGGACATAAGAACTCATAAACGAGCTCATAAACGTTCACTGAAAAAACCCAAAGGCATTTTTGATAATTCTATTTCGTTACTGAGTTATCGTTTTGCACCGAACATCAATGAAATAAAAGCACGTTGTTATTTGATAGATACATTTATATAAAAATCGTCACATGAAACCAATATAGGTACTCGTAAACCAGACCATTGCGATGGTATTGGCTTTAAATATCGTTCTTTCAACTGATAATATAGCCACAAAAACTCGCTGAGACTGCAGGTCGAGTCTTGATTTCAGTTTCTTGATGATATATCATTGAATTAACTTTCAAAGCACGTGATAGATCTTAGAGTACCAACAAAACTGATTGAAACTAAGAATTTTATTGCTGAAATTATGTGAACAACATTGCTTCATCTTCATAAATAAAATTTTAACAATTAAAATTGTTTACGTTAAAATGTGAAGAATTTTGTTGATAAATTGTCTGTCTAGTATATTGACATTATGTCATATATGTTTTTAAAATGACGTAATACGAATGCCAGCACAATGAAAATATATTCCAATAAGAAAAAACAAATCTTCAAACTTTTTTCATTTTGAGTGAATTAGGAAGATAACTTTTTTTGTTTTTGACTTTCTCGAATAATTATTTTTGCACCTTACAGCTCTCGTGATTATGCGTCTTTTGAGCCTATTTTTTAATATCATATCTTCACAACTTTCCGAGATATAAGGGGATCGCACTTTTTCGTGAAATCGGAGCCTATACTGGAGCGAACGAAAAGACATTTCCAATGTCAAAATCAATGGAGATAAAACGAAAATGCTTATACACGTGTCGTTCCGTGCCGATCTGTATCACCGTACGCGTATACTTTCATGTATTCCGTTCGGTTTACGACTGAAATAAAGTGGCATGCATGAATGCCGGTCCGCTTCGTTTTATGCCCCAAAATCAACAGGCTACGGTACAGACTAGTTGGTTATGAAGCTCGTATTTGCTACAATTTAAAAAGTCGACACGGGTATTGCTGTTCGTACAATATTGTTGATACAGCAAGCAAATACTGCCGATGTCTTTCTTTCAATATACCTAAGTAATAAATCCAGTTTAAGTTTAAGATTATGTACAAAAAATGTGTTATAAGTACAATTTCATGCCCGAGGCATTTTCACTATTCAAATATAATTTGCCAGAAGCCAATAATTTGCTATGTCTCATTACCGAACACAAAGCTTACCAAATTGATATTCTGCTTAATTTAAAGCCCTTAACCCTATTGGTGGAATGATCCCTTTTTCCAGAAAATAAAATGAAATGGCTTTTGTTCTGCTAAACAATAAATTTTAATTGGGAACGTGAGTCGACTCCGAGGTAACTCTGGGCTTACGCTGACTCTCTATTTATTAGATCGGCGCCCAAAGGTGGTATTAGATTTTATGGCAAAAGTTTTATGTACGCGCTGACCGACCGTTTGGACTTATAATGCTTGTACTTTAAAGTGAGGCGCGATTTTGACTTTGTAATAGGTTGTGTAGTTGGCAATTTATCCTGAACACTACAAGATTAGCCCCCTTATTCATAAAACTTTACGGGTCTGATTTAGTTAAATTATGTTTTATCCCTTTCTTACAAATACATAAGTCAAAATGACAGATAAAGACAAACGATTATTAGATAATTGAGGTTTGTAGCGCGTTTAGGAATAAGGGGGTTAATAGATTGAGCTTTCCACCAGAATTTAACTGACGCCTACTTGTTTAAATGAGGTAAAACAATCATTTCATACGAGAATTATACCAAATTTGACTTGTACAATAGCTATCTATTGGTAGGTAGAAATAGAGTTCAAACTGGACCTCCGGAACCGCCATTTCCCCCTGCCTCATTGGGGGGGTAGCCAGCTAAGCATGAGATAAGGTACAATCGTGCTAAGCGACGTCGCCTGAGATAAAAGTTCATGCGGCTCTATACAATCTGCGTGATTCGATGCGTAGAATGATAATTACCGTAATAAAAACCATCTTATGTCTAACTAAGGTAAACGTACTGATGCTCGACGCGGTCCCAGTACATGTCATCTTGAAACTTAAGTCATTGTCCATAGAGGTGACAGCAAGGTGTCATCTATTGGGCATTAGCATGTCGAGCACTAGTACGTTTACCTTACTCAAGTTATCTCCAAGCGAACTATGGAAAAAATTCGGGAACAAAGATTTAAGCGTGAAAAGATGAAAAATAGACATACAAAGTAACTGATGTAAATATTTATAATATTAAGTAGGTTTACCTACCCTTCTTTCTTATTATTTATATTTCTAACAAGCAGTAGTTATGTCAAATTCGACTTGTGTAACTCGAGTTTGTGAATTCACAAGCAAGCTGGCTCGACCCCTGATCCGCGATATTGCCGCACTCGTGCTAAAGCGGGGCCAAACTTAACTGCATGCATTTTGACTTCACGTTCCGTGTCTTCAAAATAGTCCATACAATTTTAAGCATAGTTTTTAATAGAATAGGAACAACTTCGCTTACACTATAAGTAGAGTAATTTACCATTCGAAACATATTTTGGCAGCGTTTTATTTATTAAAAGTGAATATTAAAAGTAAATGAATTAAAAAAAATCCATAGATATTTTTAGGTAATTTAAGAGTATATTACATACACACCAAGGGCAGTAAAGTAAGAAATGTCTCGGCTTTGCCTCGGCTGGCAAACGTGTGATCTGAGGCTTCCTTAGTTACTGGTCGAAGTGTGTATAGGTGCTATTTATCTGTTCGACGGTGCCGGAAAGCGGCAGCTTCGTATAGCGCAGCGTGCAGAAAGTTGACGCTTTCTGCACGGAGAACAAAAATATAACTTTACTTAACCTATTGTTAAAATTAAGTAGCTTGTCATGTAACAAATATGAAATAAAAACAAAGCGTTTAAGTTTATCGTAAGAAACATTTAATTGTAACGTTCGTGAAATACTCGTAGATACATAAGTTAGTTAGGCACATTTACTGGTATTATGGTATACCTATAACTTATAACTTACGACTAGATTCACAGAATCGATCTTCAGAAAAATACAACAGCATAGTATAAAGATTACGATATCTATTCCATTAAATATTAGGTAGATACTCTAAGCTAAGGTATTTCGTTAAATAGAAGGGTTTCATGTTTAAGTACAATTAACTGTGTAGGTATTTATTACCATCAAATCATTATCAAGTACCACCTTAGAGGATATAACCAAACGGAGTAGCCATTAACAGGTGTTCCCCCTCTGTCGAAAATAGGCTGCCAATGGTCATACACATTGTATGGACTGGCGTTTATCTAACATGGCTATTTTTACGTTACCGCCAATCCCGCTGGAACGCATCCAAGTCGTCCCGCCATCTCTTTCTCGGTGTGCCTCTGCTACGACTACACTGGGGACGCCAGCTAGTGGCTACATATAGGTATATGTATAAGAGATGGCGGGACGATTTGGATGCGTTCCAGCGGGATTGGCGGTAACGTAAAAATAGCCATGTTAGATAAAGAAATTTCTCAACAGCTGATTTATGTTTATATGAAGATGCAACGTTAATGTATGTTATCTAACCAATCCTCGTCCTCGTCGCACAGCATCTTGCCTACCATCTCCTCCCCCAAATCCTGCAGGGCTAGCACGATATCTTCTATTTTCGTCATCTCAGGAGTCCTGGTGATAAATAACATATTACTTAAGATGTTTTGCAAATTTGAGGTAACATCTTGATAAAAGCGTGCAATTTTAAAGCCAAAGGTGGCTTTGTATCCTTTGGTTTGGAATTTTGAGATGTGGTCTCATACTAATTAATTTTCTGAAATTTGATACAACGAAGAAGAACATCGTGTGAGACCTAATATCTACAAAAGTTAATTTCACGTTTAGTTTAGAAGGTAAACAATCAGTCGCATACGTGAATTGTACATGAAGAGAAACACTTCCAGTTCCCATGCCCCGCAGTGGTGGAACAGCGCCAGGTTGCATCAGCTACTGGCCAGAACCTTCCTGTTGGATAGTGGCGTTCTTAGATGATCTCACAACGTCAACTGTAAGATTAGCCGACCTGGTGATCAAAATCTCTTCTTCTGCACAGTCGAGGAGCAGCACCGGGTTTGTGAGCATCAGCCACAGGCCAGGATCTTCGTTGTAGACAATGGCCTCTCTCAAGAGTCTCACAACGTCAATAACTGTAAGAGTAACTGACCTGGTGGACAACACTTCTTGACCTGCCCTACTGTCGCAGAGCAGCAACGGGTTTGTGAGCATCAGCCGCTGGTCAGGATCGTGATAGGCAATGGCCTCTCTCGAGAACCTCACAACGATGATAATTGTAAGACTGACAGACCTGGTGAACACCACCACTTCCCCTGTCCCACAATCACGGAGAAGTACCAGGTTCCTCAGCATTAGCCACTGGTCAGAGACTTCCTCTTGAAGCGAGAACTCGCCTGTTGAAGAAAAAGCAAAGTCTGGCTAATCAAGTGTGACAAAAGGATGCAGGCATTTAAATATATCCGTTAAACAAAAAAAACGTGTTCATAGGTATGCTCTTTTACATCCGTTAAGTGTGCCAATGAGATACTTGAGAGCACATTTATTTATAAATATCACAACATCAATGTTGGTTAAAACCTATGTATGGAAGTTCATTGATCTCTTATTTGTCAAACTAGCTGTTTAAAAAAATACTCAAGATAGTACCTAATAATAATCAAACATCTGCAAATTTCCCAGATTTTCTTATGACCACGAATCAAAACTTTGACTCAACGTGGTTCGTTTGACTAAGATATCTAGGTACCTACTTCGTTCTTCAACATTCATAGCCTTCATAGACAGCGATAGACAATAAACATAGATGACGAACTAGCTCTGTAAAATGACCCCACACATATTGTGCCACGGTGGGTGGGGCGTAAATTTTGTGCCACGGAGCTATTTAGTTCGCAAATAGCGGCCCGTTGTGACAGTCGTTGTAAGAAGTATTTAGATTATTATTTTAAGGAAAAAATATGCCTTAATGTAAGGTTAAATGATGTGCTAGCCGTTCCAACAAACACTGAAAATATTATGGGATTACCTTTCACGTATAATTTAACCAGGATAATATTATTTTGATTTATTTTGATCATAACAGATTTTATATGGGGATGATGTTATGCAATTTTTTAAACAGCCATTGATATTAAGATCCTATTATTTTAAATTTGTTAAAGTAGTTGTTTTGATATAGTCCGTAACGGACTATCCATTTAATTTAAATTAGTGGTAGTAAATACTAATCGCCGCGCCATTGTAGGTGGTGCTTTTTTTAATGTTTATATTTTAACTATGTCCCTGGCATCTAATTTGGTATAGAAATATTTGTGGAAGACCAGGGCCTAGCACATGATTGGCGCGACAGTATCTCGCAGCGAGATAGACTACCCGTCTTTTTCTAACTATGTTAAAAAGAGGGACGGGTAGTCTATCACTGTACTGACACTGTTTCAAAATGGTGTACCCTTATTTTATCGCCAAATTTTTTGCAGAATTTTGTTATACAGAAAATTATTCATAGAATAATCGAATCGCACATTTTTGTTACAATTAATTCTGTTTCTTCGATTATTCATTTCAAAGAAACATATTTTGTAACTTGATTAAAATTCAGAATATTTATTCAAAGATTTTTAAATAAAATAAAAGACTGACTGTAGAATTATTATTCATTGAATATTATTTGTGCGACACTCCAGTTCACAGAATATTAATTTCAACAATTATTGTTTTACAAAATTACCTTTCACATACTCGTAGTATTCATTGAAATTGCTAAAAAAGGAGTTTAGGTTACTTTAGAGATACAACTTCTAAGAAAACGAACCCTTGCTGGAAAAGTGGGTTAGGTTAGAACTGCGACCCCCAAGAAAACGAACGGTTGCCAGAAAAGTGGGTTAGGTTAGGTTAGAACTGCGACCCCCAAGAAAACGAACTGTTGCCAGAAAAGTGGGCTAGGTTAGGTTAGAACTGCGACCCCCATAAAAACGAACTATATCCATAAAAGTGGGTTAGGTTAGGTTAGAACTGCGACCCCTAAGAAAACGAAATGTTGCCAGAAAAGTGGGTTAGGTTAGGTTAGAACTGCGACCCCCAAGAAAACGAACTGTTGCCAGAAAAGTGGGTTAGGTTAGAACGGCAACCCCTAAAAACGAATTCCTTCCAGAGAAGCAGATTGCGTTAAATTAACGACTAAATAAATAAAATTCGACTAAATGACTATTCTGTATATTAAATTTTGGTTAACCGTATTTATAAGAAGTGACTTTTCTACAGATCGATGATTCTGTGAAATGAAATTACATGAACAAACTGTTTTTGAAACAAAACTAATGTTTTAAATTTTTGGTGAAACATAACTAATCCGAACTAAAATTATTTGAAGTAAATATTCTATGTAAATATTATTTTGCGATTTGAAATTACTTGAAAAATTTTCTGCAAAACGAAAATCTGCAGAAAAATTGACGGTAAAATAAAGGTAAACCTTTCAAAATACATCCTACTCATTAATATTATGCTTCAACTTTTGAATGTATGAACAATAAATACGCGTCAAAATAATAATTATATGAATTGGTTCCCTCTTGTTTAGTATAATCCTTATCAGATTTGACAACGCCAAAATATTGTAACGCCGCGCAAGAGGTTTGACGCATAGAATGTTATTACCTATTGCCAATCAAAACTTATATTGACCAATCACAACTTTTTTTTAATAGCGGGAAATTGTTTATTGGATATCATTAAAAGCTGGTGGAACATATTCATAGAGAAGGGATAGTTGTGAGTGTTAGTGTGGCTGGGGTCATTTTTGGAAGGCATTTTTCTTTGGATAGCGATGTCTATATATATTCCGTCGCTTTTCATAGGTACCTAGAAAACTTCTTTCGAAACAGTTAATTTAACGTTTATTTGTTTCTATGCCTCTCGTACGGTTGTTAGGAAACTGGCAATTCTAAAATGTTCTCTTTTTATATTTAGATAAATAAAATGTAGACGTTGATGTTTTTTTAACGTTAAATTAGTATCACCGAGATGTTTGTAATTTTTGATGAGATTTGATTTTGATGTTTCCTTCGTCAATATGCCAACAGAATCTCAGTTGGTTAGCTCTGTGGAACATATCAAATGCTAAACCCCACTTGCGTCGAGGTTACAAATGGTTAATCAATCCAATATCACAGATAGCGAGTTGCTAACGTAAGCTAAGGCACCTATGAAGTTACATTGAAGTCTAACTGCTAATGCTACCGAGACACATTTATAGCATTCGCGACCACAAGGCAGCATGGATATGCAAGCCATTAACAGTAAACGACGTCGTACATTTGATACAGTAGATTATCGAAATGTAGGCTCCAAACAACCGCAAACATGTCCCGTAGGAGTATATGTAATATGTGTAGCAGTAGTAAAACCATTAATGTTAATATGGCACCGTAGGGATAAGCAACGAACACAAAAACATATATAAGCTGTAGGTACTGCACAGCCGTTGTTTTCGAATTATTTTCTACATCTTTTTTATTTATCGATATGTTCCAATCCCATTCAAACATTCACTACGTTCGCCTCAAAATTATATTAACTATATACTAGTGGCTCTGTAACTTGTAAGACCTTTTTTTTTTTTTTTTTAAATCTTTATTTAAAGAGCTTAGTCACTTTTGTGACGATGTCGCTCTGTACGTATACAAAATTAAATGTAACATTATCTTCTACTTAATCCTAAGGCAACAAGTTTATATACACATTTTGCATCCTCAGATAGTGGGTGCCCCAAAATTTGGTTGCAACCCCCAACTTCAAATAAGGTTTCGTTCATTATATCCTTTCTCTCCCTTTCGTTTCGGACACACTCCATTATGACATGGTATGCATCCTCCAAAATGTCACATTCGTCACAGTTTGGCGACGGCACCTTTTTCATCAAATACGCAAATTTATTTAATGGTATGTGTCCGGAACGTAATCTAAATGCTAAAACTAATTCGCGCCGACCCATGCACGAGTCTTCAAACCATGGACTCCTTAAAAGTTGTGGCTGGATCGTTTTATACCAGATCGCTTTATCTAACGATCTACAATCAAAATATTCACTCCATATTTGCCTACATTGTTTTTTGACTAGGTGAATTGTATCCATAAATGTAGGTATTATGCTCAACGGGATTCCATCGCTAACCGCCTCATTTGCTAAAATATCCGCCACCTCATTACCTGTGAGACCTATATGGGACGGTATCCATTGTAGGGTAATCGATTTATTGTGTTGTTTCAACGTGTAAACTGTTTTTAGGATGGAATAGGCTATCGGTGCTCCTCGAATATTCGAGGTGCATCGAGCCAGGTGCTGAAGGGCACTTCTTGAATCTGTCAGGATTACAAAATGTTTTCCATCCACTGATTCAATCCAAGATAATGCTTCTGAAATAGAAACTAGTTCGATCTGCATAATTGAGATATTGGTTGATATTTTAAACTTAGCCGATACCTTGCATTGGGGATCATAAAAAGCGGCACCCGATATTTCCTTATTCTTGGATCCATCTGTAAATATTTTGTAGTGCAACCCATATGTTTTGTCCAAATATTGTGTGCATTTAGATTTGAGTTGGTTTTTGTCGTATAGTCTTTTGGCTTGTGTTATGGTTTCTAAATTGATTTTAATGACATCAGACATATTTATGTTACTAACCCAAGTATTTAATGCAAACATTTCCAGTTGTTTTTTTGACTGAATTAGGACATCCTTTAGATAATTGTGAATCGAAACTAAAAGAGGTATTTTAATGCCATACTGTCGAGAGCCAAGAATTTGAGATAAATTGCAAATAGAATCAATTGTAGGATTATTTAAAAGGGATTTAGATTTTAAATAATATTTACCAGCCAGATAATATCTACGAATGTGTAATGGGGGGATATGCAATTCATTTTCCATTACATGTATAGGAGAACTTTTGATAAATCCACCAATCACTCGCATACATTGGTTTTGAACTTTGTCTAATTTATATAAGTGACATTTTGCACTCGTGTCATAAAGGAAACTACCGTAATCCAATCGACTACGTATAAGAGCTATATATAATCGCCTTAAGTGTTTAGGATGTACACCCCAACGGGGTCCTGTGAGAACTTTAAAAATATTGATAAATTTAGTCAACTTTTGTGTTATTTCATTTATATGTCGATTCCATCTTAGTCCGCGATCAAGCCACAACCCTAAGTACTTAACATTATCAACTACATGTAAGGCTGAATCGTTTACGCTAATGTTTATTGCCTCGGCCTTTATAAGTTTGCCAAAAACGCATATTTTGCTCTTAGACCCTGAAATTGATAGCCCCTTTTCCTTTAATAAGCAATTCAACATATTTAAAGCAGATTGTATCCTAAATATACCATCATTGACGTTCTTGGCAGCAGTGTATAAAACGAAATCATCAGCATATTGCGATACTGTTACATTGGTTATTTCTCTGCAGATGTTAATCGTCGCTATATTAAATAACAAAGGCGAGAGAGGGTCACCCTGCGCCAAGCCTCGACCGGTATGTCTGATGGTATAAGTGTCTGATATTAAACATTTGAGTATACGTTCCTTAAGGAAATTCCACAAATAATTACATATTTGAGCTCCTATTTCATAATTGTCTAGTTTGTTTACCAAATAAGATATGTCGATATTATTGTATGCATTTTCTAGATCTATAAAACAACTCACAGTCATGAGTCCCTTTGCTTTTCCTAATTGCACGTCAGTCACAAAGCGACTCAAATTATCAACACATGAGCGACCTTTCCTAAACCCGGTAGTAACCTCAGCAAACATCAGATTTTTTTCAAAGTACCATTCGAGACGTTTATTTAATATAGAATGAAAAATCTTACAAATGCATGATATCAATGATATTGGACGAAGTGAATTGGCGGATTGTAGGTTACGACCAGGTTTCGGAATGGGCACTACCCTAATATCTCGCCACTGATACGGAACATAGCCACTCTCAAAGAATATGTTGTACAGACGCAATAAGATTTCTTTGCCACAATCGGGTAAATACTTTAACATGGAATAAGAAATATCGTCACATCCTGGGGCGGTATCCTTTGATTTCATGCAGCTGTCAAGTTCTTGGCGTGAAATCTCGGCACTTAGATGGAAGTTCTTAGACTTAAAACTTGGGGCTGCCGGTAACACATAATCAGGCGCTAAGCTGTGCAGTAGATCGTCGATCTTTTCACTATCTGTATAAGCCCTGTTTGACTTAATGCCTTTTAGCCACTTCATACGAGACCACATATCGCTAGAGGACGTAGATTTATCTATTGATGAACAAAATGTTTGCCAGCTCTGACTTCTAGCCTTTCTTATCTTAAGTTGAGCAATTCGAGTTTTTTCTTTTAACCTATCCAGATTTTGCGGGGTCGGATTTCTTCGCAATTGAGCCAATGCTAATCTTCTTTCGGCCACCGCTCTTGAAAGCTCCGTGTTCCAGTACGGTTTTGGGGTAAAATTGGTTGTAGGGTTCCGATTAAATTTAATATTTGGAATATATAGGTCAGCCGCTATGTTTAAATGTTTTAAGAATAGATCATATGCTTCTTGAGGACTGTCAGACAACACGAAATTGGAGAAGATATTATCAAGATAGTTTTGGTATTTGTCCCAGTTAGCATTTTTAAAATTGCGCGTTTTCCTTATATCGACAGAGTAATTCATTTTCATTTGTATTTTGATGAAAAGATGATCACTGCCCAAAGATTCATTTGTAACTGTCCATTCTGTTTTTAGGGCTAAATCTGTTGATGCTATCGAAATATCTGGAGATGAACTCTGCAGCCTCCCATTTACCATTTTTAGTCTAGTCGGTTGACCATCATTTAATGAAATGAAATTATAATCTATCAGGCTGTCGAAGATTTGCGTCCCCCTCTGGTTAGATTTATTTGACCAATTTGAGTGATGTCCATTGAAGTCTCCCAATATCAGAGTTTTTTCTTTAAATTGTGAAAAAATGTGGTCCCAATCATTTTGCGATGTATTGATACTCGGTGGACAATATATGGCAACAATATCACTTACATCGTGACAATTGTATAGTTGAACGTGTATCATTTCAATGTCATAGTTTAATGTACTTATTGGACATTGCTGCGCTTGAATAGAATAATGAGTCAAGATACATACCCCTCCATATCCATCATTTCTGTCCTGACGAAAGACGTTATAGCCGCTTATTCTAATATTAATGTCAAGATGTAGCCATGTCTCACTAATAATACAAATATGTACTTTTTCTTGGCGAAGTAGTAATTCTAACTCCAATATTTTATTTCTTAAACTTTGGGCGTTCCATTGCAAAATGCTTAATTGCTTGAATGTGCTAAATAACTTAATAAGGGTATTTCCGAGATGTTTTCTAATAAGTAGTTAATAGCCCACTGAATGCATACTTGAATTATGTTGCCGAATTTAGCTTTTACAGTTTCCTCTGGTGAAAAACATATTCCCTTTATCTTATCCAGTAATTGACTAAATGTCATCGATTTATCTCTCTTAGTTTTTCGTTGTTTAGTTGTTGATTCTTCTTTCTGGTCCGTTGTATTTTCAGTTGTATCTTCCGAACACGACATATCCCACTCATCTGTATCGACATTATCGCGTTGTTTTGGCTTTTTATTCCCTGTATTCTTCGCGCGTTTGGTTTTTTGCGACTGCGTGTTTTCGTGGTGTATAATCGCTTGCGTGCGTACAACTGAGCTGTTGTTGTCAGATTCCCGAGTTTCTTGAGTTTCTCTAGATTTTGGTGGTCTTGTCGGTTCTTGGCTAGCCGCGTACGCGTAGCCTCTGGCGGTTGAAACCTCAGATGTTATTTCGGGACGGAAAGCGGGCTGATGAATAGGCGGAGAAGGTGGAGAGTACAGCGTTGATGCTTTCTGGTAAGTATGGTTATGTTCACTCATTATTTCTCTTATTTTTCTCTCTTTTAAGAATACCGGGCATTTCCTATCCAACGAAATGTGATTCATACTGCAGTTTACACACTTAAAGATTTTAGTTTCGCAGTTAGGGTGGTTTCCTCCACATTTGGGGCAAACAAGTCTATTTGACGGGCATACTTTTGATGTGTGCCCGTACCTCCAACATTTTGAACACTGAGTGACTGGAAATACATAAGGTTCCACTCTTATTCTTAAATCATTCATATAAATGTATTGTGGTAACGTATTGCCCTTAAATCCTAGTCGCACCTTTTCTGATTTAACCCAGCCGCCCTCGTCATTTGACCTACGACTTAAACGTTTCGCGGTTATTAATTCCATGTCACTTGTAATATTAGTTGTAATATCTTCATCTGACATTTCTATCTCTATATCTCTGATTAAGCCGTAAGATATTCCCACATCTGAAGACTTGTAGCACCTCCACCCAAGTTTGTTAATTTCTCCCGAGTTCAAAAACCTGTCCGCACTTATGTCTGTATCGAATATTAAGCGTAGTTTATATAAATTGACATACTTAACTTGGAGTACACCCGTTATGTTATTAGCCTTCAGAATCTTGGATAGTGCGATTTGTTTTGGCATCTTTTCTTTGTTAGTTACGCATACTTCAATATTATCCGTATTGATGCGTTCGCTCAAAATTGGACTTCGAGAGTTCTTTCTATCTAATCTTTTACGTGTTCGATTAATTAGATTCCACTCCCCTTCCTGATCCTGATTTTCCTCCTCATCCCTCGTTCGTTTTTCAGGTCGTTCTACACTTCCACTGTCGTTTATAGGTAGGTTATCCATCTTCTCATTAGTTAGGTCTGTCTCACTACTTTTTCGTGTCGATGTTACACTATCGTTATGACTAGCATTGTACAACTCGTGTCCTTTATTTTTGTCACCCATTATAAATCCGATTACACTTCATCACTACTTGTGTACAAACAATAGATGCGCACACGTGTTCGGCTGCCGGGCAGCCGGCCGGTGCGATAAGAAACCTGTTGTTTAACTTAATTGCAATTAGACAATGCGCTTCGGTCACACGTCTAGCTAGCACAATGCACTAATCCGAACTGAGAGGGGAACTTGTAAGACCTTGGGATATATTGGAATTGATATTTTGGGTGTCAGTTTTGTGACGGTCCATACAAAATCAAGATTTTTTTCGGATACGGTTTTCCTGTTATGATATGAATCGATATTAGTCTTCGTGGTTCTGAGTGAAAATAACCCGAAAGTTGATGGTTGTCGAAAAAAGTAAATGGTTGTCACTGAAAATACCCATGCGTGAGATATGTATATCTCTAGCTCTACAGCTATCACGGTAGCACAATTATTATTTATCGTTTCATCTGCAAAGTACCTACTCTTAGTCTCTTGAGAAAACCTACGAAATACTGCCAGAGTTTGCAGATAGAAATTCCTCTGAGCCCTACTGAAACTGAAATAGACAACATATACTAAAGAAAAAGTGACCAAACCCTCAAATGTGGAGTTTAGAATTTGCGAAGGACGGATTCGGCGTTTTCACCTAACACGCTGGAGCCTAGAGGCTACCCACCCACTACCCAGCCATGGCGGTACACCTCATAAATTTTCGAGTATATGCAATAGTTGTAACTCTACCGTACGTCTAAATATACCGTAATCTTCTGTCGTGACCAGTATGTTCCTCATCACCCCCTTGTCGTTCGCGTCGCCCACAAGGAAGTGTCTCACCCCGACGATGGAGTCCGGTGGCTTGATCTCGAAATGGCACCGCGTCCAGTCCACCTTTCCGCCGAATGTGCCGTACATTATCGCGTTACGTTTTCTCTCCTAAAAATAACAAAGACATTTAAGGGTAAAATTGTCCACAATTGTCCTTTTAAGGTCCATTTTTTCGACTTGTCCTCTATACTCGTACAAGGTGGACTTAACAAAAATAGTATAGTAGTAGCATATTCGGTATCGTGTTTTGATTGGGAAAAAGTAGAAGAAACAATTTTTGGCTTTGTATTGGGGGGTTGGCCGACTTGGACGACTAGCCCCATACATTTTTTTTCTCGTCAAAAAAAAATCTTCTTTTATAATTTAAATATCTTCCTTTATAAATAGGTATAATTTGTTTAAAATCACGAATTTGTAGGCTTATATATACGTGCAAGCAAATAAATTCCGTCTAGATCATACGCGCAGATTTTGATCACTTCTTATGTTTTTTATAGGTTCTTTCATATAATCTCACTCTCGTATCGTTAATACTTGCCACCATAGACCACATGTTAATGTACTAAGCTATAATAACACACAAATTTGGCATTGATCTCATTTAAACTTACCATATCGGACAGTGTTAGCACAGTTATCTTAAAACAATTCAAACTTTCTTTCATATTATAAAACTTTGGCCAAAAAACGTCAACCATTTTGTCCATTTTGAAACCTTCATTGGGCACAAAATATGGGCATAATTGACTCAGTGTGTTATTTGTACCGGAGTACTTTTCTGGTTTATTTCTTATTTTAATACCAACTTGATCACTTGTTGTCTTATCCCTTTTAATGTCTTGTTTAATGTTTTTCTCGGTTGTACTCGTGGGTACATTTTTAGAACAATTACAGTGACAGTTATTTTTGTTTGATGCAACTAAGAGCATTTTCGTTAAGACGGATTCGATTTCCTTTTCAGAGACACCTCGAGTAGTTTGTATAGCTATTTCACTGGTTGTTGTCATATTAGTATTATTTTCTTTGGTAAATCCCTCTAAAAATTCAGGTTGTAGTACCGTCCGGTTATAAGTAACACCACTAGTTGAAAAAAGTAAATATAAATATAGAAGGTAAGCCAATAACGTATTCATTTTAAATTTCTTTCATTGTATCCTGTTACAAAATTCACTTCCACACGCGTTGTAATGGCAGCTAAAAGTAGACTGGCTTGTCTTGTATATTCATCCGTGGTATTACATAAACATAATATGTAGCTGTGTTTAGTAAACATCACCATTTTGTCGGTGATCAAATATTGTTAGTGTTGCTCGTAATGCTTTTGTTAGGTACTCATACTTTGTTTTTATTAAAACATTGTTACATCAGTATCTCCATGATATTACGTGTGTGTACATAATACCTCTAGCGTCGCATGATGGCTTAGAGCATTTAATAACTGGAGACGCCTTGGCTGTCATTTTCTGTACAAAAAGTATAAACGTCAGATAAACGTCAGTTCATACAAAAGTTTGCACAACTGTGCAAGGTTTTCGGCAGAGGAGTAAGCTCTTAAAGGCGACTCCGGTTTATTAAATGCTCTAATAATTATGGTCCCTATGACAGTTCTTTAAGTCTCTTTTGATTGCATAATAAATAATTTGAAGGCTTACTTAAAATCTAATTGAAGAAATATATTTAACAGTGTTTTATTACTTAAATGTTGTATTCCTAAATAAATGAATGTGATAAACTCCAAAAAATGTCTACATACATTTTATGTGTAAGCTACTCCATATAGGCAAAAACATATGTAACTTCGTACTATCTATTCTCTTTGATATAGGTAAAAATGAACTTTAATGGGACAATCATTCGACACGAGAAATATAGAAACACTTAGACTAGACCAATATATCTTATAGCTTGTTATCGAAGACTCAAGGCCAGCGAGAGTAAAGGGGCCCACAGATTACCAGAGACCTACTACGAACACCGAAGTTGTCAAAATTTGTTATTGCAGAGATAGCTTGGTCAGACTTTACCAT
Organism: Cydia splendana; assembly: GCF_910591565.1. Classification (NCBI taxonomy): domain Eukaryota; kingdom Metazoa; phylum Arthropoda; class Insecta; order Lepidoptera; family Tortricidae; genus Cydia; species Cydia splendana. Next base: position 28,100,077 of record NC_085961.1, read on the forward strand.
TCTACATGTATATTATCTTCTTAGCTACTACAAACCCGCAGGCAGTTTATTAAGCACACTGGCCTCTGGATAGGGTAACTTCGCCAATATCGGACCCTGCAAACTGCCGGTCGACAATAAGTAGTTAAACGCATGAACTGAAACTTTGTCTTCATATGGCTGTGACCACAGGATAGGGGATAGCAGTAGAGTTTTGTTAAAGTATTTTAATCTTGTAATTTTTGTATCTTGTTCTCCATATTTTTGATATAGATTAAGGCCATTTGAACTTATAGTCAGTGCGCAATTTTTACTTGCTGCCGCATTGATATTGATTCTTCATATTTTTGATAGAGATTAAGGTCATTTGAACTTGTTATCAGTGCGCTATTTTTACTTGCTGTCGCATTTATACTGGCAAATTAGTATAAAATCCTCTGCTTTCTGCGTATAATCAAAGACGCGTTGGACAGAAACCGGTGGAGGCAGATCATCCGCTCCAGATGCAACCCTGATATTGACCACGATCCTCAGACATAAGGGACCGACCAGAGAGAGAGAGAGAGAGAACATTTCTAAGAAAATATTACGTTTTTCATGTCACTCCTTCAATTTGTTCTGTTCAAGTTGGCGCAGAGTTAGCTTAGACGGACTATAGCTGTTGCTATTAGAATATTCAATCCGTCACTCATCACGGAGATTAATAGCCGGCCCGATTCAAACTTTAAGATACGTCAGTTAATAGATCTAGAAACGATATGGATTAGATATTTCAGTGTTATTTTTGACACTGACACATCTAATCCATATCGTTTCTAGATCTATTAATTGACGTATCTTAAAGTTCGAATCGGGCAGTAGATTCTCCTGTTTACTTGTTTTTAATCCGACGGAAATTATTTGTGAAAATAAAGTCCGAGAAGTTTACAAGCTGATTAACGCTAAAGTTAATCTAAATGAGTTTCACGACACAGTAATATTTTGAGCACACATTCTCGAATGTTTGCACATTCAAGACATGTTCTGCGAATTGTACAGCGCTAATTGCTACATGCTGCCGGGAGAGGAAAGTTAGCAGCAGTATCACACCACAGTCTTGTCCAACGCATACGTTCCGGTTGTGTATAGTGTGTTGTGTCTAAAGGAAGCGCAAGCCTGAGCGAGTTGAAAGCGGTTCGATATTTCAAAATATGATTTGATCTTACTCTTAGTGTATCGCGCTTACACAAATAAATACTGAGATGTACTGAAAGTAATATTTAAACAATGTCAATGAATTAGCAAAAGTCATGATTAATGAAGCGTGACCTTACCTACTCGTGAGATAACGCTTTTGTGATATTTGGAAAAAATGTTAATTCTTTTGGTCAAATATTTTTTTTAAATAATGAACCGATAAAAAAAATATTTTGAGATTTAGCAGAAACGTAGTTAAGATAAACAAATCTTTTCATAAGTTTAAATGAGGGGTAAATTAGTCTGGTCCACCCTGGTCTTAGATACAAACCACTCATTTTCATTCTCTAGTCAGTTATTGTACCTGGGGGCCGATTTTTGAAATTCGACCGCTCGATTTCGTGTATTTCGTTCAATAGTTTCTCCACTACTAGGCATTTAAATTCTACTAATAGAATTGAAAATGAGTGGTCAATACCACTCGATTCCTAATTTCGTTCGCTCGTATTTCAACAATTAGCATTTCGCCGTTTTCCACCGATGTTCAAGTGACGAAATCGAGCGATCGAAACTCAAAAATCGCCCCCCAGACGTCCATTAAGACAAATTTTGACATTAAATAATAAATACCTATTAGAAATCAAAGCAGCCATTCTAAATAAGGGGCCCGAGGCGGTCGCTTTGTCTCGACACATTCAAAGGACGGGAACCCTTTCGCATGTAAAATATGACTCGGTTCTAACATTAATATAATATCGTTCTAGGGATATTTTGTAAGCTCCTAAATAATATGCCAAAATATTGTAGGAAGTAAGATTTTGTGTGTGTTAAATGGTTTATTTAATGTGTCTGTGCCTATATTTAATTACACAAACGGGTCTACCGCGATATAATTTCATTGTTTTTACCTTTAATTCCGACGTTTCAGCTGAGTTGCACCAGCTGTGGTCACGGAAAGACTGACGTCCCAACAAATGTCAACAGAGATATTAATAAAACACCACTAAACTACCCGAAATTAGTTTATAAAAATGTTTGGGGTAGACAAAGAAATTGCAGCTACCCGTTAAAGTTTAATGTTTATTGTCCACGGCACGACACGCAACACTCACAGTATCCGTACACTGGTCCGAAGACATATCCGCTGGTTTCAACATTTGAATCACTGGTCCCCAAGTAGACGATAATTTGTACCCGTCCTCTCGGTTGAAATTTTTAGGGTGTTTTTTAATTTCAATCGCCTCTCTCACGATCCGCGGATAATAGGTCGTAATAGTAATAGGCGTAGGCGGGTAATAGGTGGGCGGTGTCAGTGCCTCACGGAAGTGTTATTATATTATTAAAATTTTCTTCTTTTCTTAATTTTTCTTCTATTAAAACTCGCAGGGATAAGCAAAGCTATACTGCTGCATTTTAAGTGATTTGCAGTTTAAATAATTCTTTAAATTCCAAATCAGAAGTTACCAATCCAATTTATATTCCATTTAACCCAATATAGTGTTACTATAATAAATGCCTGAACTAAAACTAAACTTTTAAAACTAAACGCCTGACTCGGAGCTCGTTTGGTGTGGTTAGGACTGCAAACAGCAAGTTTCACACTAGCCAAATAGCTAAACAGTATTTTGTTGGTGTTAAGAGACTTGGTCGGAGGATTTCGATATTACATTGAGTTCAGTTTTGCACCGCCGCTAGTGTTATTTAAAAAAAATGAAAATGAGAATGTAGCTAAAAGATCTTGTTATGATGAATTTTGACATTTGTGGCAGCATTGTCGTCGGCAGTAATGTCGCGCTGCAATAGGTACTGTATGTATATATATATATATAGGTTCTGTAAAAGTAATAAGACAAGTATTTAATATGTACCTGCTAAAAGTTGAATAAACTGTTTATTTTTGGTTATTCGTTCCCAACCCTTTTCGCACAATAGCAAATGAATTCAGCCAGTTCCATAAAAAAACTGACTTATACGATTATTCAAATGGCCTATCGGTAGGTTACCCATCTTATCGTTATCATTATCCAATCAAAAATGAACCCTATATCTAGGGTGAAAGAGCTTATAGCAGGCCTGGGTAAGGTGGTCAGGTTGTACAGGAATATTTCATCAAAACGTTTGTCAATCATGGTAAGAACAGCGGAATGTAGGCCATGAATATTTATGGCGAGTTTACATAACCGCCGGCCGCAGAAAAATTTGCCTAAATACATTACTGGTTTAGAGCCCCCGCAGTCTGCACCCTCGCAGCCGCAAGTTAGGAACCTGGTGCGGTAAAAGAGCAAGATTTAAAAGTGTATCTCTTTCGATAGTTTTAACAACAATGACCGGGTTAGGTAATTACCTTTGTCTTATACTAAAACGTACATACCAACATCATTGACGCAAGCCGGAAAATGCAAACTACCTTATTTGAAAGTTTGAAGATTATCTTGAAAGTTTACAACCTAACATGTATCTACAAGCATTCTTGGCGTCATTGGCTCCATAAATTCACAACGTCTTGGCATTCATAGGGTTAAAGACTGCTATGGTGCCAAACTCACTCTTACTTGTCTTGTGGATTAGCGAAAAAGGGGTACGATGGGTCACGTCACTAGGAAAAAACCTTATAATCTGTGCACAAGCTTTGAGGTAAAGGGGAGTCCAGCTTGCCCACTACGCCCCATAGGTATAGGTACACTAACACATCCTCCTACTTCTCTGAAGACTAAGGCTGACCTTGGAATGTTCGGATTTCGCGCGCGAACATGCGAATAAAACAACAAAGATGTACTCGTTTAAATCCGACGAATATTCCAATAGCTTACGGACTAAAGTGAGGATGAACTAAAGTCAGTGAAAGTTATAACACTTCCTCGTAGCAACTGATGTGACCAATTCAAGTCACTCTCAACTTGAAGTTACTGCAACAAAGTACTAAAACGTGCGAGTACTGCCAAGTTAGACTGTTGCAAATTATGCCTTTGCGTTCAATGTAAGAAGAAATATATAGTATCTTGCCGTCTGTAAACAGGTATAGTTAGACCAAGAAAAGTCTGCAGCGAGTTTGATAGCATATGCAGTGCAAGTGTTATTTAATACGTCATATTTTCATAGAAGTTTGACGTTCAAAATAACTCTTGCACTGCCTGTGTTATCAAAATCGTCGCAGATTCTTCTTGGTCTAACTCTAGTGTATTTTTAGGTATTTTATATTTACTATCAAGCAGGTTTGTGAACCTTTATACGAGTATTGCGTTATGGCACGTCAAGGGGCAAAATGAATGCCATCTTATCGCCAAGAAAATGCATCCTTTGAACTCTGGCAACTATATTATTTATTAGGTTAACCTACGTCATGAATACAACACTACATACCTACCTATATGTATGATTGTTGATACCTTCAACATAATATTTAAGTAGCAGTGGTCTTCTATAAAGCTGGGCTGCTGCAGTATCGAGCGAGATGATATTTCACTGGACCCTATCTCTTACAAAACGGAGAGATACTGACCCATTTTTTATTTATTTTGGTATTTGAACCACGTTAAGCAGTTTTTTTGCAAATATTGCACTATGGGCCCGATTCGGATTTTGAAATAGACATCTTTTAGACATCACCAAGATACGATAACGATATGTTTAAGATCTAACCTGTCAAATTTGATATTTGCGCGATTCTGGAGATACTGTTGAACAATTTCTACAGGATATGACTTAGAGATCCAATTCACATCTAATAGATATCTTACTCTATCTAACGTAAAAGTGACATTGGTTGCCCGAATTGCGCTGCAAAAGAGAACTAGTTGATATCTAAACTATAACGTATCTAGATTGGATCTAGTACGTGTCGTCTCTTGTGAATATCTTGAAGTTCGAATACGGCAGTATAGCTTTCCAAAACTGCCAACGCCAAACTTGCAACTTTTTACCTGTCGATCCGTTTCGCAATCCCAGGGGTTGCCAACAGTTTTCAACTTTCAGCTTGCTTTGGAGACCATCCAGCATTCTACTATTCAGTCGCATTCGTCTCCGAAAACTTGTTGAAAATTGGCACAAAAAGTCTCCAGCAACGGGATTTATGTGCATATTTGCGTGACAAGACTATTAAATTTATGCGAATTAAATTTTCATTCTAACTTTGAACTTTTTTACAAGACGTGGCAAAACGGATTGGACGCTTTCCAGGAACATGCAGTATTTGAAGCTGGATTATTCAGTGGCGGTTAAAAAGGTGAGGCTTTTTGCCTAGCATTTATGGTCATGGACTTTCGTTGAGCCATTTAAGATTGTGCCTAATAGCTAATTTGGTTATTAAATTTAATGAAAAGCCAATTTAGATAGATTGTAAAGTAAACCTTAAATGGCAAAATAAGTAATCTGTCTCTGTACCTACCTACTTCATTGCCAAAGAAAAAGGGTAGGTTAACAACTGAATGAGTATAAATAGGTATACATACGGAAACTTTCTTTGAAGTTCTCACAAAGGCAATTTAGAGTCCTAATAATGGGTTAGGTTTTGTACAAGATTAATAGGAACGATTCAAAAAGGATAACCTTTGGAGTCGGGTATTACGTGTATGCTATGTCATTTTGTTCATATGAAAATCCGGAAGATCCTGAGCCCAATTCAGATTTCACAACATGTTACTGTTTGGTTTTGATCTTATTTATGTTCGTATCAGAACCATAAAAAAATGTTTAATTCGAATCAACTTAATTAAAACGAAAAAATTACTTTGCTAATCCGCGAAAAGATAACGTGCTAGTCAATCAGTGCTAACCCGTTATACTTACTTGCGTATTTTTACATGCAATTAATATTCCCACCCTCCCACCGCAAAAATAAATACGCAAATAAATATAACAAACCACCACCAAAAGAATAATCCTCGACACGTGTTTCGCCTCTCTACGAGGCATCCTCAGGAGTTGTTGACGGTCTGACGCCCGGCAACGGAATGACCTGTCTAGAATGGTCGGCCATATTTATACCTTGACCACTCCCCCTACTGTGCAAGTGTGAGTGAGATGGAAAAATTCGTAATAACGGCGATGACGCAACACTCAATTGTTCGTTAAGAATCATGCCCCTATTGTTGTACCTAATTATTTCCAGTTGTTCCAGAACACCCAAACGCAATCCCTTTTCGCAAACATGTAAAATATCAAAAGAATGATTCTCAGATAAAGTGTGACCTGTATCTAATAAGTGCTTTGCAAAATTGGACTTCTCTGGATGGTTTTTAATTAATATGGATTTCCGCAAAGTAACGCCAGATTCTATTCACTATTCGAATCAACTTCCCTATATACGGGTTTCCTGACAAAACTGAGCAAATGGAACTGACTGACTGATTTGAAGTAAGTAAGTATCGTTATATTAGCTGCATATGCATATACCTACCTACATTCTCATAGTATTTATTTTTTAAATACCTACATTTTAAAGATCGTTAGAAATGCCTTAAGTAGACTATTACCTATCATAATTATCTCAGTGTAAAAACTTAATGGTACTAACTATCCCCTATATAAAAAAAAACGTTAACCTGAAATGAATATGGGATTAAATTAAGTAAATAAAAAATCCCCTCTAATTAATTTATCTTATCCCTCATTATCTGAATTTGTGTGGAGCTTAAAAAGTACAGCCGCTTACAAAAGATTACGCAATAATGTTAATTCTTTAATAATACACTGAAAATTTGGGGCATGGAAGTTAATATTTTGCTCTCGTATTATGCTGAAACTTTGCCTTTGGGCTTAATACGAAAGGGCTGATTCATGTATGCGATAATTTAGAATTAGTGATAATGAATGTTTATTTTATTAGACTTAACGCAAGATATTTTATGTGGGCAAGTAAATATTATCATTGGGCCAAAATTCTCAAGAAATGCGTCTCAGTATTATTGTATTATTGATATTTATAATAACATTTAAATACCTACTGAAGTGATCCGATATTTCTAACTACTAAGTGAACAAAGTTTTATAATATAAAACATATTATGGAGCTCACAAAATGCCAATTTGGTCAAAAGCGTTCTGGAAAACTGGCATCTTTTCTGTGGACATTATAAAAGTTGAAAATTTGGGTTTATTTTTGTATGACTTCCATCACACAAATTTAAAAATGTAGAAGATTTTAACATGCCTATAAATGTAAAGTACTATAGCGCATTGGCTTTAGAGCGTTTTATTTTATAATTTCCACAAAAAATTCGCATAACCTTAATTCATACTAAAAAAAGCTTTCAACCCAATTGAGTAAAATATTATACTACAATTCTAACGTCATCAAGCCTAAGAGTATCTGTCTCTTGTCACAACTAAATAGTATGTACTTATAAGTAAATTATCACCAGCAACTTACCCGTCCGCAAAAAACTAAACGCCCACTCGTAACTTTGCGAGTGTTAGTTTAACGTTTCTTTTGCCTGAACGAATAAGTTTGGAACTAGAAACCGCTTACGTACGTGAGGGAGCCATCGTTTCTTTACTTAGGTACCGTCTAATATCACACCTTGTTGCTAAACTTTTTTCATACTTCGTGAAACTTTTCCTTGATAAAACTTTTGGGTGCTGCCCTTGGATCTTTGACCAGTTGATGCGTGACATATTGCTCATTATTCAAACTAAAACAGGATTTTTTTATTTTATTTAAATATGGTTTTCCCCTCTTGTGGGTTTTGGCAGGAGGGATTTTGCCAATGACGACGTTTTGACTTACTACGCACGATAAGAATGTTCGGTGTATAATTTTGTTTTGGCAAAAGGAATTGTGTTGGGTACCATTATAAAAACATTTAAGTATTGGTATGGACATCACAGACAACACAGGAGATATGTACAGTCACCTGCAATAATATGTTACACAACGAAGGCTGCACAAATATCTGACACGATCTTATTTGTAGAGCCATAAGAGTGTGTCACATATTTTTGCGGCCTTCGAAGAGTAACATATCATTGCAGGTGACTGTACAGTTTATAAGAAAAAGAGCGGGAAAGGCGACAGTTTTGACACTTAGGAAGCATGTCAACATAACGAGAAAAATAAGAAATGGACAATATAAGGACTTTTATTTATTCACTGTGACCTGTGTGTAGTGTCAAGTAACAACCCCAGCTTTTGTTAATATGTACCAAGTGCGGGTACACTAAAATGCTATATAATACTTTAAACTTTCGCGTTTTGAACACATATTAACTCACATTTATAGACGGGTCTAACGCGAATTTTATTCAATTACCTTGATTTACCGACGTTTCGACACAGGTTTCACTGGTCGTGGTCGCGGTTGACTGATGTCCCAGCAAAGTGTCAAAACAAAGATTTGTGCAACTACCCGACGAAAAGTGTATGGAGAAGTTTGGGGTAGACATCACATTTTCAAACCACCCACTACACATAATGTTAATTTTTGTCAATCGTCCGACACGCAACATTCACAATATCCACGCACCCGTCCGAAGATAGATCCTTTGGCTTTAACTTTTGTATCACTGGTTCCCAAGTTGGCGATAAGTTGAAACCATCCTCTCTATTAAAATTCGCGTAATCAAGGTAATTGAATAAAATTCGCGTTAGACCCGTCTATAAATGTGAGTTAACACTAAAATGCTGCTGTTGGTAAAATTCCTCACCATTCTACCTGCGAGTCCTGCGAGCAAAAGCGAATAATGTCGCGCTCAAAACGTCAGAATAGGTATAAATAATAAAAGTAAGTGCACGTGACATAGTGCTGCTTTAGTTGAAAAAATGAGGATTTTACGTTTTTAGTAACGTATTTCTCAACCTCACCCAGGAACTAGGGGTTTGTCTCTCTCTGACTTGACAGTAAGGAATTGGCTATTAATATATAAGGTTCATGATCCAGTTTAGTTAACATAAGACATTTCTTAGCGGGTGGGGTGTTCAAAATAAACTACACAACTAAAATGACCCCATCTCGAATTCGAATGAATCATCAGCTTACTTTTGGAACGTGTCATTCACGATGACGCGAAGATTTGTCGAATCTAACCTTTAATAGCATGACAATACGAGCCAAAGCACGCGTCTTCGTGAATGAAATAATCTATACTTCTGTTTTTAAAATATTTTCGTCTTTGCAAAACAATCTACATCGTCATCAAGATAAGAACACCACAAGACGGGAACTTATCACAGCAAAGTGATACTTATCCACATCCAAAGAAACAATGTAATTCCACTTACATCACCAACAAAACATGTAATTCACAGCCATAACTTTGTTGATGTTCTACTATTTATTATACAAATACAGAGCAAAATAAACCTTAACCCACACAAACACAGTCCATATTTCAAGTGGAGCTTTCAGACTCCGTTTCGGACCCGAATGAATAGATCTCGTTTCTTTTATTTTGGGCTTTATGACGTGTGTTTTAGAGTTGACTTTAGTTAAACGATTTCCTGAGATCTTCAAAGCCTGCCACAGAGCTCATTAAAGACTGCAAATAGATGTGCCGTTTGCTGAAGCACTTTGACACAAATGTTACGGATTTATAGCAAAGTTTTAGAACATAAATTTAAAATATATTATCTCTTGTCCAGGGGCCTATTTCTCGTACGTTACAAGTCTTGTAATACAAGTGTGTATCTATGGTAATGCTTGTATTTCAATATTTTTTACAAGTTTCCGTTTCACGTAAATGTATAATTGTTACAAGAGCGGGGATAAAAGAGTTTTCACAAGTGTTGTTGTTTCACAAGTTGACAAACACTAGTAGATATTATATACTAAAATAGTAATTTCGTTTCTCAAAAGCTGTACTTTATACTTGTAGCTTGTGACTTATCACGATATAATGAGGAGTCTCTATAAACTGCTAATATGGGTTTTTGGTAAAAATCGATTAATAAATAAATGAAGATATTGCATTTTTAAGATCTCAAACGTGTAAGTTTTGAATGCACTTCGTTAAAATCAGTAATATTATTTAAATTTAGCTTTTATTCTCCAAAAATAAACAGTAAACTCATTCCTATGAAATTATTATAATTGGGAAAGAACCAGTAAACGACCAATAACATAATAATTTTGTAACGAATTCACCCGTATTATAAAAAAAAACTGACCCACCCTGAAGCTTGTAAACATTCATAGAGTGACTGACGAAACTGAGTTTGATTTTACACTTGTAATTGATAATTTTGAGAAACGCTTTTCATTACTACTTGTATTATTATACGCTTGTATATTCCGAAAACACAAGTCAGCCATATTATTTTCCTCGTATTAAGATTATGATGTATAACAGTGACATTGAATTAAGATAACATTTATAATGGCCATTGCATTTCCTTTTTGCATAGTAAACAAACCTATTTTCTAACTTTAGACAGCCGCCTTGTAGCACTTGTAGTAATCATTCCTACGAGAAACAGAATTAAAACACACTTGTACAATCAAATTTTAAATGTAAGCTTGTAGACTTGTGAACTTGTAACGTACGAGAAATAGGCCCCTGGTAGTGACGATAATATTTTTTGACAGATGATATACCCACAGTCTGAAATAATCGTGTAAAAATAGGTACAATCGTGATATAATAGAGAGCTTTTCAGTCAAGTACCGTGTTTAGGCAACGAAGCTTGCTGATTTGCCTAAGTGAGGTACGAGATTGAAAAGCTTGATTATATCACTATTGTATACAATACTTTTTCTACGAGTCAACAAAAATAATACTTTAAACTAGTAGAATCATACTTACAAACAAACCAAACCAAAAGTATACAGCTAAGATACGTGAGCAGCCGCGATACCTTCATACTGGTACGCGCCCCGGCCGCCGCGGCCCGGCGGGCTGGTTAACGACACCTTCTCGTAACTCATGAGGCCCTGGTACTTACTTGTTCCGCACTAAATTCAATTTTTAGACAGTTGTTTTTTCGATTTTGGCCACCGTAGCCTATGGAGACTAACAAGCAACGCTAAGTGGTTTTCGTAGTCTATGGATGTTGCTATATTAAGGGTGTCACATGCGCGTTTCTGACTTCTGAAGAATTGTTTCTACTACCTATATACAACCTAAAATAAATAATTAATTTGAGCTATGGTTTTGTTTCGTCCTCTTGATCGCGGCGAGCTGTGATTGGTCAATTTCATTATAGTTGACTAAACTGTATTGAAATGAATATTATAGTTGAGTTGGGAGCCCATACATTAAAAATACCCAATTGCAGTTTGGTATAAGAAATCTTAATTCAAGAATTACAGTCGACGAGTAGAAAAAGAAATATTATGAATTTAGAGGAATTTGAACCCGGTTTTACTCCACTTTGTGCAACCATGTTATGGATAACTCACGTTAGACCGGGTCGTGTCCGGGCCGGAGCCTTTGCCTGTCATGTCATAGAAAAGTAAGCGCCGGGAGCTCCGGAGACGGCCCGGTCTAACGTGAGTCATCCTTTATTCTCTTGTCTATGATAAAAGCTCGTAATAACGTTAAAATTGACTGTAAATAAATGGAAAATTCCACTCTGTCATAAAACAGGCGTACACTTTACATTTTAGCCAACATGCCGCGCAAAGTGGGCAGCAATTACAGTTAATCACCACTTGCGGCGCCGGGTGTACATGCTACTGCGCTTAGCATATTCACCGTAGACTCATGTATACTCTCGTACAAATGTATACTTTATTCAATGATAATAAGGTGTAAAATTGTATGACTTTATTCTGCACGTATGGTGGATGATAGCAAGCGCAGTCTTCACACTACTTAACCTTACGGACTGCTATTATGCACTCTTTCACATTGAGTACTCGTACTCTGTCATATGCAAAAATATTGACTGCAACATTTGTAAAATTTGTAAGGGTTTTTTAAAGTTGAAGTTTTAATTAGCTGGATTAAAACTGACGTTAACGAGTAGGTCATACGTTTAATCCTTTCGGTGCCAAAAACACACAAAAACTGAACTTAGGGCACCTTTGAAATGAAGCAGGCAATGTTATTACTGTTATTAGATCCATCATTATTTCATTTTAGATCCATTATATTATGTCGTATAATTTCCATTTCTTTTAACTCTTTGTTGTTAGACTGATCTTTTAAACTACCTACTTTGCATTAGTTTCAGGTTCTTCTTGATATTTTGCTAATCATAAGTATGTTATGTTGGTCAACATTTTTGAAAACCTCCTTTTTACCTGAAAAAATCACAAGTCTGGGGATTTACGCTAATTCAAAATTCATGTACTTATCTTTTTCTCTATCACTTCAACAGTTAAAGAGCGATTAGGTATTATAGAGACAGATCTTCAAATCGATGTTCGTAGCCCCATTGTAACAGATATAACTTTTGCGAGCAGGTGGGACTTCTTCTGACGACTATTTATGACTCATAAAGCTTATTATTATTACCTCGTTAACTTTATAAGCAAGCGGATAAGAACATTACTCTTAATAATAGCCATAATACCTACGTACCTTTAATAATCTTTAATAGATTCTCCATAAAGCAATTCACTTAGAACCTTTAGGTACTTAAACGGCGATAAAAGTTTAGTTATGATAACTTCGCAGAAATGCTGAAGACATAGTTATTTGGGCATCAAGAGAGCAAAGTTATGTAGATACTTCTCCGAGTGCTAATTTTGAGTCCCAAATAAGCGAAAGCGATAAGCGAAAGATATATATAATTTAGAATCTTGAGCGCACAGACATATAAGCATGAAATGTAAAGACCTATCTCTGATCTCGTTTCTCACATACAATTTTTGGTACAGAAACGTGAGGTGTGAAGTTCATACATCATCTTCCTCGCGTTGTCCCGGCATTTTGCCACGGCTCATGGGAGCCTGGGGTCCGCTTGGCAACTAATCCGAGAAATTGGCGTAAGCACTAGTTTTTACGAAAGCGACTGCCATCTGATCTTCCAACCCAGAGGGTAAACTAGGCCTTATTGGGATTAGTCCGGTTTCCTCGCGATGTTTTCCTTCACCGATGTTTGTGAAGTTCATACATAAGTTCAAAAACTTCAAAAGCGAGCTATGAAGGCTCTTTCCGAAATGCGTAGTGTGCTGAGGTGTGCTCGCTATGAAATAATATATGTTAATGATTTTTCTGTTCAGCTATGCAATGAGATAGTAATTTCATTCAGCAATATAGTAGTTATTGATGATCGATAGTCGTTTAAAATTAAATTTTTGTTTTTTAGTCGTGAACGCATTTCGATTAAACATAAACATTTTATCTCAATCATTGCAGTCTAGACGGTAGATGTTTACCGCAGTATTTACTGCCTTTGATGCCACGCCATTATGGGCATTAAGCAATCAACAGTACCTATAGTTTTATGGCTCTCACACAATCAAGACATCTTATTCAGCAATAAAAGGGGAGATTATCTCCAGATGTTTCTAGATCATAACGGGGTTGAGTAGGGTTGGTGTTTAAGTTTCGAAACATCTAAACCAAAATCTACCTGAGTATAAGTTACTGTTGTTTCAGCCATCAAATCGATTTAGCCATTTTTTCATGCTCCAACTTCCGAACGTCTAAATAGGTCTAAAATATTCGGGAAAACCGGCGTCGTTTCTGTGGATATTAAAAAAGTTAACGGTTTGGATATTTTTTCTGAAACTATGGTCATACAAATTTAAAGAAGTAAAAGATTTTAACGTGCCGATAAGGATATAGTTAAAAAATTAGGTTTAAGTCCGTTTATTCTATGATGTCCACAGGAAAGTCGCATAAATAACCTGAACTCATACTAAAAAGAATTACCCAAATATTAAAAACTTTGTGTTTTAGAATAAGTATGAATCTGTTGGATTATTTACGGTCCACCCGGTCGAATTCCTGAAAGTTGGAAAAGTATCAACCCTAGCAAATAATCTAATACAACCCAAGCAAAACGGAGGCAATAAAAAGTTATCGCCCCGGGATTTTAAAACGCCTGTAGAAACAATTTTAATAATTGCACCAGCAAAATTGAAAAATAAATTAAACTGAGTTTACTGAGCGCTGATTTTTTCTATTCCTAGAATAAAACGATTAAAAGGTATTTTAAAGGCTGCTACGAAAATTTCAATGAACCACGAGAAATTGTGCTGAAGTAGCAACATTATTACACTTTTATAAATTTGTGTGGAATTTAGTTCAACTTCTTTTGAAAGTATTAAATAACTATAAAGTATATTATAGTTGTTTAACAATGGTAGTATATTGAGAGAAACCAAGTCTTAGGCGTTATAATGTAAAGCCACAGTACGAGTAAATGTACTCCATTGTACAGTCAGCAGCAGAAGTTACTAAGCGGGCCAGGTGTTCTTACTCTTAACAATAAACAGAACCCCTACTGTTTATTGTTAAGAGTAAGAGCGTGTCAAGGTAATTTTGAACAACTCGCCCGCTTAGCAACTTCTGCTGCTGATACCTACTTATAAGATAGGTACTTAAGGTGGTTCGCTTTCCATACAAAAAACAATTGCGTTATATTAAGTAATTGCACACTATTACTACATAAATATGTACGCATCTATCACGCAAAAAACGTTATTTTGGTATTGCATTGATAAAAAATAAAATGATTTTTTGCGTGATTTCTGTATAAAACAAAATTTTTCTATCAATTTAGCGCAAACGAGTATTTGAAAGTAGATAGATGCACACATATTTATGTAGTAATAGTGTGTAATGACTTAACAAAACGCAATTGTTTTTTGTATGGAAAGCAAACCACCTTAATACTTATAAATAAGCAAGAATGAGGCAGTCAACAAAAAATACACAATATTAGATTTAATTTATCAAAACATCATTTAATATCTAGTCATAATTCACTAAAAAGACTATACCAGAAAGGCCCATTTCCTGACAGTTACGTCTAAAATAATGCGTTAGGTTACGTTCGCAAAGATCGCAACTTCTCATATAAATCTTCAGTGAGTCCCTGGGGGGGGGAGGGGAAACACACGTTCATTTTACGGCCGGAAGCTTGAACTGTCATGCTACATTTGCACTTTTTACTTGTGTAGGTCAGGTATTTGGAGTAAATGGGATAAAATGATGTATGAATGGTACACACACAAATAAAAAAATACGAATAAAAGAATTCTAATAGTCTTACGCGAAATGCTGCCGAATATGTGAAAATAAAATTTGGGAAAATAATTCTAACAATCTCATGTCTCTAATTTCACGAAATACCTACTGTTTTATATGTTGCAGTCAAAAGTGTGAACTGGTCAAAAGAACTTTTAACCGACAAAAATAGGCAAAACTGCTTTTGACTGAGCATGTTCGTCAAAAGTAGTTTTACCTGAAAATCATACCTATTTCTGGCAGCAGTTTCGTTTTTAGGGCGTAGCAAAAAAAAATAACCCTAACCTACCTATCTCTGGGAACAGTTTCGTTTTTTGGGCGTAGCAAAAAAAAATAACCCTAACCTACCTATTTCTGGGAGTACTTTTGACTGATAGTAACAGTCACAATTACTATTAACCAATGATTTTCAGGTAAAACTACTTTTGACCAACATGCTCAGTCAAAAGCAGTTTTGCCTGTTTTTGTCGGTTAAAAGTTCTTTTGACCAGTTCACACTTTTGACTGCGACATATACATAAGTAGCTACATCTATTTGAGTTTGACCCGTGTAAGTCTTGTTAAGGCATACAGAACTCCTAGTGTAAATTTCATTAGATAGCGTGACGAGCGTTCGCGTTTGCGTTATGTCTATTTGTATATGTCGTTGTATGGGATTTTGAACAGCGCTCCAAGCGGGACGTTTCGTAAACTCAAAATCCCATACAAAATTACACTTAACTCAAACGCGTACGTCACGTCGCGCTATCGAATGAAATTTACACTAGGGGTTCAGAGGGCTTACCGCGAACCACGTTCGACGTGTTGGCTCCCTGTCACCCTTACGTACGAATTTACAAGTGCGATAGAGATGCAACACGTCGAACGTGGTTCGCGGTAGGTCTTCAGATAATATACGCGTAACTCGATTTAACGTAATATACATTTTATGGCAGTGAAATTAAAGTAAAACGTTTTATGAGACTGAGTTTTATTATATTTATTAAGAAAAGAAACCAGCCAAGTGTGAGTCGGACTCGCTCACGAAGGGCTCCGTACCATTACCTACGCAAAAAAGGCAAAAACGTCTGTTGTATGGGAGCCCCACTTAAATATTTATTTTATTCTGTTTATAGTATTTGTTGTTATAGCGGGAACAAAAATACACCATCTTTGGAAATTTCAACTGTCTAGCTATCGCGGTTCATGAGATACAGACCGACAGACGGACAGAGGAGTCTTAGTAGTAGGGTCCCGTTTTTACCCGTACCAGAAGGGGGTACGGACGGAACCATAAAACATAACTTTAGTTCTAAACTATGCCATTCTACTGGAAAGCCAACATAAAGCTACTGCTGTAGTAGTAATAAACTTGATTCTCCTATGACCAAATTCTCGGGTTAAAATTTTATCTATCTAAATAATCTCCTGGGAGGAATAAAAATTTACTTAGCTCCCATTTTGCAGTTCCCAATCAGGCGCGGGCCATAAAATACGCCAAGTGAAGGCGTGAGGGAATAAATAAAAAGAGTCTGTCTGCACAGATCACTACTAATCATAGATGGAGCATATAGGCAGTGGGGAGACACTCCTGAATTCGGGTAAACTCGGCTCCGGGCAGTCAGCATTGCCCCGAGCAATTATTAGGGTTGGCACCACTTGACGTCCTTTTGCGTGCATGACCACAGATAAGATAATAACTTGAATTTTGACAACCCTAAATAGCCGAAAGGGATAGTGCGGCACTATTAGTGCCATATATTAGAAAGGGATAGCATGATTCGTCCCTGAATCGCTGTCAAACTTCAGCTTTGTAGGAAGTGTCCTTTCGTTTAACCTCCTAGTTATATCATAAATAAAAACGCCTAACAAACAAAAAACCCTATATTACTGGCGGCATTTAGCAGGTGGCAATCAACTTGACAAGCCGTTATATACATTCAGTCCAGGTATTAAATATCAAGTGCCGTTTTTATGGCCCAGCTTTACGGCAATACCTAACATAAAACGTTATAAGAGTTTTGTTGTGTTGTCAAAATTCGGTTTTTATGTTAGCATCATCAACTTTACCTGCACTAAGTAAAGTAAATACATACATATTATATGTATTATCCACAGAACACTTATCCTATTATCTCTCAAATGAACAAATATCAAAGTGAATGAGGTCAAAGTAAATTCAACGCTATTTCTATTTTGTCATACGGATAAAGTTTATCTCTATAATAATTATGTTTTTTTATATACCATACACCGGTTATTTCACTATAGTTAAATTACCAACATGTGTAATATGAACAAATACATGTAAATGTTTGTAGACGCAATGTTTTATTACTTTACCCGACTGCAGAAGGGTTATGACCGGTCTGGCTTAGTTGGTAGTGGCCCTGCCTGTGAAGCCGATGGTCCTGGGTTCGAATCCCGGTGAGGGCATTTATTTGTGTGATGAACACAGATATTTGTTCCTGAGTTATGGGTGTTTTCTATGCATTTAAGTATTTATAAATATGTATATATTATATATATCGTTGTCTAAGTACCCACAACACAAGCTTGAGCTTACTGTGGGACTTGGTCAATTAGTGTACTAATGTTCTATAATATTTATTTATTTGTATAATTATGTATGTATGTATATTATGTAAGTAGATATCTAATTATTTGGCACGGGCTACAGCCTATAACGTTGGACGGATGACGGCAGAGTCGTTGGATTCTCCTCAGTTATGGCAGAGATATGGGTTGTATTATATGGGGTACAATATTGAAAGTGCTTTCCGATATTTAATTTCTTTAATTTGATTTGTTTATACAATATTATAATGGAAAGAATGGGCGAAAAAGGCTAACAAAGAGAGTGTTTAAGGGAGAAGTAGAAGTGGGAGTTGGAAGGGGTAGACCTCGGCGGACTTCCTCTGACCAGACCGGGAAAACCCGAAGAAAGGCCAGGTGAAGAGCACCCTAAACCGGCGAGCGTGTATGAGGAATGTTATGAAAGTGAAGGAAGCGAAAGTGGTAGCAAGTGGAAATCCGTGGTCTCTGCCTACCCCTCCGGAAAATAGGCGTGATTATATGTATGTATGTTTATACAATAGAAATTTATAGGAATTTGTGTTTGATGGTTGCATCAAGATATGCTTCTATCAATCGCTCGTCGCCACGCACGAAACTGATAAATAATCGGGCCTTCTGTACAGGGAACGTCGAAAGGAGCGGCATATTCGGAATAGAGCAGTTCGAAAAATTATACTCTCCCTGAAAAATGAAAGAGTAACTATATAATATTGGTCAAAGTTGACTGGACTCCAACTATAGTGTGCAAACTGAGTGAAAGCTCAAGGTATTTTATATCAAGGGGAAGTGCGGCTTGGCGTCCGTGTTAAATAAATAATGCGAGCGTCCTCGCTGCACGTTTGGTAACTTAAAAAGAAAGTAGATGACCGCTCCGAAACCGCCTTTCTATTCAAAGGTCCCCTATTTCCTATCTAGATAATGGAAAATATTTTGACACGTTTTGATTTAAATCAACCACAGCTATTACTATAACAGGAGCTTTAAAAATTTGTATGAAAAATACATAATTTATCATAGGAAGAAAAAGTTAATTACCACTACTTTTGAGGTTAAAAAAAATCTAAATAATCATAACAAAAATGTAGTAATAGGCGCTCATCATTCCTCAAACTCATAAATCATCAACAGCCTTACCTTTGGGAAAGGGCAAGACGATGCGTTAAAATATCTCATGTAGAAAGGCTTAAATACGTCATATTTTTGGTCTGAGAAAAAATCGCAAGTCCTGAAACGCATCACTAACATGCTGGGGCGATACTCGTTGCTCAAGAACTCGTAGAAATTAATGGTTACCTGTAAAGTGATCATATAAATTATAGCTATAGCGCCATTCACTTATTACGTAACACGGATTTACCAGTTTTTGATACTCTACTATGTAAGAAAAACTAAGAATAGCCACCCCCTCCCCGTTGTTTAGTTACCTATGAAAAAATCTAAACTTTATTTTTTATTTTTTGGTAATAATCAATTTTGATTTTATTTTAAATATCAGCCATCTTTTATTTCAAATGTATGGCTTGTACGTAACGTACAAATAGCCATGTCAGGTAAACGTCAGTCCATACAAAAGTTTGCACAATTCTGCAAGGTTTCGGCAGAGGGGTTTCTTCAAACCTAAACGTCACCTTTGACACTGGCATATCCGATCCATATCGTATCTTATCAATGTTTTGACGTATCTTAAAGTTCTAATCATGTCGCCAGTACATATATTAACTTTTATTTACGAACATATAATATAAAGTCAACTCACTATAACGTCGTTCCCAAAATCAATTAAGAGTTTTGCATGAAAATTAACGTAGTGAATGGGATCATGACGGCTGTACCGCTGGGCTGTTAAAGTCACATCCTCGCAGTACTTCGGATTCCAGTACGTAACGTTTGGATGCTCACAGTCAACGTAGTGTATCTAGAAATAAGTTAAAAATAATTAATTTATAAAACTTTAAAGCAACAGATGCAATTCCTCCAAGTAACTTTTGGATAGGATTAATTTAAAACATAATTGAAGAATAGTTATTTGTACAACAAGAGATCAAAGTTTGATATTTCTTCGAGTGCTTATTTTGAGTCCCGTGCAAGCGAAAGATTCTATAATAGATTCACGAGCGTAGCGAGTGAATCTAATTTAGAATCTTGAGCGTAGTAAGGGATTCAAAAGCGCACGAGATGTAAATAACTTTGATCTCGTGTAGTACACAAAAATTTTCACCCTAAGCAGTGAGAACATACCTAGAGGGACAGAGATAATAGAACCCAAGTAAGTATATCGAACTTGTATTAGACCCCGCATGTTGAAATGACATTTGACTATAAAGGTCACTTGAATGTCATTTTGTCTCACTCAGTGAGCAAAATCGCATTTTGCTCACTGAGTGAGACACACAGTGAGCAAAATGCGATTTTGCTCACTGAGTGAGACAAAATGACTCAGTGAGCAAAATCGCATTTTGCTCACTGTTTTTAAGAAGCAAAGTACCCTTGTTCGAGCTGCTGAGGTGAAAATATGTTTTTACCATGTTTTTATTATTTAAGTGTTAAATTTATAAATTAATTAATGTGCTATACTTTCAAAAAAACTGGCTAAGTGCGAGTCGGACTCGTGCACGAAGGGTTCCGTACCATTACTACGCAAAAAAATCACGTTTGTATGGGCGCCCCACTAAAATATTTATTTTCATTTTAGTATTTTTTTTATAGCGGCAACAAAAATAGATCTAGCCATAACGAACGGTTCATGAGTTACAGCCTGGTGACACACAGACAGACGGACAGACGGACGGACAGCGAAAAGTGACGTTTCTTCAAACAAAAACGTCATTTTTGACATTGACATATCTAATCCATATCGTATCTAGTCGTATTATGTGACGTATCTCAAAGTTCGAATCGGGCCGTTAGTAATAGGGTCCCGTTTTTAGCCTTCGGATACGAGACCTTAAAAAGATCGATCGGAAGGACGAGAATAAAGGTGACGTTTGGGTATTAACTTTTTGTTGCCGTTCTTTGCGTAATGGTACGGAACCCTTCGTGCGCGAGTCCGACTCGCACTTGGCCGGTTTTTAAGATAAACTACCATTGTACACATGGGGTTATTCCAATAAAATATATACAGAAAACGAATCGCTTCATCTAGTAACCACAATGCCCACGGCGACAGATAGAAAGAGGTGACAGTAGATGTCAAAGAGAAGCTGTTCCTTAGGAGTGGTCACGACCCTCAGTGGCGAGGAAACCGATCCAAAGAGGAGGGGCACCAAATTACTGACCAGTTCCTTAGCGTTGAGGATTGCAGCGTAAACGACGAGTAGCAGCATCGGCCACATCTTGTACGATTATATATTATAACTCACGGTCTACCGAAAGAAACTCAGCCAGGGCTAACACGCCAATTTGGCGTACACTGAAATCAAAATATCTAAGTATTTGAATAAAGTTATTTAATTATCGTGCGCCTAGCATGTACCTACGGACAAGCACGAGAGAAATACACGACAACTAAATAAATCAAATATGTGACGTCCCACGGTCAAAGGTACCTTATGGCGGGTATGGAGTTATGCATACCCCAGTAATCTACAATAAATAGGCTATCGATAACACAAAATATCAACCTTCTAGGTTGCGTAGTTACAGAGATATGATATTTTGAAAATTATGTTGTGAAATGAGCAACTTTACGATAGAGAAGTTTTAAGTTTAGCCGCCTAAAAAACTATGTTCCTGAAGTAAGTTACATAGTTGACAACAAATAATAATACCTTATATATCTGAGATTAAAAAAATATTGCGACTTGTTCTGTAATGCAAATAGAAACTTTTGATATCGACTGATTTATGTGTATACTAACCAATCTCTTGAAAATAAAGTTTTATTTCATTTTCACGATTGATTGCAATGAGCTCTCAAGATTTAAATTTTATCTATTAGAAAACGACACTGACAGACAGTTTAAGCAAAAAACAATACCGATTTAGAGGTGAAAATGTATTTTCTGACTTTTTCGTCTAAAATCACAAAATTGAATATTTTTACTTTTAATGGGACACACAATCAATTTTTCTGAGCACATGTGAAAGAAATTCTGTCATTCAAATGAAATAAATCCTAAAACCCCAACTAAATACTATATTTAACCCCTTATGCCACTTTAAACTTACATAACAATAACAGTATTTGCTCCATACATTTACGAAAAGGTACCTTATAGAAATAAATCTAATAATACATCACTACAAAATATCAATCATATTACAGTTTATCTTTTATGAATAGAAAATATTAATTTACATTAAACTGCCCCAAATTTAATTAGTTCTTCGTCATAATAATCTTAAAAAAGACCAATAATGTGTATGTAATGAAAAGGTACCTTGTGATTAAGTTACATGATGAGGCATGATGATGATGGAACAGTTAGGATAAACTAATAATATTTTGGTAATGGTATAAATCGTCTATTTCTTATCAATAATATATTTCGATTGCTATTGAAGATAAGCGGCATTGAGGTTCAATGGCCTCAGATATTCCATAAGGTAATGCGTCGGGTATTGGCATTTTCGGGTTCGGTCTATGTACGGTTATAATATTTGCGAGGCGCCCCAATCAGAACTGAAATTATCAAATTAGTTTTGCAGAATGCTAATACAGTTCTCTACCAAACTTCTTTTCCCGTATTGACTAGTTTTTTTGGGAATATTCAATCTTTTTTCCATAAGGTACCTTTTCTACTAAACTCTGAGACGACATTACTAGGCTTATAACTAACTTATAACAAAAATAAAAACAGGTAAACAAACGTTACGCATTAAGGTTTCAGATCACATAATAAAAAAAATGAGCATTTTTTCACCTCTTTACAAAACATTTCATATCTCCGAAACTAGAAACCCTCATAAGGTACCTTTTCCCGTGGAACGTCACATATTACTATCGTAAAGTATTCCGACGTCAGTTTCCAGTGGTCACTTCAGTGGATAAACTGAGTATTCAAATGATTTACCTCAAATACTCCATAACGCCTTGTTCCCAGTGTTTTTAACTGCGTCATTTCATGCTTTTTAGGATTCCGTACTCAAAGGGTGACAATGAGAATGCTACGATGTTCAATTGTTCGTCTGCCTGTCCTATCTCAGTACCCTCATCACGAGTTACTGACAGTGTCAAAACTGACATTATACTAGCGTATAGCGTAAGACGTTAGCACTTCTACGTAACTTTCTTACTATGCATCTCGTTCGTACTGACATATTAGTGCGAGCGAGATGTGTAGAAAGTAAATTACCTAGCGTTACGTTAGCGAATATGTCAGTGTTGACACTGTCAGTGACTATGCCCGTTAGTCAAAAAAATCAAAAATTATTTATTCATTTAACATGCACTAGGTATACACTATACAGGTGTGTCGAATCCTCCATTTAAGTGAATAACTTGTATTAAGTAATACTAAGGCGGTTGAAATTTGCACTAAAATCGGATATTGATTACATAAAATACCAAAATAGACTTTACAATACTTATACAAAAATATAATTCAAGCAGCAAATAGTATAAACTGGTCAGGCACTCAGTTAATCGTTTTAATTTTAATCATATAAAATTTCATTAAAAAAATACAGAACCATTATACTACAATTGTCCGTTTATATTTTTTTTAAAGATTAATTCGCATAGTAGTAAAAATCGGAATAATTTGAGTGTAAGTAAGTATCTATTTATCACTAAAACCATCTAGAGTTTGACCTCGTCATAAATGTTTAATTATATTGTGTTATGCTGTCATGGGCTGCCCAGGGTTACACACGTTACACATTAACCTAGAGTAGCCATAAATTCTACAACTAAGTTAATTGTACATAACAACTATAATTTAAAAGTTATTAAATTAAATTTGACATATTAAATAGATGAACTAATCACGAATTTAATACCTCTAGCCTTACCACGACCGCTTTAGCAGTGTCAAACTGACATATGTACTTATTCGCTAGCGTGTGCGTAACTTACTTTCTATACATCTATGCACTAATATGCGAGTACGAGCACCACCACCGTTATAAATTTTGATCCTATAAGTAGGTTAGACGGCCTCCTTATTCAGAACAAGAATGACATATTTCCTCAAAATATGGTACATAAAGTAAGCCCTATTCGCTTGCTCCTTTAAATATATGTCAAATATGTTAAGGCGAGGGATGACAAGATGGAATAATCATTTATTAGAAAAAACTCCACGCAAGCATTAATTATTGGTAAAATGCTGTCAAAAACTAGGACACTTACCTTAATTCGGCCATTTCATGGATCTATATCTGTGTCTCAATCATGTATCTGTATAAAATAGTATAAAATAAAGAAGTAAATCAAATATTATATCGCACATAAAACTATTTTAGTGGTCGTCGACTAAACGTATTTTCAGCAGGAAAATACTGGGTATAGAAAAGGTTGCCTTAAACGAGACCCGGAAATTCGGGCCGTAGGGATCCAGGAAGAATCATGGCCGCGGGTGAATCGGTGTGCCGGATCTTAGAAACGACTAGCGACCCGCCCCGGCTTCGCACGGGTTAACAAATTATACACTTAAACCTTCCTCAAAAATCACTCTATACATAGATGAAAACCGCATGAAAATCGCGAACATACAAACAGACAGACGCGGCGGGGGACTTTGTTTTATAAGCTGTAGTGAAGTCATTTTTTTTATACAAAAATCTTATTTCCTCAAATTTAGTTTTAGATTATAAAATTATGCAGTTTTTTATTTATTTTTTTATTAATATCAAAAGTTTGTGTTAGCAGTGAATGTGTTAAGACCTTTTTGGAAAGAGGGAACAAAAAATCTACATTTTTACTATAATATACATTTTTTTTATTAATTAAGTAAA
The DNA here is from genome assembly GCF_910591565.1 of Cydia splendana. Lineage (NCBI taxonomy): Eukaryota > Metazoa > Arthropoda > Insecta > Lepidoptera > Tortricidae > Cydia > Cydia splendana. The sequence goes on from NC_085961.1 coordinate 28,124,761, forward strand.
TCATTATTTTTATTTGTGTAAAAATCCTCTACCATTAAGGATGACTCACGTTAGACCGGGCCGGAGCTTCCGGCGCTTCATTTTCTATGGAAAGCATCACGTGATCACCTGTCATCTGTAATAGAAAAGTAAGCGTCGGAAGCTCCGGCCCGGACACGGCCCGGTCGGCCCGGTCTAAGGTAAGTCGTCCTTTAATGTACAAGTACCTAGCAAAGCACTCTCCAAAATTAAAAGAGATGGAAAACACAATAAAATTTCTCCATACTTATGTCTAAATGTTAGATATTTAAAGGTATACGGTGTATACTAAGAACCGTGTGACCACCAGTACTCGTACACATACAAGTACGCAACCCTATTGATGATTCGTCGTTTAGTAGCCATTTTTCTTTCCGCAGCGCGCAGTAGCGTGAGAAATGAACGAGTTTTTTATTTACAAAATAGCCCTGAGGGGCAACGTAAAAGGTAACATGACTTCGCTATATTTTAGCTGCAATCATGATAATTAAATGGATAAATATGTTTGATAATTTAGGGGATTTAATATAGGTGGAAAGTCAGCTCCTGGTAGCGGAAAGAAAGATCTTTCGTAAGATCCTGGGACCTATCAAGAGAGACAACGGCACGTGGAGGATACGGAAGAACGCCGAAATCGAGGAGTTGGTGGCCGGACCCAATATCATCGGCGAAACGAAATCCCACAGACTTCGCTGGTTCGGTCACCTATTAAGAATGGGAGAGGATCGGATCTGCGTCAGCTTCAAGCCGATAATTGGCAGGAAACGGCGCAGAATCGGGAAAAGTGGCATGCTCTCGTTTCGAAGGCCAAGATCCTCTTTGGATCGCTGAGCCATATTAGTTAGTTTAATATAGGTGGATAAGTTTAATTTATATTTTATTAGTTTTAATTAACTTAGTTTATACTTGATTTTAATAATAGTTTATAAGTAGTAAAAAAATAATTTATAAACTAAAACATTATCAAAAAAAGCTTGTATACTTAAATACCAGTGGCGGAGTATCCATAGTCTCATCCAACTCGTTGCACATCGGCTTGGCTATTTAGAAATAATCGAGCACGTTATCTAAAAATCTCGATGAAAAGCAAGCCAAATGAACACCAGCTTACATAACGGACCAATACTAACGCATCGTGTTTCCTAATATATACGCGTCAGTAAACGTTTAAAATAAATAAATAAATAGATGAAATAATTTAATTCAGACTAAAAGGTCCATACATGGTTAGTAAACATTAAAATTTGTTAGTAGCGTTAGTAACACATTAAAAAGAGACTAACTAAAACTAAAAACTAGAAAACGACTGTGTTTAGAATGTGCGAGCCTTTCAATATAGATAACATAATATTAAATTCTACAACGGGACTTAATCGCATATTTAAGTTTTTAGGTAAGCGGAAACGAATATTGATAGTCGATAAATCGAATATCGTTAGTGTTGTGTGTCCACAGAGTAACATCCCTAGTGCGCAAAACGTTCAAACTGATAAACAAGACTAAGTGCGGGTAGTTCGAAAAACTCGCGCGGCTAGAAGATGTTGATGTCAACTTGAGCCAGTCTTCTCCGAGACCACGGGGACAACGCCGTCCTCGAAACGTCGGAGGTAAATCTAAAAACTTAAATACGCGATTATATCCCGTTGTAGAATTTAATAATATAATATTTAATGTTTTTAATCCAATTCATACAAGACAATTAGCATAAAATGCGACCACCACGAGGCCCATAAGGCTACTTGATAAAGCTGAGAGGTGATTTTTTTTAATTTAGTAAATATCACATCACATCTTGGCTACATCTTGAATAATCGAATAACTTCCTATACTTCAGGAAACACCATGTGTGTACAAGTTGCACAAACACACGTCTTTTATACGGAACCCCTGTAATGTGTCGAGTTAAGGTTCTTTACGATGCCAGAGAGCCTCATTAGTTCGACAAATAGCCGCTTTTGAGGCCCAAAACCTTTTAACTGTATAGCGTATTTCGTATGGAATAGTTACTGTACTTGGAAGTTTTGAATACTTAATCATGTTTTTGTTGTATGTCAGGTAAGATTAACGTACCGTTAGATTATACGGGATGGCTAAAAAGTAACTGCATTCCCGTTGCCAGGGAGGTTTTGGGATTATACTGAGCAACTTTTACTAAGGGGCCAACACCGATTACGATTACGATTACGAAAAAAAAATTCACAGATTTCGTGCCTCACACGACTATCGAGCACATTGGAAATGAATCTACGGAATTCGAAAAAATATTGTCGCTGAGCGACGAGAAAGTCTGGATAAGGAAAAAGTTACAAAATAAAACTACAACGTTGAATGATAATTATTTTATTCTTAGACTAACACAAGTATCCTGGACATAACGCATGTGAACAAACAAATTACAAAATTTCCACACGCGGATCGAAGTTTGAATAATTGTCGCCGTGGCGCATAAGTATAGGTACATATTTCATTTTTCGATTAATAAGCAGGATATATTAATGTTCAAAGTACAAGAAAATTATTACACGGCAAATCCGTAGTCAACTCGAGAAGTGGTAGCCACATCGCCGTTATCGTCACTCGAGTCTTGATCGGCAGCGGCCCATTTGCTGCAAGATATGTATTTTTCTTGACAGCAGTTTGACGCGACGAGAGATGACCATAAACAGCGTTGTCTATGTTGCACCAAACCTGAGTTCCAATAGGTAACTACCAGGGTTCAGCATCAGCTATCCTGGTACTACTCTCCTAAGTGCTCATCAAGACGAGTCGGATGACCAAAACAGCGTGTGCCTATGTTGCAACAAACCTGAGTTCCTTTAGGTACAGCCAGGGTTCAGCATCAGCTCTATCTTGGTACTACTCTCCTAAGTGTTCATCGAGGACGAGTCCCGATGACCAAAACAGCGTGTACTTATGTTGTATTAAACCCCCTCTCCCTCTCCCTCTCCCTCTCCCTCTCCCTCTCCCTCTCCCTCTCCCTCTCCCTCTCCCTCTCCCTCTCCCTCTCACCCTTCCTCTCCCTCCTCCACCCTCTCCCTCTCCCTCTCCCTCTCCCTCTCCCTCTCTCCCTCTCTCTCCTCTCCCTCTCCCTCTCCCTCTCCCCTCCCTCTCCCTCTCCCTCTCCCTCTCCCTCTCCCTCTCCCTCTCCCCTCTCCCCTCTCCCAATCCCTCCTCTCCCCTCTCCCCTCTCCCTCTCCCTCCTCTCCCCTCTCCTCTCCCTCTCCCTCCTCTCCCCCTCTCTCCTCTCCCACTCCCTCCTCTCCCTCTCCCTCTCCCCTCTCCCTCTCCCTCTCCTCTCCCTCTCCCTCTCCCTCTCCCTCTCCCTCTCCCTCTCCTCTCCCTCTCCCTCTCCCTCTCCCTCTCCCTCTCCCTCTCCCTCTCCCTCTCCCTCTCCCTCTCCCTCTCCCTCTCCCTCTCCCTCTCCCTCTCCCTCCTCCCTCTCCCTCTCCCTCTCCCTCTCCCTCTCCCTCTCCCTCTCCCCTCTCCCCTCTCCCTCTCCCTCTCCCTCTCCCTCTCCCTCTCCCTCTCCCTCTCCCTCTCCCTCTCCCTCTCCCTCTCCCTCCCTCTCCCTCTCCCTCTCCCTCTCCCTCTCCCTCTCCTCTCCCTCTCCCTCTCCTCTCCCTCTCCCTCTCCCTTCTCCCTCTCCCTCTCCCTCCTCCCTCTCCCCTCTCCCTCTCCCTCTCCCTCTCCCTCTCCCTCTCCCTCTTCCCTCTCCCTCTCCCTCTCCCTCCTCCCTCTCCCTCTCACTCTCCCTCTCCCTCTCCCTCTCCCTCTCCCTCCCCTCTCCCTCTCCTCTCCATCTCCCTCTCCCTCTCCCTCTCCCTCTCCCTCTCCCTCTCCCTCCTCCCTCTCCCTCTCCCTCTCCCTCTCCCTCTCCCTCTCCCTCTCCCTCTCCCTCTCCTCTCCCTCTCCTCTCCTCTCCCTCTCCCTCTCCCTCTCCCTCCTCACCTCTCCCTCTCCCTCTCCCTCTCCCTCTCCCCTCCCTCTCCCTCTCCCTCTCCCCTCCCCTCCTCCCCTCTCCCTCTCCCTCTCCCTCTCCCTCTCCTCCCTCTCCCTCTCCCTCTCCTCTCCCTCTCCCTCTCCCCTCTCCCTCTCCCTACTCCCTCTCCCTCTCCCTCTCCCCTCTCCCCTCTCCCTCTCCCTCTCCCTCATCCCTCTCCCTCTCCCTCTCCCTCTCCCTCTCCCTCTCCTCTCCCCTCTCCCTCTCCCTCTCCCTCTCCCTCTCCCTCTCCCTCTCCCTCTCCCTCTCCTCTCCCTCTCCCTCTCCCATTTCACAACAAACACCGATAACGAACTCTGCGAAACATGAAGTCATAAATGTCATGTGAAAAATGTCGTTCTGACTTTTTGACTATTTAAAGGTTAGGCTACAGGGCAAACCCTTAACCCGATCGTCTTTGTTTTAGGCTCAAATTGTAGCTGACTAAATTGTCCAGAGCCGTTTTTCTCAAATTTTTGATATCATTCTTCGTTTCCAAATTATCGAGCACCAAAAATCAAAAATTCGGAAAAAATTTAATTTTATTTTCACTATTTCGACCATAACTTTTTTTGTTTTTGACTTTCTCGAATAATTATTTTTGCACCTTACAGCTCTCGTGATTATGCGTCTTTTGAGCCTATTTTTTAATATCATATCTTCACAATTTTCCGAGATATAACGGGATCGCACTTTTTCTTGAAATCGGAGCCTATACTGGAGCGAACGAAAAGACATTTTCATCACACTTGCTCGGAAAAGATGTATTTACACGTAGGGCTTGCGGGCGGGAAATTGAATTTTTCGCCCTAGGGCGGAAAAAATCTTTTCCGAGCAAGTGTGATGAAAAACACTTATTTACACGTAGGGCTTGCGGGGCGGGAAATTGAAATTTTCGCCCTAGGGCGGAAAAGTGTTTTATACAGAAGTTTGTTTTTATTAATTCTCCTTTTTTTTCCTTACAAGTGTGATGAAAAACATTGTGTGTGCCACGGGCGGTAAAGAAATTCCGAACTCGTGAACATTTTAAGCCCTCGCTTCGCGTCGGGCTTAAAATTGACACTCGTTCGTAATTTCTTATTTCCCGCCCTTAATACACAATGTACTATTCCAATGTCAAAATTACCCTCCCATAGAAAATGGACCAGCCAAAATGGGGTGCGTCCCACGAGATATAACTACATTATATATAATTTCATATTAATAAAGTTCACAAGATATAATGAACGTTTGCTATAATATCAAAATCAATATTTTTATTAGGAATAACGAATCAATTCACATAATACTCATTTTGTATAATGTTTTTTTATATAACACTCAAATAATCTAAATTCAGTTTATATAACATACATAACGTATATCGATCATAGTATATACTATCTTTTAGTATAATGATTATAAAATATAATAGCGTATGATATACTAAATAGGTTATAACTGCTACCCCTATACAAAACAAGCTATTGCCAGAAAAGTAGGTTAGGTTAGGTTATAACTGCGACCTCTACAGAAAACAAACTGCTGCCAGAAAAGTAGGTTAGGTTAGGTTAGAACTGCGACCCCTACAGAAAACAAACTGCTGCCAGAAAAGTAGGTTAGGTTGGGTTAGAACTGCGACCCCTACAGAAAACAAACTGCTGCCAGAAAAGTAGGTTAGGTTAGGTTAGAACTGCGACCCCTACAGAAAACAAACTGCTGCCAGAAAGTAGGTTAGGTTAGGTTAGACCTGCGACCCCTACAGAAAACAAACTGCTGCCAGAAAAGTAGGTTAGGTTAGAACTGAGACCCCTACAGAAAACAAACTGCTGCCAGAAAAGTAGGTTGGTTAGGTTAGAACTGCGACCCCTACAGAAAACGAACTGCTGCCAGAAAGTAGGTTAGGTTAGGTTAGAACTGCGACCTCTTCAGAAAACAAACTGCTGCCAGACAAGTAGGTTAGGTTAGGTTAGAACTGCGACCCCTACAGAAAACAAACTGCTGCCAGAAAAGTAGGTTAGGTTAGGTTAGAACTGCGACCCCTACAGAAAACAAACTGCTGCCAGAAAAGTAGGTTAGGTTAGGTTAGAACTGCGACCTCTACAGAAAACAAACTGCTGCCAGAAAAGTAGGTTAGATTAGGCTAGAACTGCGACCCCCACAGAAAACAAACTGCTGCCAGAAAAGTAGGTTAGGTTAGAACTGAGACCCCTACAGAAAACAAACTGCTGGCAGAAAAGTAGGTTAGGTTAGGTTAGAACTGCGACCCCTACAGAAAACAAACTGCTGCCAGAAAGTAGATTAGGTTAGGTTAGAACTGCGACCTCTTCTGAAAACAAACTGCTGCCAGACAAGTAGGTTAGGTTAGGTTAGAACTGCGACCTCTACAGAAAACAAACTGCTGCCAGAAAAGTAGGTTAGGTTAGGTTAGAACTGCGACCCCTACAGAAAACAAACTGCTGCCAGAAAAGTAGGTTTGGTTAGGTTAGAACTGCGAACTGGTTTATTCTATACGAGCATTATGCATTTTGGTGTTAGATGTATTGAGTAATATACATTATAAATCTGAGATATTATGAACGTTATACATAATGATCGTTATAGACAATGATATTATACTTAAATAACGTTATACTTAACAAAAATAGATATTTTGATGTTATATCTCACGTTCGTTATACACCTTGAACGGTATACAAAACAAACTTATACAATATGAGCGTATATAATATGAATATTATAGTATAAGTTTTTATGTCTTATATTACTTACCCAGCCAAAATGTATGAAACAGCCAATTTTTTTTTCGCGATTTCAGGGTTGATCCCATAGTAAAAGTAAATTTTTGCCTATACATAATGTTTTTCCACTCTTACATTCTGCGTCTTTTTCTATACCGGAAACATTGATATTTGCTTGATTGTTTTTTTTTGTAACAGCCATTTTTTTCACCCTAATATCACCCTATTGTGTAAACTAACAGCTGCACGGCTATTACGAGTTGGCGTCTGACATAATTATGTTAGCGTTTGCGTGAACTCGATCGCATTCTTTCTCTATCTCTATCCCACGAGTTAACACTTGCGATAACATCAAGTTTCTACTCGTGGTTAGAACGGCTACTGTATTTCATTTTGTGAATGATGATAGTTTTCGGGGTAGTATGAAAAAAAACCGGCCAAGTGCGAGTCGGACTCGCCCACCGAGGGTTCCGTACTTTTTAGTATTTGTTGTTATAGCGGCAACAGAAATACATCACCTGTGAAAAGTTCAACTGTCTAGCTATCACGGTTCATGAGATACAGCCTGGTGACAGACAGACAGACAGACGGACAGTGGAGTCTTAGTAATAGAGTCCCGTTTTTACCCTTTGGGTACGCAACCCTAAAAACTATGCTTATAAGAATTTAGTTCTACGGCAACGCGTTGTTTACGCGCAAGCGTTAACACACACGATAAACATTTCTCGTACACGGGGCGGGGTAATGTATCGAGTTAGAGTTGTTTACGACGGCAGTGCCTCGTTAGTCGAAAACTAACGCCTTTGAGGGCTCACCTTAGCGCAAAATTGTATTTTTTAACCTTTTGAACGCCAAACGGCGCATCCATTTGCCGTGCCACTGACGTCACGGGGGTAAAATTTAGTTTTGTGAATAAATAATGCCAACCTAAAAGTGGGGTGTTTTTCAGTAGATTTTCATCAAAAAACGATCGACGTTAAATGCCGTCTTTGGCGTCGTTGTCACGATTTTGCGTTGACGTCAATTGCCGTCTGTGGCGTTCAAAAGGTTAATGATATAGGAGGCGAACGAGCAGTCGAAGACCATGGGATTTGCAAGGGCGTTACCGGAATTGAAGAGGGGAGAACCGTTTGTATAGAGAAGCGATCGACCACACTATCCGCTTAATAGTTAGTTAGTAAAAAAAGTTCCAGTAACTATTTTATTGTGAGTATTTAAATTTAGGTAGATTGGTAGGTAAGTATAGCGGTTGTTTTCTCCATCTGGCCCTGTATTTTGACAGTTGTTGGAATCTTTTATTTTGCTACATCAACATGGCATAAGTAAATGTATACTACCGCATATCATTTACATAATGTGAGAAAAATATGAGGGGAATCCTACACAAAATGTTTTTATTCAAATATATCTTCTAATGCTAACATTGAGGCCCGCGACCATACTATATTACCTATTGTGTAAGCTAATTGTTATCTAGACACCCATAAAATTATTTCTAAGAAGTATAATATAACACAAATAAAGTGAATTTGATAAAGTCATTCTCACAACAGCAATAAAAATATATAACACATAACACACAGTAAAAATATATAATATACCTATAGTAACGGTTTAAAGTGAGACCTAAAAGTGGTAAGTGATTTAGGTATCAATAAAGAATTTGAGAATTAAGACTACCAGAGCTTTAGGCTGTCTAAGCGATCATTATTTTAATACTATATTTCCATCGATGTACCATAACAACAAATCATGTCGCTTTAAGGTCGGCCTTTTACTCGTATTCTTTTGTAGAGTTTTCCGGCCATACGCTATGTCGGTTCTGAGAATATCTTCATTTCTTACTCTATCCCGAAGAGAAAAAACAGCATTTTACTCTCTCTTGTGTGCATAGTGCCTATCTTGCGCGTGCCCCGACTGCAAAGAGCGAGATAATGTTCCGGTAATGCGCGATCGCTTCCGGGAGATATTGAAATGAACCGCTATTCGCGCGCTTTAGTTTCGCATTTTCCTGGGTTGGCTATGTTTTCCGATACTTACTGCACTAGTGATAGTGATAGTGATTTATAATACGCCTACGCCTAGAAAGTAGGTATGTACTGGCAACTAAATTAATGTCAAGCATGTGAAGATACCTACCGTTCGGATTCAAACGGCCTGATTCTAATTTTAATTTAATATACGTCAAAAAATTGATCTTAATACGATATAGATCTGATCTGTCAGTGTCAATGTCTAAAGTGACGATTTTGTTTGAAGAAACGTCACTTTAGATATTGACAGATCCGATCCATATAGTATCGAGATCTAATTTTTGACGTTTATAAAAATTAGAATCAGGCCGAATGTGAGATTAACTTAATTTCAATACAGCGAAATTATAGATGAGTAAGTACCTACCTAAGGGCTGATTTAGACGGCGGCGCGCGAACTCGCATGCGATTTTAGTTACATTGCGGACAATGGGTTACGTCTAATTCAACCGACCAATCAAAACCCGCAATGTAATGAAACTCGCATGCGATTTCGCACGCCGTCTAAATCAGCCTTAATACCTATGCTTACCACTTATTTATCTATCTATAAACTTTAATTCAATTAGGTATCGAATCTCTCTGGTAAATGTACCTACCTATACTACTTATATCTCAGTCAAGATAGTAATACATTTCAGTAAAGCAGTAAACAACTTAAATAAATATCCATTAGAAATCGAAGCAACAATAACGTTCCGATTTCACTACGAGTATATTTAGCTACGAAGGTTTATTCAAATATACGATACCTACGTTTGCAGACATTCGATAGATAAACAAGTAAATAAATTCGTGGCTTCTCATGTGTATTATGAGAAATCGTTCTATTTTATTCGAGCACGCTAGTATTGTTCCAAATGCTTGGCGATCGCAAACATTATTCCAAATATTAAATAATTTGATTTAGGTATTCCAAAGTTGTATTAAATTACCTACCGTTCAAATTCTAAACTCGATGGTTGGCCCTGTTTAACAATTGTACAAAAATGCCATTTGTGTGTTCGGACTAAGCCTTTTTTCATTCGGCGTCCCCTGTCATAGCGTGCCGCGGTGAGTGATGTGCGGCTTAAAATATCCAAACGGGAGACGGAAAAATACCCGCGGGTGGCTCGCTCGCTCGGATGGACATATTTCAAAAACTATGGCACACCTGGCACATTGGGTTATAATTTTAGCTGTCTTGGACCCAAGTCCAAGACAGCTAAATTGAAAATTGCTTCCAAATGGAACACGGAATTTTGATTTAATATAAACGACAGGGGCGAATGGCAAAAAGAGTGAGGCCTCTGTCCAGGAAGGAGACACTAAAATATCTCTCTCTCTTCTTTGTCGGCGTCTTCATTGCTGAAGGTCGTGTCTAGTTTGAAGAGTTTCGTGCGCGATGTACCACGCTCTTCAAAGTGTTCCTGTTTGCGGCGATCTTAATACTTAATAGCTTTAGGTATTGGCAAGCCGGTGATGGAATTTATCAAGTCTGACCACCACCGCTAAAATATATAGGGTAACAAAAAAATAACAACGTACACAAACATTTTTGTATGTGTTCTACCTTAATGTCAAATAATGTGCGGTTTTATATACCCACACGGGTGATGGAAAAATACCTAGGTGCCTGGGTTGGCGATTCGGATGGACATATTTTAAAAACTGTGGAGCACTTGCCATATCGAGTTTAGCCAAACATAGATTTTAGAACAAAAGTAAGTCACCTGCAATAGTATGTTATGCAACGAAGAAGGCCGCAAAAATATCTGACACGATCTTATTTGTAGAATCATAACTATCACATATTTTTGCGGCCATCGAAGAGTAACATATTATAGCACTGCAGGTGACTGTACATACAAGTTAATACATACATAAATTTTAAAAACAAAAGTAAACTACATATAAGTAGTATACTTACGGCTTCTTACACAATGCTAAGACAGCACGCCGCAGGGACCGACCCTCTTACTTTTAATAGCAAGCTTAGCCTTGAGTTAAGATGCTCCAGTAAAAAAATATTTAGTTCATACGTATTTCACCCGTAAAGGCTTAGGCACTTAGATTTAGGAATAGTACTCGTATTTGAGCCTAGAGATATTGGAACTGTAGGTAACGTTACTCGTAAAACAATTCATAGATACTTTAAAAGTATTAATATTAGACAGGTTTTACATGAAAGTTGATATTTATTAGAATAACGAAGGTATAATGGATGACTCACGTTAGACCGGGCCGTGGCCAAGCCGGAGCTTCCGGAACTTCTTTTTCTATGGAAAGCACCACGTGATCACCGATCAGCTGTCATAGAAAATGACATGTCGGACGCCTCGGTCCGGGCACGGCCCGGTCTAGCGTAAGTCAACGATTACCGGGAAATAAATCAAATAATTTTATTACCGTGTCACTCTAGCAAATGGCTGCTGCCTCTTCCAGGAATGCAAATGGATACTTTAAGTATTTCTACATATATCATTGAGCTTTTCTCAAGTTTTTGAGTTTTAGTGAGTTTACTTAAGCAACTTTAACGGGAAGCTCTTTGTTAAGAAAAGTAAAGATTGTCGGTGTTCCATTCTCTCGTTAACGGAGTATATTAACTAAGTTAATTGGACTAGCGAGTACTTAGTTATTTCAACGTATAAACTGAGCTACTTAGCTACAATTCGAAACCGTTGGTTCGGGGACTGAAGAAGCAAAGGGTGTAAAGTGCACTGGGGTAACTTCGAAAGCGGGGTAATTCTGAAAATGGCAAATATATATAAAACCAGAAGTCATTCCTACTTTAGCAACAAGTTATGCTACTACAACGCATACGAGGCATCTTGCTTACTGTTGCTGTAGCAACAGTAACTGTATACTGTAGTATAAGAAATTGATTCTAGTTTAGTAGACATCTGCCATTTTCAAATTTATCCCGTTTTCGAATTTGGATAACATAACATTGTAAGTTTTGAGTATCTGGGCATTTTCTCTTAAAAGTGTATTTTTTTTAAAACCATCATATTTTGGGTTATTTTTACTCAGAATCACGAGGACTATCGATTTAAAAAGAAAAAAATAGGCCAAAAAATTTCAGTTTAGTAACGCATTTTCACATACATTTTGTATGGACCGTTACAAAACTGACACCAAAAAATTTCATGAAGAACTGGGGACACATTTTTCTTTTCTCACCCAATAGTACTTGTGATTCAAATAACCCAAAAGTTGATGGTGTTTCGAAAAAAAAAGGTACCCTTTTTTCTGAAAACCCCGATCTATTAGCGCGGGGGACAAGTGGGTGACTTGTCGTGGCCTTGTAGACTGTAGCCCAGAACATTGTCTAATTAGATAAGTTTGAAACCAACAGTCCAACAAGTAGGTACATGTAGTTACATAATTTAATTTTCAGTCAATTTTAACTTTAAAGAGATGAAAGCCTTTTCGAGCAGAACCCCTAGTCTAAATTGTATTCGATAATTTCGATATCGTGACGAGCGTTCGCGTTTGCGTTATGTCTATTTTTGAATGGGATTTTGAACAGCGCGCCAAGCGGGAAGTTTTGGAAACTCAGAATCCGATACAAAATGACACTTAACGCAAACGCGTAGGTACGTCACGTCACGCTACGTTATCCAATGAAATGTACACTAGGGGTACTGGTGACTCGGAGTAAATATCTATGGAGTAGAGACGCGCACTAATTTCTATCTGAAAAATTCTGTCGTTATTGGTGCGGGGGACGAGGTAACGCACACAAATAATGTTAACACTCATGCATTTTTAGCATGCGTCGCTACACACGCACACGACAAAATTATCAAACACTAGCAAAAACTATATTCACACAAGTACAAGAACAAACACAGACAACCCTGTCCGTGAACGAGATGACGTCAGTTCTAAGTAAACCTAGATAGTGCGAGGGACGCGCCGATAATATTGTCGATAAAATTGACAATGAATTTTAATTTCTGATTTTATCAATTATAATAATAATACAATATCAAGTCTTTGTACCAGCATTTTACTAACTTTGAATTTTTGTATTGTTTAGATGTTATTTCTAATAGTTTGTCAATTTGTTTAGGGCGAATCTTGCAAGCTGATATAGAATGATTTTTTATTATCAGTTCATTAGTTAATATTTTACATGTTGGTTTACTTCTGAAAGCAATGCAATATACTATCGAGCATGCAGATCTGATGACAGAGATGGAACGCGGCCATAGGATGTCATTTAAGGGATATTGAGTAGGGGATAATTAGTATATATGTATATCGGCGGTAGATCGTAAAATCGGGCATATCGAGATATTCCTAGGCATATCATGAAACGCCGCCATTTAATAATCTGCCTTTTGCATTTTTTGCCACGGCTAGTGCTGCATTCCATGTGGCATTTGGAGCAGAATGCGTAGGTACTAGGTAGGTACTAAAATCATACGCTACCCAAACACGTACTATAAGTAGGCTGTCAAGCCATTTCAATGGTTATCATTTGCTAAAATTAGGACATCCTACTTATTCGATATGCCTAAATGTTGAGGTTTGAACGGTATGGCTGGTGGTCACTAGTCAGATCATGACATGCCGGCGTTTCATGATCTGCTTAGGAATATCACACCTTGAAGTTAGCACGATATGGCTGGTGGTCACTAGGCAGATCATCATCTGCCTAGGAATATCACTCCTTGAGGTTTGTACGATATGGCTGGTGTTCGCTAGGCATCATGACCATCTGTATATTATTCATTATGTTTATATCGATTTTACCGATATTGGTTTTTATGGTGTCCCATCACTAATATTGGACGGTGATACCAGAGTAATAAATTAAAAGTGCCTATTTATGGAAAGTGACAGCCGTAAATACCTTAAATTAATAAAATATTTGACATGTTAAATAAAAATATATAGCTGGTCAAGCAAATCTTGTCAGTAAAAAAGGCGCGAAATTCAAATTTTCTATGGGACGATATCCCTTCCCGCCTACATTTTTCAAATTTGCCGCCTTTTTCTACTGACAAGATCTGCTTGACCAGCTATATGTAGAAACTAAAGGAAAAATTAATTTTCAAAAAAGAGTCTATCGGTAATTTTACGTTATTTAGGGGTTGTGCACAAATCACGCGAGATGTTTTCGACTACTTTTTTATCCCCGTCCCCCTTTTCTTTATTCTTATAGATCTATTTATTTGATTAAATAGATTAGGTTGATATGAAACTAAGGTGTTATATAAAAATAATGTGTTACATAAATTATAATATAATTTATGTTATATTATAACAAAAAGCAACGCAAATTAGGCATATTACTGCAATGTTCTGCCGCCAGAGTGTAGCACTAAGCTAGCTAGTAAATTTTCTCTTTTCTCTTTATCGCTCAAATATGCAATAGTGATAGAGAGGTTAGATAACAAAATTTAAATTTTCTTGTTCCGCGGCGGACCCCCAGATTATGATGGATTGTGGTAGTCGCGCCCCCTACGCAGAGTTTCGCATAATACTTCCTATTAGAAATTCTACTCGTACCTAATTAATATTTAGAAAGTCTTCTTTAGAATTACCCTAAATTAGATCTAATATCATATCACTGGTATCACTGTCAGATTGACAATGTTTTTTTAGTTATTTGCAAAGTTAATGCACTATTTGATAATATTTAGATGTAATAGTACTTAAATATGATAAGAAACGTGTTCTTTTTGTAGAGTAGACGTTTCCGATCTCATTTTGCACGAGAAAACGCTGCAATTCGGCATTTTCGGCTCCTATCATTCCGCTTAGACTGACGTTTGCTGAATGGCGTATGACGTGTGGCAACTAGTTTTATATAACCTCCTTGACCGGCGGCCGCGATCTTTTTACAGAGGGGAACGCCTGTTAATGGCCGCTCCATAGATATTTACTCCGAGACTGGTGAGGTAATAGTACATTATTGTCGAGGCTCGGAAGTAGCTACTTGCAGGCTGAGGATTCGTTTTAAACGGACGACCTTGGGAGTCCGTTTAATTGAATCCGAAGCCAGCAAGTAGCCTTCCAGCCGAGTCATATATAGTGCTTTTCTCAAAAATGGTGCAAGAAATATAAATATCATAGAAATATTTTACAAAACCAACTTTCTTACGTATATATTTTCACAGAAAAAAGTAGAAACAATTGAAAAAATTAGCTTTGCCGCCTTTTTATTTTTTTAATAAAAAAATAAAAGTGTATTTTTCTGCCGAAAATACGCCAACCTATTTGAGACAGCTAAATAGTCGCGGTACTAATCATCTGTTTGGCTGTTTAATGGGCCTGTGCCTTCATTTGATATGGCCATTTCAACTTTTAAAAAGTTTGGAACTCGACAAATAATGGAATTTGTATGCAACATTGCAGTCCCAAAATCGAGACTGCAATGTTTTTAACTTTTTAATTTTTGACTGACCATAAACTACGCGCTTCGCAACCTATTTTTTAAACGGCAAAGTCGACTTTGCCGTCCATTTTTGAGAAAAACAATTTTTACTGCGCACGGTAAAATTACAGTAAACATAAAACTACCACTAAACACGTCAGGTGGCGCTACTTTATTACTATTGCGGCACTTGGACCATAAAGGAAATTAGCAAAACAATTGTGAGGTTTACGGTTTCAATGCGGTAGGTGTAATTAATGAGCTACCCACATTTTCAACCCTTACATCTATGAACTCAAAACAAAAACGGCCGTTTTAACTTTGGACGCATAGATTGACGAATCAACCAACATAAAACCTAGTTTGATGTATTCAAAAGGTACTTAAATACAAAATACAGTACGCAGCGTAGCGACCTCCTTTTTAAAATGCCTATCGTTAAATTTCAATAATCACGATTATTTAGTAGTGGCGCTAGTGTGTTGATGGCTTAGAGGATATAACCAACGGAGACGCCATGTCTATAATTTTCGGTACAAAATAGTCTGCCGTTTTTTGCGGGGGAGGGGCACATCAAATGTATACGTAACGCCAACATAGCCATGTCAGATAAACGTCATTCCATAGATATGGTTGACAAGTCGTTGACCATTGGCCGCCTTTTTTCGACAGAGGGGAACGCCTGTTAATGACCACTCCGTTGGTTATATTCTCTAAGGTTGATGGGCTCTTAAGAAAATGCGTTGTGCGTAGTCCTATAATTTGTAAACGGAGCAAAATCTATTTTGGGGTGTGTATTCAGCTGTTCACCAATCATGCGAAACAGATTTAAGCCCATAATTTTTTTGGCGGCTCTAATTAAGCGGGTGAAATTTACACAAGTTAGTACGCAATTAAGAGAGGGGGATGACTCCTACGAAGCTGCTGCTAGACTTTTTGTATTAAATATTATTTATCTCTGAAAATACTAACCAAATCAGTAAACCCTACTGTTATTTTTTAATATCTAAGCATTATCAAGAATACTAACTTCAATAAATACTCGACAATAACAAACCAAAACCAACTACACGCTTAGATGTAGATGTTGCAAACAAAATAAATCACACTTTTAGCCAACATATTCAAATGCCCACAAACTTATATGTAAATTCAATAATGTCAAAATAAACCTTTATTCAATGCTGTAAGGACAAAATGTATGAATACGTAAGTTGGTCCGCTAGTCATGATAGAAACCTTCCAATCAATCCGCTGCCGATTTTCGGGTGACTTGGTTGACTGATTTGCTCTCGATTGGGTTAACAACTTTGGTTTTAATGTGGATTTATTTTATCCGGTAATCCAGATAAATGAAAAATTCATAATATATGAACCTATTTTTTGATTAATAAGCATAATATTCTTACGCAATACTCGTACTACATAAGTATTTAAAACAGCACGCCACCCTCACTGAGTTTAAGCTTCCAGCATTGCTTCGTGAAAAAATTGTTTTATTCTTACGTATGTAAGTATAGGTACCAGTAAAAGTATTCTTACTTCATTTCGTAACATATTTGAAATAAATCGTCCTAAAGTAATGCTTTTCTGTAGACTAATTTTCCCAGCCCAACAATAAATGTTTTCATTATTTTATTTATGAAGACAAGGTCACTAAGAATTCTAAATCAACGTTGCTTAGAATTGCTCATTCCTATTGGTTACGCAAACGCGGTCAAAATCTTAAGAACCAGAGTAACGTAAGCGCAAGATCGTTTAAACTATGAATAATATTAGTGAAAAAAAAAAACGTTTATTGACATGCAAGGATCACCCATGAAAAAATTACAGACACAATTACATTGAAATAAACAATATACATATACCTATAACTACTTAATAATAATAATAACTAAATTGCAAATATGTCATAAGTACATCATACATCGTTATTTCCGATTCTCATCTCGATGTACCTACAGACAGCCAATATCTGAAAAATAGGCTGTCCGGGTCCCTAAAAATAGTTTCCAAGATTTCGTTCTGTGAACGACCCAGTCTTTCCCAAAAGGAAGGGAGCCCTCTTAAGGCGACGGTAGCGGTGGGTAAAATATCAGATTCTGTCAATTTACCCCATTTCACACACAAGCGCACTTCACGCACATTACCTCACTTTACTGGGACAGGTCAGTGACCCATCATGTTTTTTTTAAGATTGGACTTTTAGTTTAGTATTGACCACTAGCCTCCTTTGAGGGTAAAAGCATTCCATTTAAAGATGAAAGAGAAACAATGCATTTAATCTTGCTTTCCTTGTCTGTTCATGTCACACGTGACGTACCTATTTAATTCATTTGATTGTTGACTGTTTTACTACCTACTATTGCTTTGTCGAGATACGCGTTTTGTACAATTAAAGCGAATAAAACAAGATGTCATTAAGTCAGATGTCAAATGTTATTTACTACTCTATACGGTTTTTCATAAGGTGCAAAATCCATTCAATAGGAATTTAAATAAATAAAGTTTCAGCAGGGTGGCAATTCCATTTTGGCGGATAAAGCGAAACAGAATAGTTCTATCGAACCTGCTTACAAATTTTCAGAATCAGTTGAGAAATGTAATCTGCAAAGGAGAACATACAAAAGCATTTTTGCCCAAGCTGAAACGGAGACCTTTGCTAACGCTCGGCCAATGATGGTTTAGGTACACCTATAAAAAATGGTTGTCCCTGCTGTAATTTTAATATCTTTATATTTCAACCGGTATAGTTTTACCTTCAAAAATAATCGGTAGGTATCGCTAAACAATAGTACTTATACGTTCACGAAATCGGTATCTGCATAACTTGATTATTAGTAGACTATTAGTTATTACTATTAGTTAGATTGTTAGTTAGTAAACTAACCTGGAAAATAATCTCAAAATCACCGAAACATTTATGTACAGTCACCTGCAATAATATGTTACGTCATTAGCGCCAACTTTGCCTCCAGGGAAACTTTGCCCAAAACGACAATTTTAAACAAATTCGTTAATGTAGAAAAATTTATAATAGTTATGGCCACCCTGCTGTTTTTAGTAGAAAATTGGTTATATTTGTGACAAAGTATATGCCAAACTTGTGCATAACTTGACTTGGGAATTTTGAGCGTGTTGTCTAATATAGGGTATATTTCGGCGGGCAAAAAATTTATAAATAATGAATGCAAGTAGAAAAAATTGAGAACCCTTTGACAAATATTTCCGGGTTTCAGTTATAACACATGAAGCATAGATTATGTCTATTGAGATTTAAACTAAAAAGGCCTAAATACACAAAAGTTTTAGCGGTGGGCAAAGTAATCCGGTAATTTGGCATCCATACCAACATTTCCCACCACCAAAAACGGATTAGGGTTGTCACTTTCATCTAATTTACCTAACTTCGCAAGTAAAAGAAGGTTATGTTTGTACACTAAAATAAGTTTATAAATATATACTGTATTTAATTTGTCTTATTATCCTTTATTTAGATGTTTTATCCCGTTAACGAATGAAAACGCAACAAAAATCATATTTTAGGTCATTAAACTGTTGTAACAGATTTTCTCAAAAGTGACAACCCTAGCCTTTGTAAAATGCTTAGGCGAGCCTTATTTGGAAATGGGCAAAAACGGGTAGGCAACATTGCCCAGCAAATTTATTTAAAAGTTTTTACACTTATCGCTAAGTTATTAACAGGGAATGGTAGGATTGCCCAAAACCTTTAAGTGATCCTTAGACATCATCATCATACGAGCTGTATTTAAATACCAAATTGACGTGGGCAATGTTGGCCAAAACCCCAGATATTTTTTTATTTGCCCGCCCTCTAAAACGCAAAAAAATGGGTAAAAACACGATAAAAAAGTCATATTATATTTTCTTCACATAAACTGATGCGTTTGATCACAATGGACGTGCTGAGCAAAAAAAGTCATATGATGTATTTTTTTTGAGAAATTCGTGTTTAAAAAAAAGCGGACAAAGTTGGTGATAATGAGTAATGACGGTACCTACTCTTCGAAGGCCGCAAAAATATGTGACATGCTCTTATGGTTCTACAAATAAGATCGTGTCAGATATTTTTGCGGCCTTCGTTGTGTAACATAAATTGCAGGCAGGAATAATTATTTTATTTAGTTTCTACGAAAGTTTCAAGTTTAGTACGAAAATACTTCAGATATGCAATATGCACAAAATGTAGACCTAATCGAAATAAAACATTGCTTTTTATAGTAAATTTATAAAACATTCGATACATAGGTATACATAACAATAACCAGGCCACAACGCTATTAGCCTGTAAGCTTCATCTCGGTCTCCAAAGCCGCAAAAACTTGCTAGTACTTAGTGCTGGTCTAGCGTTATTTTTTCTTGAAGATTTTCAGAGAACAGCACGTACACGCATTATACATATAGACGGAACGAACGGCATAATCATAATAATTTATTCGTCGCAATCCATGGTATTACAGATCTAGATACAAGACTTTCAGGTATTACTTATACGAATTACATAACTCTTCCTGTTAATAGGCAATATTTTAATATAAAAGTTCTATAATGTAATACAAGATTACAGTTGTCATCAAAATTCATTGACATACAGAAGTCAAATACGTTTTTAAAATGACGCAAAATGATACCAGCATAATAAAAATTGATCCCAATCAGTAAAGATGAGTCTTTAAACTTTTTTCATTTTAAGCGAGTTTTGAAGGAACATAATACTTAAATTCGACTGTAATCGTATTGTTTTAAGATAGTTTACTGCGGTTTTCAACAATAATGACCCGTAAATAACAGCAAATGAAATTTAAATGAGACGCGAGCTGATATTTATGTACCCTATTTTTTGAAATACATTTTATCTACTGGTATGCTTTCTCGTGTGCGTATATGATTTAATGTCAATATAATTGTCAAAAGCAAGAAAATCAAGCTGTCATTTTCATTTGAAGAAGTACACGTGTGCTCCGGTGTAGCCCCAACGGGCATCTGACTTGAAGAAGAATTTTGAGTGATGTCGTCAATGTATGGAAATTGTTCGAAAGTTTACATTTGAGATTGAATTTCTGTGTTGTCTTTGTGAGTAAAAATATAAATCGATAATAAATTGGTAGCTGAATTATCTAGCTTCCAAAATCATACAATAATTCAATTACTGTCAAAGACAAAATTGTTTTGCTTCTGTCTCAAACGGAACTCCATATTTTGATTTTTTGATACTTTTAGTGTCGATTTGTAGAGAATAACAGCAAATTAAAAATATAATGGCATGAAGAGTCGGTACACGGTTTCTTCGTGAATAAATTAACGTGTAATTTAATGCAATTATCAAACATTTATTGAACAAATTATGGTTACAAAGTGAGGTCTAAATCGAAAACGTCATATACCGGCCCCTTAAAGCGATTAACCCTCGTACTAGGCAAGCAGTTTAATTTAGACCCCTCGCGGGTCCTCGGCGACGCTTCGCATTGAGAGTGATGTATGGGCACCCTTAAAATGTTACATGGTAAAACTAGCCGTGTTGGTCAAGCAGAGGATGCTTGGAGTAAAGTATGTTATTAAGTCAGTGGCATACCAAAATACAGTCCGGTAGATGGTATTTGAACACCGTAACTTAAATATGCCTTGCAACTTCAGTGGTGTTATTTCAGCGTTCCCAACTTTTTATACTTAGCTAATCGCTACTTTGGCTGAGCGAATACGGTCGCGCTTTCATCATCTAAATATTATCCTAGCCTGTACTTTCTAACAAGTATGTAAGTGTAAGAGAGACGCGTGCTACGATAGATGATAAAAATGTACCTATCATACCCGCATAAATAATATCTAAATTAAACATCAAAATATCCTAACATTTAAAGTGTTACATAAATAATGTTTTTATAGTAGGATGATTTTTACTGCATTTTTGCCACTTACTAAGCTGAACTGCAACTCTCAGCAGAAATTACCCCAATAATGTTTGTCTCGAGTTAACGTCTAAAACACCCGGGCGGCAAACTGACATGGCTTGTAAATATGAGCATGCAGCTATGTGCAAACAACTCCCGGGCGCTAAGCCAAACGTGTGTTAATGAAGACCTGCTAAGCTATTAATTTTATGAGTAGCTATCTGTTTGAACAGCTAATATAATTATGTTGAATCTATTCTACTCTATCAGGTCAGGACAAATGTCGAAGTGGCTGAACTTCAATAACTCCTTATAACCGACTTGAATGCTGGTTTGCCAATATTGTTATTATTTACAGGGTGGCCAAAAAATAAGTGCATTCCCGTTGCCAGGGAGGTTTTGGGATTAAACTTAGCAACTTTTATTACCTAGGACAAGTATTCCAAGACCTACCTATCCAACTTGGAGAAAGAGGTCAACCGCCGAATCCAACTCGGTTGGGCAGCGTTCGGGAAACTACGTAATGTATTTTCGTCCGACATACCTCAGTGCCTCAAGGCCCTCAAGACGAAAGTCTTTAATCAATGTGTGTTACCAGTGATGACTTACGGCTCCGAAACGTGGTCTTTCACTATCGGCCTCATCTCAAAACTCAACGTCGCTCAACGAGCTATGGAGTGGGCTATGCTCGGAGTTTCTCTACGTGATCGAATCAGAAATGTGGAGATCCGTAGACGAACTAAAGTCACCGACATAGCCCACCGGATTAGCAAGCTGAAGTGGCAATGGGCAGGCCACATTGCACGCAGAGAAGATGGCCGATGGGGTCGAAAAGTGCTCGAGTGGAGACCACGGACTAGCAAGCGCAGCGTAGGACGTCCACCCACAAGATGGACAGACGACCTTGTTAAGATCGCCGGAAGACGCTGGATGGGGGTCGCTTCCGACCGGTACGTATGGAGGTCTATGGAGGAGGCTTATGTTCAGCAGTGGACGTCTTATGGCTGAGATGATGATGATGATGATGAACTTTAACTATGGGACCAACCCCGAAATCGCGAAAAAAAAATGATGGCTGTTTCATACATTTCTATGGGAGGGTAAAATTTTTTTTCGCGATTTCGTGTTTGGTCTCATAGTAAAAGTTGCTAAGTATAATCCCAAAACCTCCCTGGCGACGGAAATGCACTTATTTTTTGGCCAACCTGTACCTATATTACCCTCATTTCTATGTCAAGATGTTTTAATTACGTCGCGTATAATTAAGTTATAAAATTACCTCCGACTTATCGAGGATAGGAATGTATTCATGGTGTCGGAGAAAGACTTAAGATCCAAGAGAGTAAATCCCCTTTTCAAAATTAAAAAGTGTAAAAGTTAATACTTCCCAAGATTACTCCCACAAACGAATCATCTAATTTAGAATGAAGAACTAAGTTTTCAATGTTGGTAAGTTTACTTACTCGTATTTACATTCGGTAAATATTATTATGGGATTCTAATCATTTCAGTGGATTCAAACTTTTTTAAATTTTTAGTTAGTTCTTAACTTCTTTATCTTCAGTCGGTTAAAGCCAAAATCATGATGTTTTTAATGTCTCAAAATCTATATAATCTAGGTTTTCAATTAGTAATGTAATAGCAATATCTAGTTTGCCAGTAGATAGGGACATCCTAACTTCATCTAAACTTAGGAAGGTAAGAGCATTAACGCACTCTGCCTGATTAAGTCGGTTATAGTTGGAAACTTGCCAGCGCTGTGGGGCAAAGTTAATGAAGAAACTATGACTCTTATGTGAGTTACATATTTTTTACCTGACTAAAACGCATATTACCTACTGGTTTTTGATAGGATGTATAACTCTGAGAAAAACGTCGGATAGAGTCACTACGTTAAAACCACATTTTTTTTTTATTTTACCTATTTTACATACATGTGGTCGGACATAAGAATTTTATGGTGTTGACAAAGAATCGTAAAATTTGGAAGGCATAGTCGTAAGCAGATTTCCAAGATACTTTCTAGGACTTAATTATACATTTTTGTTTGGATAAAAACAAGTTATCGTCGAAAAACAGAAAATTATTATGTCCAACCACAAGTATATCGTTCCACTATGTAGCGGTAATTTATCAATCAAAAATCAATCAAAAATATACTTTATTCATGTAGGCCTAGCAACAAGCTCTTATGAATCGTAATTAATCTTAATCTAATTATCAGAGCAATTTATTGATGTTAATATTATTCCATAATAAAATTGGATTATTATACATATCAAATTTAACACTAAGAATTTCACAAAAGGATCGTCAAACATTAAAAATATTGTATAAAAAAAATACGAGTCTAGAATTTCTAGAATAAAATCTAAATGTCAAAAAAAAGCATAAGTAACAAAAGAAGTAGATAGTATTTATTGAATGTAGTTACTAGTGCATACAAACTTAATATACATAACTAGAAAAAAAAACATAATTAAATAACTAACCTACAAAACTTAAAAACTAAATCTAAAAATAAATAAAACTAAACTTAAAATAAAAAAATTACAAAATATCCCCCTGCGGAATGGTGCCGTAGATGCTGGCAGCATTTCCTCGCTGTATCGCAATACTTATTCTTTGTGCGAGGAAGCTGCCAGATCTACGGTCACCAGTGGCGTCAGCTATCCTTTTTGATAGTTCCTTAAAAAGGGTAGACGCGTTCGGACCCCACGGGCCAAGGGTCTCGACACCAAAAGGTACGAAATCGTATTCGGGGCCGAGACCCCTATATTTGGTCTTTTTTAATTTTTCGGCCGCCTCTGCTGCCGCGCCGGCTTTTGAAGTAGTGCCGTGGAGATGAGACGGGGCTAGGGTGTCCACACAGGTGGCGTCCCACACCAGCACCCGACCCATCTTCCACGGAATTAGTGACATTCCGTCTGGTCTCTTACCATCGTCTCTTACAATACCAGGAGGCTCGAGAAGAGCCGGTACGTTGACGCTGGTAAGAGACCGGCGGAGAATATCGTTAAGCGTGGCGTGTCTAGAGAAGCGGCCGGCGCTCCTTTGGCAGGAGAGCCCGTGGTGTCCGAAGGCGTCGACGTCAGTGCCGCAGGGGCACCTATGTGGAGCACAGACCCGGACGCCGAGTCGCAGGCAGGCCGCAACGCGCAGAGTGTGCGGCTCCAGGAAAGTGCCGGTATGCACCGATGGGAAGGCGTGCAGCCAGGCGCCGGACTCCCTGGAACCGGCTGCTAGCAGTCTGGCGCGTGCAGAACCTGTACTGCGGCTTAAAAGATAGTCATAAGTAATTTTGCATTGTATGTCGTCCCAGGCCCTTTGCCAATTTAGATTTTCGGGAAAATCCTTACCCGGGCAGGCGATGGACCAGGCGTTTTTAGACTCCGTAGATAGTATTACATCGGAATATCCATTTCCTCATCAATAATCAAATATACCTAATAAATAAATAATCATTTCGAATAACAATTAATCCCACGTTGTAATATCATTCATGTAGTCTTGTGTGGTATAATAAGCTTTAGAAATAAGTTTACGCTTTACATAATTCTTAAATTTATTAATAGATAATTCAGTAATATGGTTTGGAAGTTTATTATAAAATCTTACACAATTACCCATGAATGATTTTTTAATTTTATGGAGCCGAGTGAAGGGCACTGCGAGCTTATGTTTATTTCTAGTATTAATATTATGAATTTCACAATTTTTCCTAAAATTTACAATATTTTATGTACATACAGAATATTCTCATAAATGTATTGACAGTGCACTGTCATTATGTCAATTTCCTTAAATTTATCTCTTAGTGAGTCTCTATGGTTCATTTTGTATATTGCTCGAATAGCCCTCTTCTGCAGAACAAAAATGGTATTTATCTCTGAAGCACCGCCCCACAGTAAAATACCATATGCCATAATGCTATGGAAGTAACTAAAATATACTAATCGAGCTGTTTTCACGTCAGTTAACTGACGGATTTTGCTCACTGCAAAAGCTGCAGAGCTCAGTCTATTCGAAAGAGTAGCAATATGGGGACCCCACTGGAGTTTAGAATCTAAAGTTATACCAAGAAAAACTGTACTATCAACTAATTCCAATTCCTCATCCTTCACAATGACACTTGTTTGCACGTGCCTTACGTTACTACTAGTGACAAACTTAATACATTTAGTCTTTTTCTCATTTAACAATAAATTATTAACATTGAACCAATTTACTACTTTTGAAATGGCATTGTTTACATCATTGTAAGCTTGTTGCTGTTGTTTGACTTTGAAAATAAGTGAGGTGTCGTCTGCAAACAATACTATATCATGGTGGGTCTTAACAAGGAATGGCAAGTCATTTATGTAGATAAGGAACAGGAAAGGCCCCAATATTGACCCCTGTGGTACACCCATAGAGACCAATGACCCAGGTGATCGCTGTCCATTCACATCGACCCTTTGTATTCTACCATTTAAGTAGGACTTAAGTAAATTCAGTGCCGATCCTCTAACTCCGTAATAATGAAGTTTCCTGATTAATGTTTCATGACAAACACAGTCGAAGGCCTTAGATAAATCACAGAAGACACCTAAAGCATCTCGTGACTCCTCCCAGGCATCGAAAATATGCTTAATTAGCTCAACACCGGCATCGGTTGTTGAGCGACCCCGTGTAAAACCAAACTGCTTATTATGCATCAAATTATTATCGTTAAAATGTCGTACTAATTGAGAAAGAACAAATTTTTCAAAAATCTTGCTAAATGTTGGCAGCACAGATATCGGTCTAAAGTTAGTGGGATCAGAGCTGCTACCAGATTTAAATAAAGGAATTACTTTACTATGTTTCATTAGATCAGGAAACTCGCCGCAATCAACACTGTTGTTAAATATAACTACCAAGTCAGGCGCTACAATTTCTACTAAGGATTTGACAGCATGGACAGAGACTCCCCAGAGGTCATTAGTTTTTTTGACATTAATTGATTTAAACGCCTTTATTACATCTGAGGTACAAACATGTTCAAAATGAAGGTCTCCACAACACTCTGGAGCGTTATGTTTTAATAATGTAACAGCAGATGAGGGTGATGAATTTAAATCCTTAGTTGTGGATACTGGTACCTCGGTGAAAAATTTTTCAAATTCTGTAGCTACTTCTAAATTGGAATCTATAATTTTGTTATCAATGTTTAGTTTAAGCTCTTTAATTGTGTGTTTAGAGCGACCAGTCTCCACATTTATAACTTTCCAGGTTGCTTTAACAATGTCGGAACTACTTTTTATTTTCTGACTTAGATAATTTCGCTTAGCTATATGACAATCTACTTTAAACTTCTTCGAATACTCCTTCACATGTTCTTTAAATTCATCACTCTGATTAAACCGCCGTTCCTCATATAAGGCATACAGTTCACGTCTTCTTTGATGTAAGTCCGCAGTAGCCCACTCACTAAAAACTGATGCACCACTAACTACGACCGATTTTGAGGTGAATATCGCATTATAATGATCCATAAAAGTGTGAAAGAATGAATTATACATACTATTAGGACTCATATCGGAAGACAAAAAGGGTAGCGCCTGAACTAAACTTAGCTTCATTCTTTCCACGCGGTCCGAGGTTACCGGTACAAAAGTTATTTGTTTTCTCATGGTATTTTTCCTTAATGCCTCAAATACCATTAATTGACCTAAGTGGTCTGATTCTAAATTGCTGATAACTTTTTTAGCAATAGGAAAAATATCTGTGAAAATATTATCTATACAGGTTGCACTAGTAGCAGTCACTCTAGTGGGCTCCATAAACATGTGGTTGAGATTACAAGATTTAAAAAGATTCAATAATCTACAAGACATTGTTGAATTTTCCATAATATTTACATTAAAGTCGCCGCATATAAGCAATTTCTTACTAGAAGATGATATTTTAAGTAGGGCAGATTCCATTATGTTTTCAAATAATTCAAAATTACTTAATGGCGGCCTATACACACAGACAACAATAAATTGCTCTAATTCTACTGCACTTAGTTCTATAGTCCGTTCAACAGACATGGATACAATGTCCTTACGTTCCTTAAATTTTAACTGACTATTTAATATAATTAATGACCCACCATGTATGGAACTAAGTCTGGTGAACGAACTTCCCGCCTGGTGATTATTAAATTGGGGCATTAATTCATTATTATTTAACCAATGTTCAGTAAGACATAAAATATCAATATTAAAATCATTCAAAAAAAGTTCTATCTGTAAATTTTTTCCTCTAATACATTGAATATTTTGATGCACCAGGTGGATATACTTTCCATGTTTGCAGTATTTTTCATTATATTTATTTAAAACTAAATTGCCAGAGACAGAATCCTTTGTCTTAACAGCTAGTTTAAATCTATTAAATCATTGTTTATGACTGGAACCAATTCCATGTTCATACTGGGCTGCTCAATAGGAGCAGAATTGTCTGCCAAATTCTTGGCAGAAATGTCAAGTAAATATGATAGCGATAAAGCTATTTGTCTTTTGTAATAATTTGAAAGGCAACACTTGCCTTTAGTCAAAAACACCATAGGCATATGGTATTTACTAACAAAATTGTTAGTGTCAATTATGCTAAACTTACTACTATGTACAAAGATTATATAGAGATATATTTAACTTATGTCTAGTGGTATTTTCTGCCTCTGACATTTGCTCACAATAGGGGAATGTGAAAAAAATAATTTCATGCACTGCAAGCGAGTTTAACTGTTCAAAGTATTTAATTAAATTATTTTTGTTCACATTACCCCTATTCCCCATAAGAATAAGCAGTGTTATCTTAGAATTGATATTACTGTCATTTAAAATTTGTTTTAAGATATTTTCAAAGCTACTGTGAGGCAGACAATTGCTGATTGTACTAAGTCCCTTTAGGTAAAAGCTTAAAAATGAGCTCATATTGCTTCCAATTTCATCAGAATACATAATAACATTAGGTTTAGATGTGCTTTGTTGTGTAGTGTGGAAGGAGCTATTATCATTTACATGCTGTTGTGGTAAACCGTCACACAGGCTTAGGTCGAGTAAACTGGTCGACGAATGTTCAGTCACTTGCTTACAAGCACATGACTGGGCATTGGTCAGTGACTCAAACCGTTCTGAATTAAGCTTAATCTGGGATATTAAATCATCCATGGCCAAAGAATATTCATTAATCACCTTTTTAGAACTCTCATTTATTTTTTCTAAGGATTCTATGGAATCCTCCAAACTCTGAATTTTTAATTTTAAAGTCTGTGTGTCGGTTTCATATTGCAATTGACTATTTTCTAACTGGGCAGAATATAAATCTAACTTATCCACTAAATTAACATTAATTTTACAAAATCTCAATTTTTTAAAAAACAATTTATTTATTTTTGACAAGTTTTTTTTTTTTTATTAGTCTATTTAATTTAATATATTTCTTTAGTTTGTTCCCGCTGCAATTTACTAACCTTGGTGTGGTAGTATCATAGGCTAAATCTGTAGGGGCCACAAGGTTTTCAATTGGTGCGGCAACCAACTGAGAGTCGGGCCGGACCAGTTCTTCGAACAAGCTCTGAGAGTGTGCCATTGCTGCATTGTGTTGGGCCTCCTGTAGCTCATAGATTTGTTCGTGGGCGTCGTGCAGTGCTCTCTCCAATGAGTTGATGTCCTTCAGGGCCTGTTCATACGCAGCACTACACTCAGTGAACCTGTCAACCGTCCCCTGAAGCCGGGCCCGCTCTGAATTTACATTATTGTAGTCAGCTTCTAATGAGCAAAGTTCCTTTTTAAGCTTATCATTGCTATTAAGTACTAATAATAGTTCCTTCTCACTGTCTTCCCTTTCACTGAGCAATTGAGCACAAGATTCCTTGGATATTTTCAACTCCAGCAAGGTAAGTTGGAGTTTATCAGTCTCCTGCTGGCGAGCCGCTGCGGCTGCTCTGCGGGTAAGCATTGTAGACAGTTTTGCAATTGAAATTAAACCCAAAAATAAACAAGGAATCGCTCACTCAAGCTAAGTGATATTTAGGTACGTACTTACGTGAAATAGTGACGATTGACTGTATCTACACTGCGTTCTAACCCTGTACAATGATCAACGCTTTATTATAAACACACTTAGTAAATATTAGTGATAAAAAAAAACCCAGAAAGGAATCCAAGGCGAAAGCAGGTTTCAAATTTATAACCTGTAACGGCTACAAATCTGAGATATTACAAGACACTAGTAAACGTCACTAAAGCACTTCACTTATTATGTATACATAAAACTTAATGTTAAAACTATTTGATTCACACTTTTAATGCTTAATATTACATGAAATATCATTAAAATTAAAATAATTACAAGGGACCTAGCAAAATCAGCTGCTTATCGTTTGACAGCCGGGGTTGCCATCATCATAAATCCAAATAAAGATTTTAATACGCCGTATATTTATTAACACGTACCATTCAAATCTGTTAAGCCAGGCGTCCAGTAATAATACCCAGTAACAACAGTACATAAGCCAGCTGCCGATTTCATTATCCGAGCAGCCGTTGAATTGAATTGCTAATTCTCTGTCACTTGTACTAACAGCAGTCTTAGCTAACTGTCGGTAGATCTTATATCTTTACAATAAGGTTTGGGAATTGTACCTAATGTGTAAATAACTTGACATGTAATATTCAAAATATTATAAATAAATGATGACTATGACTAGGTTAACAGTGTCAGACAATGTGACTGGTGGATTTAGTGAATAGCGCTAATAATATTTGTCTACGTTTCAGGTACCTATATCATAATGATAATCATAATATATAATTATTGATAATAGAACCCACAGATATACACGTATATAATATTATAATGGCGTGGCAGATTTCATAGCTTAAGCACGCTTAAACATACCGTTTGAGTCTAACAGAAAAAGAGCCTGAACGAAACCTGGGGCCTATTTCTCGAACGGTATTAGTCTAATATTATTAGTGTGTTGCCATGACAACCCATACGATTTGACAGTTCGTGGACTAATATTATTAGTCTAACACCGTTCGAGAAATGGGCCCCTGAACGCTATGACACCCCGGCCATAAGAGGCAAAAAATCAGACGAGTCCCCGTCACTGGCATAATATATATCAAACCCATACCTACGCGAGAAGCATGCTAATAAGTATATCGTGCCAAACCCTTCTAAAATTTCAAGAGACACGGAGAGGTCAAAATTTCATTTTTTATAAATTTGAGTGGGGAGATGAACTTAAAGGGAAGCCCTTTTCAACTCTAAAAGAATGACCACATTGAATTAAGAAGTTGTGTAGGTTCCTTGTGTGAGATAAAAAAATCGAATGAGATATATTTATAGGCTTTGCGTGAATAAAATGAAAACGTTTTAAAAAGGCGACACGATTTTATTCGTGACTAATTTAATGCATTTCATGCATATAATATATGTGATAAAATATTAAAGTGATACGTAATACTGTTTAGTGTTTGATTTGCCTTATTACCACAGATTTAATAATATTATTATTATTCATTTGAATTTAAAATCTCGTATATGATTGAGTATTAAATTGGCAGTAGTAGAACCCTGTTTCTTAGAAGTTAAAATAATCACAACATCGCACGGCGAAGTTTCTTTCGTGTTAAATAAGTTGTTAAAACTCCCTACCACTTCTATCTATTACTTCCATTTACTTCCGCCTTGCTTTCCATCTTGACAACCTTTCAAGCTGACAGCTTTCAAAAGAATCAACTTTATAGCTATGGTCGTAAGATCGTTCTCAACCGCAAAAAAATAAGGACTTTAAGTTGCACAGTAGTTGTATGTAGACTTGAGGATTGCGCCTGCAAGATGCATGTGCAAAGAGTAATTAGAGAGCGGGGTCTGAAGACTGCAGCCTAATTACGAAAGTTGGGTTGGATTTGAAGTGTCAAATGTAAAATTAAACTGACTAAAGTATATTTACTGAATAGAATAGTTTATTTCTGTAAAAAAGGGTATAAATTGATGTTACATAATATTGTTTCCAATCCTAAATTTACCATAATACATGGCGTACAAATATTCTTAAATTACCCGGGATTTATTATTAGCCGGGAGATAAGGAATTCCCAACTTGCATTCTCAGCTTAGTTGGTAGCGACCCTGTCTACGAAGCAGGAGGTTCCAGATTCGGATCCTGGTAAGGCCATTTATTTGTGTGTTTATCGCAAATATTTGTTCCCGAGTTATAGATGTTTTCTATGTACCTATGTAAGTATTCATATATATCGTCGTCTAGTACCCACAGCACAAGCCTTATTGAGCTAACTGTGGGACTAAGAACGACTAGGTCGATCTGCGTAAGTATTTATTGACTTCCGGAGGTCGCGGGTTCAAACCCCGGCTCGTACCAATGAGTTTTTCGGAATTGATGTACAAAATATCATTTGATATTTACCAGTTGCTTTTAGGTGAAGGAAAACATCGTGAGGAAACCGGACTAATCCGAATAAGACCTAGTTTCCCCTCTGGGTTCGAAGGTGAGATGGCAGACGCTTTCGTAAAAACTAGTGCCTACGTCAATTCTTGGGATTACTTGTCAAGCGGACCCCAGGCTCCCATGAGCCGTGGCAAAATGCCGGGATAACGCGAGGAAGAAGAAGAAGTATTTATTGACTTACAAAATATCAGCACTCGCTTGGAATTGCTTATACTTCCTCGAATGTATCAGAAATAACTGCTGTGAAAAGATAAGCGAGATTTGTACGCACCATAATAAGGTAACAGAAATTAATGCCTGTAAAATACATCTTAACCCTCGAGGAATACAAACTCAATAAACTCTGCAAAACATTTATTCCCAAGTTACTTAAACCCAACATTTAGAAGCAATATAATATTCTCAAATATCTCAACTGTGGCAGTTACAAGTTAATTTAGCTTAGTAAATACTGTGGCATCAAAGGTAACGTTTAAGATATCGTGGGATGAATATTACATTGAGTTGAAACCCGGCCTTTGAACAACCAGATGAGGTGTAGCAATATTATCTAACTTGAATTAAATGTAGAGATTGTTGAGCCTTCGAAATTTGACGTAAGTACCTACAGAAATAGTAGATTGTTAACCAAGGGTGGAAAGTGAACCATTTCACCCGAGATATTTTGGCGCTCGAACGAAGAGAGAGCGCCAATAGTTCGAGGGTGAGATGGTTACTTTTACCCGAGTTAAACACTCTACTTTTCATTTCGACTATGAGGAAAGTCAAACACGAGAAATGTAAGTATAATTATTTCTTTAGAACAAATTATTTTTTTCCGATCACAATGTAAACGGCGCCAATTTCAGTCATGCGGAAGCTAATATGAGAGCTTTTAACTGAATTATATGGCCTATATGACTGTTAGCCATTGCTCAAAGTAAAAATTAAAAAATAATTACTTTCCACCCTAAGGTGGGAAATGCAATTTTCCACCCTGTTATCAGCCTATGAAAGGTGAACTTTCCGAACAGGAGAGATGAAAAATTAATACTTAACCTATCAAGTGAATATTTATACAGTATCAAGATCAGTTTAAATTTTCAAACAAAATGTTATTACGGAATTTCTTTTTATTGAATATTAAAAAGGCTAGAAGTTATCTACATATTCCTTACTAGAAAATATCATAATTTGTTGCTAACAAAATTATACCTACTAATAAAGTAGCATTGACTGAAAAGACTTTATTTTTTTAAAGAATCACTTTATATGGCATATCCATACAAATTTAGGTACCTTTTGCTGGTAATGCTTGAGTTAGAAATAAGATTTTAATAAAATAAAGATTATATAGGCAGATTTTACTTTTTGAACGTTTGCATGTTGCTTTGGCTGAATATTGTGACTATGTTTATATTATGTAACACCCAGTACCTATGCATCGTATAGGTACGTCTTGCAAATAAACGTTTCTATTTCTAAATCAGAAGACTAAAATGCGGAGTTATCCAGGTAGTACCTCATAATAAAAAAGATTTCGTGTAGCACAGTCATGAAGAAAGATAGGAAATAGGACCAGTTCCTTAGGCACCGGACTTGAGGCTGGCGAACCGGAACCGATAGCCGGCCATATTTATGCAATCCGATTGTGCTGGGTCTCTATTAGACAAGCGTTCAAGTCGTGTGCAAAGAAAAGCATATAATTGAAAAGTATACAAGTAAGCAGCTAGCTTCTGCCCGCGACTGCCCTGCTTCAAGTGTAGAATGATGACTCGCGTTCCAAGGGTTCAGTACATAAGTCCAACTCACGCTTGACTGCACATTTCTAATAGGTTTTCCTTTCATTTATAGGTAAAGTACTATTTTATGTATTTTTTTCAAAATTTTAGGCACAGTAGTTTCAGAGATAAATGGGGGGGGGGGGGGGGGTCGGACAGACAGACAGTCTTTTGAGGTAAGTACGGAATCCTAAAAATATCCGATATCCTTTTCCGGGGGTTAAAAATATGTTCAATACATCAAAATCGGTTCCGCAGTTTAAACGTAAAAATGTAACAGAAAGACAAAGCTACTAGCTGTAGGCAGAACTATTTTTGTATTTATAATATTCGAATAAAGTCAACAAAAATAGTAAAGCTTGCCAAAACATTCTACTCACAATTCACAAATAAATATGTAGGTCCATCATAGACTGTCAGATTTAAAAGTGCCAGATAGTGTGCCTGTGCAAAATTTTTAGCAGATTTCTTTGACGTTAGCCTGACACAGGAAGAGACTCGACACAAAGCAGACACGACGAACTCTCTGTCCAAAGTACTGCGTATGAAACCTGTCACAGACCATAAAGACGCAGTAGATTTATCTTAGATAACAATATTAAAAAAAAGCGTGCCATAAATTTTAGAGCTTTTATCTTTTTAAGAGCCGGTAAAATATTTAGCTGGGCTAGCTAGCTAGCTAGCTGTAATGATAACTAAAATTATTAAATTCGTCAGTATTTATTATGTGGGTAGATTAAGATGTAGGATAGGTTTAAGCGGCAGGAAAATATTTTTTATCAAGCAAAAACGTCTGCGAGCGATAGGTACTACAAGTTTTTAAATTAAAGGAAAAATGGAAAAAAATCTGCTAGGCCTCCATGGCTCAGTTGGCAGTAGCGATTGGACCCGTGTTCTAATAGTCGCAGGTTCGAGTCCTGCCGGAGGTATTTCCATTTTTCCTTTAATGAAAAAAAAATATGCAAGAAAAGAATAATCAGTGATCAGAGCTGTGGTGGTTTTATTGTGATTTGTGCATTTTACAATACTTTACATGGCGCAGCCGGTAGGATAAGTTAAGGTTACAGTCCATTTCCAACGACAGCAGCACTACCATTTATTTTACTATGGAAATTGACAATAACACCGACGCGTTCGTACTAGTACGCTACTAGCTACGGTCATAAATGGAATGTTACCCTTATTCATTAAAATTGCCGGCTTAGTCTTAACGCTACTATGGAACGTATTGCAAAATCTTAAACCTTCCAATTGGTTTATCCATAGTTAAATTATAATATAAATGAATAAACGTGTGCCATGTTGCAATGTATACAATAAATAGAAAAAAATACAATATACCTACGTCCAATGCTAAACATATTATGTTTTCTTCTTGAATCACTACACCGACCAATCGTGTACTACTTTCATTCATCAACCCACAGCTTTTTCCGTTTCAGTATTAGTATTTTATACAATCGTGATATAATAGAGAGCTTTTCAGTCCAGTACCGTGTTTAGGCAACGAAGCTTGCTGAGTTGCCTAAGTAAGGTAAATGATTGAAAAGCTTGATTATATCACTATTGTATACAATATATTCTCTACGAGTCAACAAAAATAATACTTTAAACTAGTAGAATCAAGGTAAATAAACCAGATGTATACAGCTAAGATACGCGAGCAGCCGTGATACCTTCATACCCTTACGCTCCCCGGCCGCGGCCCGGCGGGTTGGTCAACGACACCTTCTCGTAACTCATGAGGCCCTGGTACTTGCTCCTTGCTAAATTCAATTTTTAAACAGTTTTTTTCTCGATTTTAGCCACCGTAGCCTATGGACACTAACAAGTAACGCTAAGCGGTTTTCATAGTCTATGGATGTTCCTATATTAAGGGTGTCACATGCGCGTTTCTGACTTATGAAGCAATTGTTTCTACAATACAACCTAAAATAATTAATTAATTTGAGCTATGGTTTTGTTTCGTCCTCTTGACCGCAGCGAGCTGTGATTGGTCAATTTCATTATAGTTGACTAAACGGTATCGAAATGAATATTATAGTTGAGTTGGGAACTCATACATTAAAAGTACCCAAATGCAGTTTGGTATACGAAATCTTAATCTTAACGAAATAATTTTGATTCCGTTTGACACATACTGCTTTTCACATCAACTATGAGGAAAATAAAAAAATCTTAGTGTTGACACAATCTAATGCTTAAACCGATTATTTAACCTAAAAAAATAATGTGCAAAAAAATATACTATAATATACTAAATATCTATACATATAATAAAGCTGAAGAGGGTCGAAAGTCTGTACATGGAAGATATTCGAAAAAAATTTGGCTGGGGATACTTAGAATCGATAACAGAACACGTTCCAACAGTTTTTAGAATTTTTGTCTGTTTGTCTGTTTATCTGTTTATCTGTTTGTCTGTTTATTTGAACGCGCATCACGTGAAAACGGCTGAACGGATTTTGATGAAAACTTTACTAATCTGTCGAAAAAATCCCCGGCCAGGTTATAGGCTATAAAAATTCAACCCCTAAAAGGGGGGGTAGCCACAACACTCGATTGACTTAAGTTTGCCCCTGAATCTTATGGCGCTACTTAGGAAAGAGGGGCAAACTTTTTCGCGCCTGGTTGGGACTAAAAGTAAAAATGTACAACTGTGTCAAATTGCGTTTTTTATATCGAAAAATTTTCGCGCTCGCTTCGCTCGCGTTTTTAATTACATTCTGAGATATGATAAAGGTGATATTCGGGTGGCAACTGCAGCAGCATTACGAGTACTCTGTGGCAACGTTACTGCTGCAGCACTGTCAATTTTCGTGATAAAATGATGTGACTGATATCCATACTAAAAGTAAAAAAGTACAACTGTCTATCAAATTGCGTTTTTATATCGAAAAATTTTCGCGCTCGCTTCGCTCGCGTTTTCAATAACTTTCTAAGACATGATAAAGGTGATATTCGGGTGGCAACTGCAGCAGCATTACTCTGTTGCAACGTTACTGCTGCAGCACTGTCAATTTTTGTGATAACATGACGTGACTGATTTCCATACTAAAAGTAAGAGACTTGCTTTCGGGCTTGCGGCCAGCCGATTTTATCGACATATGTTACCGATTTTATAGCGAATTTTGCTCTCTTGCACGGCAGATTTGTCGACCAAGGCGAGTTGCTCCTTAGCCGCGATCCTGAGACCTACCTGTCTCACTGTGTCTGTGTGTGTAACTGTCTGTTAGGTCTCAGAAGCCCCGTGAAAGCCGAAAACTAAAAGCATCCTATCAAGTAGCGCTTTCGAGTGAAGACAGAGCGAGCAGTAGAAGAGTCGTGATTACATGCATAGATTCAATTTCAAGCCACTCTTTTGCAGTTCGGCGTGAGGTCTTATGCGAGGCCTTCTGCCTTACGGCAAAGTTGATCTTCTGCCTTAATTACACTTGGGCGTGGATCCAAATCCAAGCTTTCCTCTTTCGCAGCTGGGCCTTCTGCCTTGCTCACATTTCGCCAATTCAATTCACTTGGTCAATTCCAAGCTCTGCTTTCTTGCATCTTTTCTGTATGAAAACAACCTCGCTGAGACCCTTAAATATCGAGCCCTATGCGAAGCTAGGCTGATAGAAAACTGTCCCATCCCTTCTCTGTTTGAAATCCTGGATTGGCGCCTGGTTGGGACTAAAAGTAAAAATGTACAACTGTCTATCAAATTGCGTTTTTTATATCGAAAAATTTTCGCGCTCGCTTCGCTCGCGTTTTAAATTACATTCTAAGATATGATAAAGGTGATATTCGGGTGGCAACGGCAGCAGCATTACGAGTACTCTGTTGAAACGTTACTGCTGCAGCACTGTCAATTTTCGTGATAACATGACGTGACTGTTTTCCATACTAAAAGTAAAAATGTACAACTGTCTATCAAATTGCGTTTTTATATCGAAAAATTTTCGCGCTCGCTTCGCTCGCGTTTTCAATAACATTCTAAGTTATGATAAAGGTGATATTCGGGTGGCGACTGCAGCAGCATTACTTTGTTGCAACGCATCCCACCCCAATCCGCATTGGGCTAGCGTGGGGACTATAGCCCAAGCCCTCTCGCGCATGAGAGGAGGCCTGTGCCCAGCAGTGGGACGTATATAGGCTGAAATGATGATGATGATGAACGTGACAACGTGACTGCTGCAGGACTGTCAATTTTCGTGATAAAATGAGGTGACTGATTTCCATACTCAGCTGTAATGCGGCAATGAACGGCACTCAATTTACCAAAAAAAATCAATATAATCTTGATGACCCTAGGGAGAGGGGGCACCATGGTCTAGAAATGCTTAGGGCATCAAAATATCTTAATCCGGCACTGGTCGTTTGCGGAGTCAAACGATTTGGGACTCGCATTTTATACGTATTACCATGCCTTCCCGAAAAAAATCGAATGATTCGCGAAAGTCTCGCAACGCATTGAGGTTACAAGGGGCACGTGGTCTTCCTCAGGAGTCTAGGAAGAAGACCACGGTGAGTGGCGCTCTAACCAGACAGGCCGCTTCGCTTTCGCTCGCGCGCCTATACCTTACTGTACTCGTATCGTCCGATATACACCTACTACTCTGTCGTTTAAATCACGTGTAAAATTTGAATAAGGGCGAAAAAAACTATTGATTTTGGAGTGTAGTTTTATTTAGTGGTACCTAATTGTAAAATATTTTATCTGGACTACAGTCCTCTAGCATATCCATCTGTCAACTTTACTTCAAGTTCCGCCTCCAGGGGAGAGGGAGAGAAACAGAACAGACCGAATTCCACGCGGGCGGAGCCGCGGGCACAGCTAGTACTATATAAACTTAAGCAATATTTTTTAAGCAGACCTTATTATACAATCGATGAATATTTTGCTAATGCACTAGATTAGACATACTAGAATTATTTACTGAATTATTATAATAATTTTATGTTAACTTATTTTAAATGTAAATACTGTTTTAATGTATATTTGCATGTATACTTGTATACTTATAGCATATAAATTATATGACTATGACTATGACTAATGTAAAAAGAGTGTGCTAGAACAGAAAAGTGTTACTTTGATCCCTCCTAGCAGGGAAGAAAAGTGCCACTTTGATCCCTCCTAGCAGGGAAGTAAAAGCTCTTTTCCGAATAGGTGGTGTGGCAAATCAATTAATTCTCCAATACGAGTACATACCATAATTTATTCATATATTTCAATCAATAAATCCTGCATATTTCACGCATATTGAAACCTACACAAAGGGAGGATTTGCATACAAATTAGGTAATATTCTTGTTATATTTATGAAAGCTTTGCATATTTCAGTACGCGTGTTATTTTGGAGATTATTTTCTGTACTCAATGCTCAATATCACTGGAAAATTGCAAGAAAAATAATCCTCTTTTCTTTCAATTCAATGTATTATAATGCCAATTACACGTTAGTTAAAGCTGTCTGACAAATAAAGTTTAATGTTTACGCTATAATGTTTATATTACGGATTTCATAGGTACTTACCATTTCATAGGTAATTTATTAGATATCATAATAACTAATCATACATTACTAGGGTGGATCATATTTTTTTGTTGTTATTTTGTCCCGTCTGCCAGGCGCCAATAGTTATTTTCGAAGAAATGTTAGGTTAGGTACTACGTTCTACTAATATTCTGAGTAGAAGACCCATTATAAAAAGGGCTTATAACTGCCATATAAATGTATGTTTGGGTTGTTTAAATACCATACTAGGGTTTTAAAAATGACCCAGGAGACCGTAACCA
This sequence comes from Cydia splendana, assembly GCF_910591565.1. Taxonomy (NCBI): domain Eukaryota; kingdom Metazoa; phylum Arthropoda; class Insecta; order Lepidoptera; family Tortricidae; genus Cydia; species Cydia splendana. The sequence continues at coordinate 28,163,821 of NC_085961.1, forward strand.
CCCATCAACTACTGCAAACATGCAATAGTCACAAAAAATCTGTTCAAACATTTCTTATCTGTCCCCACGACTCTCCTCTTTTATTCCACAGCAATAACTGTTTAAATTATCGCCTTCCTTCCTTTCCACCCTATTCCGTCGCAATAAGAACTATTTTCGAATGTGTTCTCATCAAATACGGTTTTCCTTTGGCGTACCCTTTGTTTGAATTGGGTAGGAACTTGTTACAGGAACGCGATTGGGAGAGAAGCTTATAGGTTTAGAGGAGTGAGACATCTAGTGGTTTTGGCTAAAGTAAGTAGGTTAAGGTGAGAGATAGATAATAAGGCTTTTATGTAATTTGCTAACCCATATATATTAAGGGTACACGGAAAAAACATGTCTAGTCATTCTGATAGTGATAACATTTTGAATTTTTGTGTATAGGTGTTATTAAAGTGAGAAAGAAGATTACAGAGGTAATAGAAGCTGTAAGTAACAGAAGCTGTAAGGAATAGTTAATTGAGAGCTCTACATTTTGAGGTTAAAATCTCACTTTAAAAAAAAGAGACTATAGATAAAAGACATGTTTTTTCCGTGTACCCTTCATATTTGACATTTGCGGCAGCCATGCAGTCGGCAGCAATGTCGCTCCGCATTAAGGTGACAGTCCATTTCCAACGGCAGCTGCACTACCGTTCATTTTACTATGGAAATTGACAATAACACCGACGCGTTCAGTACCAGTAGTGCAGCTGCGGTCAGAAATGGAATGTTACCCTTACAGTAATACTGGTATAGTCTGAAACCGAACGGTACCTTAAGCCCCCGCAAAAGTACCCTCACCTTGCGGCCAACGCTAGCGACTGGTCAACTCAAATGCAGTGCATCTCGCTTACACCAATCACAGTTCGAGGAAGATGTATAGCGAGTTCGTTTACGCAGTCGCTAGCGAATATGTTAGTGTCAAACTCATGGTATACAGTGTGTGTCTTTCATAACGACACTAATTTTAAGGGCTGAAAGTATAAGTCCTAATGAACTGAAATTAGCATATTTAGTTAAAAAATAAAAATGTTCATACAAATTAATTGGGCACGCAATGTATCAGCAAAAAGAATAGATAGTATAGAGGGGTCCTGTCATTATACATTTTGTAGTCACTGTAAATTTACTGCCATCTATCGACACACGATTAAAACTCAAAATGAAAACGTATAAAGTTATCAAAAAATTTATATATATGGATAAATGATTTTTTTATTTTAATATCATTTTGATCCATGTTCATTCACTGGTATCTATGTGTTAAAATTGGTAAATATGAAACGGTGTCGTCACGCCATCTAGTCGAGGATAGGCTAAAGGTGTGTGCGGCATCTATTCGAGAATGACTTTTACTTGAATTCCGAGGCACGTTTTTTTCCTTAGACTTTATTCGTCTTATACGAAGTTACATATGTCTTTGGTATCAGTAATAAATTTTATTAAACTTAACAATTGACATGTGATTTCATTGAAATTTCGCTCTTAGTGACATCCTGACACCTATTATAATTACCTACATCGTATCATCATGTCGGTGACACTTTTGATTGACAAGACCATCAAAAATCATGACTAGTGACCTTGTTCGTAAGAAAAGGATTTAACCGCCCTGCTATCGCGAAACACTTTACGAAGTTTCTCCTCTCTTTCTCACTCACAAAAGTTGCTTGAGGAGAAACTTCGCAAGTGTTTCTTGGTCAAAGTTCGATTAACGCTAGTCTAGCATCTTGCATAGCTTCGCCATACATTAGAATCATATCCGCTAATTCTTGCGAGGTATGAGGCGATGGTCGTGGCATTTTGGCAAGAAAATGATGACATGACAATTTCATGAAAAAAGTCACCTAAATTTACGTCAACCTACCTGCATCCTGTCATACCAGCCAGTGCAGTCAAAGATTGATCTAAGTAGGTAACTTTGTGTTAACTAAGTAGCCGGAATCAGATAATCGTTTCGTTTAAGTACCGATGGACAACTTCACATTGATTGGGTTGAAGTGTCAAGATAACATCAAGTTTGTTGATCAACACAGACATTCCTAATAAATTGAATAAGCATGTTTGAACTAGGTAATGTGATTTCTAAGAAATGATAATAAATGTATGTGCAGTGATTTTTGATATCAGTGTAGTTCAGTGAATATTGCGATTCATAAATGTGGTGGCTAAGACACAGAAAGATTTGTTGATGTAAATTTGTTGTGCTAGTGTGGTCAAAATCGCGTATGTTTTAAATTGCAGTGTTTTCTAGTGGATAATTCAGTAAATAAGTTAACTTCGGCAACAGTTCCGAGTTACTTTAATGTTTTGATCGAATTTAAATGGAAACGAAACTAGCTCTTCCTCTCTGAAACGTCAAATAAATGTTTGCATTACATTGCTGCTCGAGAATTTTTTTAAAATTAATTACTCTTAATAATAAAAGGTAATCGTTATATTCTTTTGATAAAACTGTTAACAGCACATTAAACTATCGTTACTTAAAACCAATGTCGTTATGAAAGACACACACTGTATATTTTTTTATGGGTAGGATGACAGCTGTCATCTCAATAAAATTTTGCGTTTTTAAGAGCCCTTCAACGTGCACACTAGCGCCACAGCTAAATAATCGTGATTATTTAAATTTAACGAAAGATATTGAAAAAAGGAGGCCGCTACGTACTTTATTTTGTATTTAAGTACCATTTTAATACATGAAAGTAGTTTTTATGTTTAGTTGCTGGATTCGTCGATCTATGAACTCAAAACAAAAACGGCCGTTTTAACGTTGGACGCATAGATTGACGAATCCAGCAACATAAAACTAGTTTGATATATTCAAAAGGTACTTAAATACAAAATACAGTACGTAGCGGCCCCTTTTTTTAAATAACTATCGTTACATTTAAATAATCACAATTATTTAGCAGTGGCGCTAATGCGCACGTTGATGGGCTCTTAAAATATTACCTATTACTCATTCACGGAAAGCTCCATAAAAACTGTAAACCTTGTTCAAACTTAGTATCTTACTAGCCATACCAGCTAAGTAATTACTTTCCAGGCTTTAAAAATCAAGCTCCAGCTCAAAACAAGAGAAACCATCTTGTATTTGGCACTTATGTTGTAAAGCATTAATTTTGTATAGAGAGTTTGACGATAAGATCTTAAGCGCCAACTGCGTTATAGTCTTATTTACTTTGGACAATCGCGCATTCATTTTCTTTTTTAAGTGTCTCGGAAATTTAGTTTCTATATCCGAACTGATAAGGGTGGTTTTGTTAAGGTATAAAAAAATACGAGATTATAAAACCGTCTCGAGATACTTCATAGTGTAATGATTAATGGACCAAATCTTCACTTAATACAGATGTTCAGAGGTTTTGTTACTTTTTACTGCGATAAAGTTTCAAAGTATAATTTTATTAAGGCACTAATTCAATTTGACTTACATAACATGAAAAATGTCTGGAAGATGAAGAAGCAAGTTCTTTAAAATGTTTGCGTTGATTTTAATTTTATATTACTCTTTTTAGGGTTCTATGCCCAAAGGGTAAAAACGGGGCCCTATTACTAAGACTCCACTGTCAGTCTGTCTGTCACCAGGCTGTATCTCATTAACCGTGATAGCTAGACAGTTGAAATTTTCACAGATGATGTATTTCTGTTACCGCTATAACAACAAATACTAAAAACAGAATAAAATAAATATTTAAGTGGGGCTCCCATACATCAAAAATGATTTTTTTGCCGTTTTTTGCGTAATGGTACGGAACCCTTCGTGCGCGAGACTGACTCGCACTTGTCCGGTTATTTTTAAAAATTATTTGTTCCGTTGGCTACACACCATAAGGCACACCATAATATCTATGTAAAATCTATTTCTCGTAATTGAATTAAATAATAAATACGTTAATGTTATTTCTGTTTTCATGTTTCAGCAGAGCAAAACTTTTAAGTAAGTTACTCCTTTTCATTAAGATTGTATAGAGAACCATTCGGACGAAAACCTTTTAAAAAGTTTTAATTAAACCCTTATCGTAGCTCCAGATTGTATATTAGCTGTAAATAAGCATCTTTTGAAATTATAATAAATACTTTAAAATATTACTGGATGATTTTGGATAAGAAAGATCAAGGCGGCCAAATCCGTCTACGGGAAATTCTGTACACGATAGTAAAAGCAATTGCTACTGTAAAGGTTTGCAACCTTGTAAAGAGGGCGACCTATCTGGAGGGCGACGTGGGCATGGAAAACACACAGTAGACTTTCTTTCAATATATTTGAGACGTATTTGGAACAAGATCAACATCTATACTAGGTAGCTGCCTCTGATCGAATCATTTCTGTGTGTTTTCCATGCCCACGTCGCCCTCCAGATAGGTCGCCCTCTTTACACTACATTATCGATGAAGGTAACAATATGGAGGAGGCCTTCACTCGAAGAGAGGTCCTTAATTCAAACTAGAATTCTACATAAATAATTTAATTAAACTGCATGACATAATTATATTGAATAAAAAAAAACACAAGTATAAATGAATTAGATTAGATTAAAATGTAATTTATGTACTTACTGTCAAAATGAAATGTGAAATTGCCAATCTAAAATATTTTTGCACGTGAAATTATTTACGAATTGTTATGTATTGTAAATGTAATAAGGAATAAATGAAGCCATAATAATGATAACAATATAGTGTACTGTGGTTTGAAAAACGTTCTAGTGTACAGAATTTTCTGTAGACGGCTTTGGCCGCAATTTCCTTACCCTAGGGGCGCTTTTTGGAATCTAGGTAATCAACTGCGTGAAGGGTAGGTATCAAGCTTAAGATCGCACAACAAGTTTATAGTATTAGTTCATTTGTTTTTCATTTCTCATGCTCTGAAATAGAGTCAATGTTGTTCTAAAAGGTGTGCAGAAAATGATACGTTTCTGCACTAGAGCATTTTAGGTTCATGTACGATTTTATTAATTTATTTACGATAAGCAATTGAAATTTGAGTATAAATGGATTTGTTATACAATTTAAATTGTTAATTGAAAGTACCCTCAAAAAATACTATAAAAATATATACTTACTTAGCAATGGCGGCGCGTCTAGATTGTTCGTAGGCAAGCCGTAGCTGAGTTGCCCATCCTTTTCTTCATAACTTTAAAGAAAATGGCCCAAGAGCCTTAATATCAGACAAGCCGATGGGAATCGAGTTCTATGGACGCTCCGCCACTGTTACTTAGTCATGTTTTTAAAAAAACACATGCATTTTACTTTCCTTGTATTCGAAATGAAAAGTAGAGTGTTTAACTCGGGTGAAAGGCATCATTTCATCCCTTGGTTAACAATCTACTATTTCCCCACTTTTACGAGGATGTCATAAAAAACCCTCAGTATTCCGGTATATTAAACTTGCTTATTATTATTTATTAAAATTACTACTATTTAGTTGTAGTCCAATACCTACTACAACTATGGCCGGTATGGACCACATGTTCAACACTTAATTAAGTACCAATATTATTTTTCGCGGTGGTGGCCGAGTGGATACGACGTCCGACTTTCAATCCGGAGGAAATCCTGGCTCGTACCAATGAGTTTTTCGGAACTTATGTACGAAATATCATTTGATATTTAGCACTAGCTTTTCGGTGAAGGAAAACATCGCGAGGAAACCTGCATACATCTGCGAAGAAATTCAAAGGTGTATGTGAAGTCCCCAATCCGCATTGGGCTAGCGTGGGGACTATAGCCCAAGCCCTCTCGCGCATGAGAGGAGGCCTGTGCCCAGCAGTGGGACGTATATAGGCTGAGATGATGATGATGATGATTATTTTTAGTTTTCCCTGAATATTTACTATCCACCATTTTTAGGGTTCCGTACCCAAAGGGTAAAACGGGACCCTATTACTAAGACTTCGCTGTCCGTCCGTCCGTCCGTCCGTCCGTCCGTCCGTCCGTCTGTCACCAGGCTGTATCTCACGAACCGTGATAGCTAGACAGTTGAAATTTTCACAGATGATGTATTTCTGTTGCCGCTATAACAACAAATACTAAAAACAGAATAAAATAAAGATTTAAATGGGGCTCCCATACAACAAACGTGATTTTTGACCAAAGTTAAGCAACGTCGGGAGTGGTCAGTACTTGGATGGGTGACCGTTTTTTTTTTGCTTTTTTTTGTTTTTTTTTTTTTTGCATTATGGTACGGAACCCTTCGTGCGCGAGTCCGACTCGCACTTGCCCGGTTTTTTAAACTACTTATGTTTCAGGTACTTTAGCAGTATGTAATTCAAATAATCATATAATCGAGTTAGTTTTGAACCATAGTCGGGAAATTTTGAGCTATAGTTGGGTGCTTTTACGGTACGGCAATTCTAAAACGTTTCAACTCACCCCTTACCAGGAATCGAAGCCAACTTTAAATATTCCGCCTTTAAAAGCCCTCCCGGAACGCAATAAAAACATGAATTTCATTTCAAAATGTGGCTTGCAATATTGCTGGAAATTCGGTTCGGTTAAATATAAATTTTGTACGGGAAGTAAGGTTGATAAAAGATCCGTAGTAGAAAGGATAGCCTATCGATTAAAGTGCAGGGCGCACTTTAATTTGAAACGACTTTAAATGATTTGACGACGACGGATTTTTACAATAAGACCACTAATGACTCAAAATTTACATCCAAAAAGTGTCTGTAAAAATGAATCGTATACTTTTCAAATATAAAAAAAACAACGGGTTGTACTCCGGGAGTGCCGGCAGAAGTGAAAACTCAACGACATTGTAACTCAAAATATTAATAACAGCGCCATATAGTGCAAAATGTCTGCAGCACTATGTATAGGCAATTGAGGTTAACGCCATCTAGCGTTATATCGTCGCATTACCAAACCCCTAACCCCAAACCCAAAAGTCGCAAACCCCTAAGCACATCACTGTAAGTACTACAGTTATATTAATACCAGTTTGAGGGAAACTCACTAGATGGCATTTAAATAAAAAAAACAATGACATTGTCCGTCACACATGACGTCACGCAAGCGCCCTGCGTCGCCTAAACGAAACGGCAGGCTCAGGCATACATTTTCGCCGCGCGGTAGAAAGAGAGGGTTACGCCTTACGCCTTACGCTGTCTCGAGTTTAACATTTTTTCCCCACCTCAAAAAGTGCACAGCGCCGCTAAAGAAGTTTTCACTTCAAAAATTATTATGATTTATTATTTTCAAATTGATTTGGTTGTAATAAATATTAACATGCTAGAAACGCGTTGTCAGCTAGAGGTTAGAAAGGCTTAGTTATTTAAATAATATATATTCATATCTTCTACAGTTTCTGAGAATTTAGGAACTTTGAGCATGACCTAAGTATAACAAGTACCTTGGCATATCATTATAGTACATAGTACAAAATAAACACAGTTTCAGAAGGTTTCCAACATTGTAAATAAAGTAATTTTACACTTTCCTCGGCAGCTCACGATTATGACTTACCGTATTTTATTTGAGAGATAGTAAAAACGTCAACTTGGTTTTAGTGTACTCTACAAAATAACAATATACTCGTCAGCTAAAGGACGACTCACGCTAGACCGGGCCGTGCCCGGACCGAGGCGTCTGTCATTTTCTATGACGGCTGATCGGTGATCACGTGGTTCTTTCCATAGAAAACGAAGCACGGGAAGCTCGAGCCCGGCCCCGGCCCGGTCTAATGTGCACTATACGCAATATATGTGCCTCTACTAGTCAAAAGGTACGATAATTGCATTGGATAATGAATCCTTTTATATTGAAATCCATGAGTGTTAGAATGACATCGTTAAAATGACGTCGCTGCGGTTGCAAGTACTCACTTCCTAGATTTTATTATTCTAAGAGTTGTATATGAAAGTTTGCACATTCCCATATTTTGATAGCTGAATGTTAAAAGCTTACAATGTAGACTTTTGAGTTTCATTACATTGTACGTGAATTACGTGATCCTCACAAATATTGTAAGTATATTTTTTTAATAGATTCAAATATTTCAGCCAAAAAATAACTGGTTAAAGTCCTATGCTAACATCAAGAGTCCGTATCAGACTATGCGTCAATAGTATCTTCCATACTTTGATAGCGTGTTGAAGAGAGATCTGTCTCTGATATGTATTATATTTGGTCAAACCAAATTTGTCAGTAAATAAGATCAAAAAAACTATACTCATCCTTTTCTTTTGGGTGTAAGACAAAAATAGTGTGATTCTCTATGTCTATGTTTGAAATGAGACAGTCCTTTGACAAACTATATTTTTATTCTGAAAAGTATTCAATGGTGGCAGATACTTTTGGTAGGTACTTTGTTTCATTCGGTACTATTGACACTGACTGTACATCATTTATCGTAGTTAGCAACAATAGGTACCGTAAAATTTGACTACTTATCGATTGTCCATTAAATTATACCTCATTCGAAATCATTTTAGCCAAATATGAAGCACATTTTAGCCAAAATTATATTTTATTCCCTATCCAAATTGTCCATACATGTCCATCCAGGTATATTATACAATGCCACAGTTGCATGCACTATTGCACCGATATCCCGTACCTACTATGAAATCGAGTTTCGACTCAATGGAGAATTTAATATCAGTACAAAGTTTCCGGCTCCGAAATTGCTTCGGCATTTTAAAAATGTGTTCTTCAAAGTGCCTCAGGCCGCCTGCAGAGGCCTCTGTTTGAGACGGGGCCATGTCATGTGCGAGTTTTATGATAAATCTCAAAACAAGTATACCATAGAGTTACCACATATGTGCGTCAACAAAATCACGTTTGTTGTATGGGAGCCCCACTTACTGGCGGACAGCGGAGTCTTAATAATAGGGTCCCGTTTTTACCCGTTGGGTACGGAACCCTAAAAACACGTTATAAAATTCCTGACAACATACCAAAAACAACTATGTAATTTAGTCTAGTTCATTGTTGCCCACCAAGCACTTTGACGTGGAACTTAGGACTTTTTAGAAGTAGGCAGAAATAAAAAAATTGACTATGTACTTACGTCAAAAGTATATTATTATATCTAAGGCACCAGCTAAATGATCACATTACAACTACGATAATTATATATCTAGCATGAAGTTAGTAGTGCTAACAATAATTATTTATTTGGTTAAGTTAATTAATGTTAAACTAGAACTATTATTATCATTTAGTCTACGCACATTTGTATATTTATTTGCAATACGTTTTGTTCCTATTTCTTTTCTATACTTTTCTTTTAATTTTGTTATACCTATACATTTACTTTACATTTCGTACCTAAGTATTCGCATGTTGTACTCTCAGAGCAAAATTGTATGTATTAACTTTCAGTGGAAACTGTTTTGGCTAATGTGTTAAAATATCTTTCTTAGGCTATAAGAATTATATATGCTGTTTGTTTCCCTAATCAATAAAAAAAAAATATATACTATTCTGTGATAGATTAACAGAAAGAAATATGCCTCTATATACAGAACAATAAAATTGAACTGTAGGTAGCAGAAACTTTTGAACACATAATGTTGAGATATAGGTATCTTTATTAGGAAAAGTATTACCTATTTGAAGGTTCTATACTTTTGACGCGTTGTTTCATAATACGCTACTCTAGACGTTGACTGTAGCTCACATCAAACCTACAAATCCTCCAAGTGGCGGACAGTAAACCATTACGTTACGTTTGCACTGACCGCATGAGAAATTTGACACGTCACTGAACCATGGAGGTTGCTATGGGATTTTATATCACATTTCCCTTTGACACGCTTTTTGCGTAGTCAGGGGCACCTAAACCTTTGCAAAGCGACATTTTGCCATGGTTTTCACGTCCTTTCGTATCTTATTGTATATTCCCAAAGGAATCTCTGCTATCATCCACTTTCAGGATAAGTCCCGAGAACAGAAGGATTTTATTCACATTGGTATGCATTTCTTTTATCCGTACTATATTGTGGTTCCGTATTTGTTGCAATATGGGGCCCTAACGAGGGCCTTTCTGCTAATAAATATTAACGCAATAAACAAATAAACAAATATCGCGAAAAACTTCATTGCAAACCGGATAGTAAATGCTTGGAACAAATTACCCTCTGAAGTTGTGAACTCTACAAGCGTGAATCAATTTAAAAATAGACTGGATAAACTATCTAAACAGTGAAATCGTGCTAAGTGAACTATGATTTAGACGCACCAGCATCAGCTGCCTGTCTAAAACGAAATAATAATAATACCTTTATCTTACTGCACTGGACACTGACACGAAAGCGTATCTGGAACCACTTCACATAAAATTTATAGAAAAATTCCCAAATATGACAGTTAGCCGACAAAGAGTAGGTGACCAGAGGAGAGCCATTATCCGAAGTAAGTTGCTACCACAAGAGACGTTGAATCAGATATATGACGAAGTAAAAGCCGAATTAGCTACTATACGCACTGGTATTACCACAACCTACACACGCGCCACTTCTAATAATCAAGAATCACATAGTATGCAAGCTCAAACACGATTAAGATGGACAAACGAACAGAACGAATCGATCATGTTATCATATTACAGAATTACTGAACTTGAAACCAACAGAACTTCGTACCGAAAACCGTTGCACGATGCTTTTATAAACAGTTTCCCTGCTCTTTCACATCTTAGCGAACAACGAATATCTGATCAGCGAAGAGCTATAATAAATAATAAATACATAACTGATACCAGATTGACAGAATTAAAACAACAGATTGCTGAAGAACTATCTATAAATATATACAATTCCGATGACCACATCCCAGATATTGAACAGAGCAATACAACCCAACAGCCCGATCTTGAAACCCAGTTCTTACAAAATATTCAACCAGATAGCCCTGACAATGTTCCAAACAATGATCCCATTTCTGAAAGGAACCTGTTGATAGACGAAACGTTTAAACAAACATTCAAACATTTTACAGATACTGACCCGACTTGTAGACCTTATATTCCAAAACAAAAAACATCAAAAAAGTTGGCAGACATAGTGCAATATCTTAACAATATAACTTTTCCTGAGTACATTAACATAGACACAGACTTTGATACTCTGCAAACAGCAATATACAGTGCAGCATGGACTGCTGCTAAAGTGAACGGGGCAAAAATATCACTGGAACCCACAGACAGCTCCCGATCTCGCTGTGTAAATAAAGACAAAAGACCGCACTGGCAAAGACGATTAGAAAGACGACTACAAGATTTACGAACTAAAATAGGTAGAGTAACACATTTCATTGCAGGGACCAGAAGTATAAACCTAGAAAAACAAGTAAATGACATCATTGACCAATATAAAATTCATTCTGTACACGAAGAACCAAACACACAGCTTACACACACACTAGACACATTAAAACAAAAACTGGCACTCATATCAGGACGCTTAAACAGATATAAAGTATGTACGCTAAGAAAACAACAGAATAACCAATTTCAAACCAATGAGAAGCTATTTTATAGAAATGTAAGACAGGCCACTACAAATACGACAGACAATAATAACCCTAATATAGTAAGTAACTTGCCGGACTCACACGACTTGCAAAACTTTTGGGCAGGAATTTGGGAGAACCCAATTGATCACAACACTGATGCCGAGTGGATTAAGACTGAAATTGTTAGAAATGACACTAATACAACAGAAATGGCTTACCAGCACATTCCGATCGACACATTTAAGAAAGTTCTTAGTAATTCACATAATTGGAAAGCACCTGGATCAGACAACATACATAGTTATTGGTACAAAAAATTTACAAACGTCCATCCCTTCTTACACAGCTACTTAAATAAATTTACTGACGACCCTAGTACAATACCACTGTACTTGACTTCAGGAACTACGTTTATGATACCGAAAGACCAAAACGACCTTGCCAATCCAGCTAAATACAGACCAATAACATGCTTGCAAACCCTCTATAAGATTTTGACAGCCTGCATCTCTAATTTAATATACAGACATATTAATGACAATAACATCCTGGCTGAACAACAGAAAGGGTGCCGTAAGTTCAGTCAGGGCTGCAAGGAACAATTAACTATAGATTCTGTAATCCTGAAACATGTAACCAAAACTAAGACCGACTTATACTCGATGTATATAGACTACAAAAAAGCTTACGACTCCGTTCCTCACTCCTGGCTCTTACAAGTATTGGAGATATATAAAATACATCCGAAAATCATTAACGTTTTAAAGACTACCATGACCACCTGGACAACCCGACTTAGGCTTACTACTCCCACCACTGTAATAGAGACTGACCCAATTAAAATACAGAGAGGTATATTTCAGGGTGATTCCCTGAGCCCCCTATGGTTTTGCTTGGCATTAAACCCGCTTTCTAATACCTTAAATTCAACAACAGCAGGATACCAGTTACATTATACAGACACGGACAGACATACTGAGAACATAAACCACTTATTATACATGGACGACATTAAACTTTACGCTAAAAACGAAACCGACCTATATCAACTGACTGACTTGACAGAACAATTTAGCAATGACATTAAAATGGAATTCGGGATAGACAAATGTAAAATAAACTCTGTTAAAGCTGGACAGATTTACCGACACGACTACAGATTAAGAACCGGTGAAATTATTGATTCGCTTAACGAGCAAGAGACATATAAATATTTAGGATACAACCAATCACGCCAAATACAGCACGGAGACATCAAACAAAAACTAAGGCAACAATTCCGACACAGACTAAATATAATCTTAAAATCACAACTTTATGCCCGAAATACTATAAAAGCTATTAACACTTTTGCCATACCTGTTCTCACTTATTCTTTCGGTGTGATAAATTGGACCAAATCTGACCTTAAAGCACTGCAACGCACAATTAACACGACAATGACTAGATTCCGTAAACACCACCCAAGATCTTGTATACAGAGACTGACACTACCAAGGAAAGAAGGGGGGAGAGGCGTCATTGACATAACAAACCTGCATAACAGACAAATCACAACTTTGAGACAGTATTTTTTCACCAAATCCGAGAGTTCCACAGTACACAAAGTAACAGCATCCAATGACCGCAAACTCACACCATTAAATCTGCAAGATATGACAACACAAAAAAATGAAAACCTGACAGATGACAAAGCTAAACACGCCGAGTGGGCTAGGAAGTCTCTCCACGGTAGACATCATCAAGACTTATGCCAACCTAATGTCGACAAAGAGGCGTCGAACGCGTGGCTAAGTCGAGGTGAGCTCTTCCCGGAGACTGAAGGCTTCATGCTGGCGATACAGGATCAGGTAATTGAGACCAGAAACTACCAACGACACATTACAAAAACCTTAGCCATTGACACATGTAGAAAATGCAATAGCTGCCCCGAAACCATTCAACATATTACAGGTGCATGTAAAACAATAGCCCAGACAGACTACAAACATAGACATGACCAAGTTGCGAACATTATCCATCAGAAACTTGCTTTCCAACAACACTTTGTAACTGACATAGAGCCGTATTATAAATATAAGCCTGAAAGTGTGCTAGAAAACCCTACAGCCAAACTATATTTCGATCGAACCATCCTAACTGACCGAACCACCCACCACAACCGACCTGACATCACACTAATAGATAAAACTTGCAAAACAGGATACCTTATAGACATAGCCGTTCCTAACACACACAATTTACAGAGTACCATAGCCGAAAAACTTACCAAATACATAGAACTGAAAGATGAAATAACCCGTATATGGCATCTCCAAAAAGTAATTATAGTACCTATAGTTTTATCCAGTACAGGCGTAATACCTACACAGCTGCATCAATCCTTAAAGACCTTAAAGTTACCACCCAAAACATTCCACCTACTTCAAAAAGCCGTTATTCTTAATACATGCCGAATAGTGAGAAAATTCCTACAAACTGACCATGAAGCCCCTGCTGTCACGAGACGAACCGCACAAACCATCACTCATGCAACTTTAAACCCTATAGAACCAGTTACCACAAACATAGAAACGCACACCACTCCCAGACACATGATTGCTCAACCTGATTCACATTCAACGAATGAAAATGTAAGAATACTTACCTGACATGCACTTGGCCTAGGCCCGTGCATAGCAGTATTACACCGGTGAAAGCCGAGAAAAAAAAGAGAATTTAATATAATAATAATAATAATTGGCGTAGGGATGTGAATTGGCGTAGGGATGTGACGACCTCATCGCCCGCTGGTTTTACCAGTGCAATCAGTCAACGCAGGGCAGCTTGTGGCGAGCTGTTGGGGAGTAGCGACCTCACGTACCCGAGTGCTCCTGGGGAGTTCTGTTACCCGCAAGGAGGGTGGGTGGGACAGGATTCTCTGCCTCTGGCTTACCTTAGCCGGCCGGCCAGAGTGGAGTCGTTAGAGCTATAAGCTCCAGGGGTGGAAGTGAAATATGCATAAGACGCGAGTTGGCACAGTGGCTGTTAACAGCCACTGGGTAGAAAGCGGCGCACACCTCTCGACACCACTGAGCCGCTCACATCGGTGTTGCCCTTGAGCCATCCTAGATGTCGCTTTTTGTGGAGGCCCATCTTGTGAGGGCGAGTCACCGTCTGCCGGAAATAAAATTGCATACCGTTTTATTAGGCAGGCGTCCGGTTTTTTACCCCATAGCTCAGTACTTAGTCCATCGCTTTCACCCAATAACCTAGTTCATTTTAGATCCCATCAACTCTCAATAGCCCTTACACCCTGGCGGGTGCTGCCTCTGCGTACGTCCCTTGACACGGGTAAGGGCAGCATCCGCTCGGTGTACCCCTTACATTTCATTAAAGTGTCAAAAGGGCCTCTACGTGTTGGCTTCAGCTACGCGCACGCCTCCCAAAGGTCCGGAACACCATTGTTCCGTGATGGGAAAGACATACAATAATAATAATAATATTTATCTATTTATATTTGCTAACTATCACTTAAGCAACACACTGTTATCAAATTATTCCGTAATTTTTGTCCTGATGTTTAAATTCCCTATTTACCCGCTCATTCACACATAATGTGACGACAAATAATAAAAACGGGGACTTGATACGCATACCAAATTTCATCAAAATCGGTTAAAACTAGAAGTGGCCGAAAAATCGATTGCAAGATTTGATGGTCCATATATACAAAGATAGGTATATACGGGGTCAAGCTAAATAAAACCGTTCAAAAATACAAAAGTTCTTTAAAATAGTTTTGAAATAATGAGAAGAGAAAGTGGTATAAGATATTTATACTATACTATCCTATGCAGACATCGAAGTAGAAAAAAGACCCTAAGAAACTTCCAAGCAAGAAAAGTGCAAGAACTTTTTTTAACCTATTATTATGCATGGAAGCTCTAGCAACATTGACCGTTACTAGAATAGAATATTACCTATATTAAGTACATTCTTTCAGGGTAACTATTATTATTATTATCGTATGGCTTTATTGAAAAATGAAATCAACAAAGGTTAACACTATATGTACATGTATGTATAGCTTAATAGCTAGGTAACTATTTGGAAGCGCTGGTGGCCTAGCGGTAAGAGCGTGCGACTTTCAATCCGGAGGTTGCGGGTTCGAACCCCGGCTCGTACCAATGAGGTTTTCGGAACTTATGTATGAAATATCATTTGATATTTACTAGTCGCTTTTCGGTGAAGGAAAACATCGTGAGGAAACCGGACTAATCCCAATATGGCCTAGTTTACCCTCTGGGTTGAAAGGTCAGATGGCAGTTGCTTTCGTAAAAACTAGTGCCTACGCCAATTCTCGGGATTAGTTGCCAAGCGGACCCCAGGCTCCCATGAGCCGTGGCAAATGCCGGGATAACGCGAGGAAGATGATGATGCTCTAGGTAACTATTTGCTGTTACTAGTGCAACAAATGACCGGACATCGGGTTTCAGGGGGCAACATTTTATGACTGTGTAGGGTGTATTAATTTTGATTATATCGATATAGGAACTGCCTACGTCCTGTCATTAAATTTTGTCCTCCATAATCCAATGGACATGATAATATATTATTAGGATACTTATATAAACAGATAAATCGTCTTCAACACTTACATCGGTTCTTGAGCGATTTATCCGTCCCCTTTGTTGCGGCTAAGTACATATCGGCTCTGAGCCGATCATAAAAGAGTCGCGACGTAAGCTTTCCTTCTAAAACAAAAAGGCTCCTTTGAAGCCTTAGGAACAAGGCCGACAAGGATTTTAGATTGTAAAGTTCGCATTGGAAATTTCTAATAGAAAATGCTTTGTTAAAGTTTGTTTTAGTCTTGCAGCAGGTTCGGAATTAATGGAAGCTGGCCTTCGGTAATTAGGTACTGAGCTTGGCTTTGGATCCGGTTTGAATTTTTTACTTGCAACACCAGCGGCGTCACCTAAAAACTTGTATTCATGAAGAAGCTCATAATATACGTAGTTCCTCTGGAAAACCTCGACAGCCCGTTCATTCTATAGCCAAGCGTTTGTGGGAAGAAATTCCTCTGAAACCGCGATCCGTGATCGTGAAGGTGATTTCAGCAATTTTAAATAAAATAGAATAGAATAACACAGATCATGGCACTCTCACAGTCAAGCAAGATGACATCTACCCATAAACCCACAGAAAATTACCCATTTTAAATTGATGAGTAGGTACAATATTATAACGTACTTAGAACTTTCGCGGAACAAAACCTTTTCATATAAATGCGAAGTTTGTAACATGTGAGGGTGCACCATAAAATAGTTATTGCTGTGGAAACTGCCCATTAAATTGACATAAACATTTGACGGACGCAATGAGTGCAGATTTAAAGTTCAAATAATTCAGGGTCTTATAAAAGTTACAACTTGTCGACTTGACATATATCGCCTTTTTAACACCTTGACGGTAGCACAGTCCTACACGGAGAAAATTTTAAGTAGCCCGCATACGGAAAATACATGGAAAAATGATACAGCATGACGTTTGTAGCCGGCACAATGTTGCGTACGTAGTTAAGCGTAAGTAGCCGCGCTACTGATAAAAGTAATTGGTACGGCTACGTAATTTACCACTGGCACGTTTTCCTACGTACAATAAGTAGGTAGGGTGTTTGCTACTTACAATAAGTAGCTGTCGATACGCCCAAAATTATCCATGAAAGCACGGTGTATATTACGTATGTGTAGGATTGGTTAGGGTCAGGTCCAGTAAATAATTGTATTGCCTACGTATTTACGTATGCCGGACAGGTACTGTAGTTGCTTAGGTAAAGTATATAATGGTGCGGCCTACGTATGTACGTATGGCGACAGGTAACCTACTTGATCAGGTAAAGTTTATAATGGTGTGGTCTACGTATGTACGTATGCCGGACAGGTACTGTAGTTGCTTAGGTAAAGTATATAATGGTGCGGCCTACGTATGTACGTATGCCGGACAGGTAACGTACTTGATCAGGTAAAGTTTATAATGGTGTGGTCTACGTATGTACGTATGCCGGACAGGTACTGTAGTTGCTCAGGTAAAGTACATAATGGTGCGGCCTACGTATATACGTATGCCGGACAGGTACTGTACTTGCTCAGGTAAAGTACATAATGGTGCGGCCTACGTATGTACGTATGCCGGACAGGTAATGTACTTGCTCAGGTAAAGTATATAATGGTGCAGCCTACGTATTTCCGTATGCCGGACAGGTACCGTACTTGATCAGGTAAAGTATATAATGGTGCGGCCTACGTATATACGTATGCCGGACAGGTACTGTAGTTGCTCAGGTAAAGTACATAATGGTGCGGCCTACGTATGTACGTATGCCGGACAGGTAACGTACTTGTTCAGGTAAAGTATATAATGGTGCAGCCTACGTATTTACGTATGGCGGACAGGTACCGTACTTGATCAGGTAAAGTATATAATGGTGCGGCCTACGTATATACGTATGCCGGACAGGTACTGTAGTTGCTCAGGTAAAGTACATAATGGTGCGGCCTACGTATGTACGTATGCCGGACAGGTAATGTACTTGCTCAGGTGAAGTATATAATGGTGCGGCCTACGTATGTACGTATGCCGGACAGGTACTGTAATTGCTCAGGTAAAGTACATAATGGTGCGGCCCACGTATGTACGTATGCCGGACAGGTACTATACTTGCGCAGGTAAAGTATATAATGGTGCGGCCTACGTATGTACGTATGGCGACAGGTAACCTACTTGATCAGGTAAAGTTTATAATGGTGTGGTCTACGTATGTACGTATGCCGGACAGGTACTGTAGTTGCTTAGGTAAAGTATATAATGGTGCGGCCTACGTATGTACGTATGCCGGACAGGTAACGTACTTGATCAGGTAAAGTTTATAATGGTGTGGTCTACGTATGTACGTATGCCGGACAGGTACTGTAGTTGCTCAGGTAAAGTACATAATGGTGCGGCCTACGTATATACGTATGCCGGACAGGTACTGTACTTGCTCAGGTATAGTATATAACGGTGCGGCCTATGTATGTACGTATGCTGTACAGGTAACGTACTTGTTCAGGTAAAGTATATAATGGTGCAGCCTACGTATTTCCGTATGCCGGACAGGTACCGTACTTGATCAGGTAAAGTATATAATGGTGCGGCCTACGTATATACGTATGCCGGACAGGTACTGTAGTTGCTCAGGTAAAGTACATAATGGTGCGGCCTACGTATGTACGTATGCCGGACAGGTAACGTACTTGTTCAGGTAAAGTATATAATGGTGCAGCCTACGTATTTACGTATGGCGGACAGGTACCGTACTTGATCAGGTAAAGTATATAATGGTGCGGCCTACGTATATACGTATGCCGGACAGGTACTGTAGTTGCTCAGGTAAAGTACATAATGGTGCGGCCTACGTATGTACGTATGCCGGACAGGTAATGTACTTGCTCAGGTGAAGTATATAATGGTGCGGCCTACGTATGTACGTATGCCGGACAGGTACTGTAATTGCTCAGGTAAAGTACATAATGGTGCGGCCCACGTATGTACGTATGCCGGACAGGTACTATACTTGCGCAGGTAAAGTATATAACGGTGCGGCCTATGTATGTACGTATGCCGGACAGGTAAGGGGTCATCCATTAATTACGTCACACGTTTAGGGGGAGGGAGGGGGTCAAGAAAATGTGACATATTGTGACATGGGGGAGGGGGGAGACACAAACTTTGTGACGTCACTTTAACTTCATCAGTAACCGAAATTTTTTTTTAAATTATTTTATTCGCTGTACATTTAAATAACAAGTTTTTAAAACGATAATCGTTTTTATTCTTTTAATTTTCTTTCCTAAGCCGTTTTGGGTTATAAAATTACTAATATTTATATCGACAAAAATATTTTGATAAAATATTAATAATACCTACTTAGGTACTTACTTAATTCGGTTTGGCGATTTCGTAGAAAAAATGTGACGTCACACTAGGGGGGAGGGGTTTGCCAAATGTGACCACATGTGACAAGGGGGGGGGGGAGGGGTCAAAAAACCTAGAAATTCGTGTGACGTAATTAATGGATGACCCCTAACGTACTTGTTCAGGTAACGTATATAATGGTGCAGCCTACGTATTTACGTATGCCAGTCAGGTACCGTACTTGATCAGGTAAAGTATATAATGGTGCGGCCTACGTATGTACGTATGCCGGACAGGTACTGTACTTGCTCAGGTAATGTATATAACGGTGCGGCCTATGTATGTACGTATGCCGGACAAGTAACGTACTTGTTCAGGTAAAGTATATAATGGTGCAGCCTACGTATTTACGTATGCCGGACAGGTACCGTACTTGATCAAGTAAAGTATATAATGGTGCGGCCTACGTATGTACGTATGCCGGACAGGTACTGTACTTGCTCAAGTAAAGTATATAACGGTGCGGCCTACGTATGTACGTGTGCCGGACAGGTACCGTACTTGTTCAGGTAAAGTATATAATTGTGCGGCCTACATATGTACGTATGCCGGACAGGTATCGTACTTGATCAGGTAAAGTATATAATGGTGCGGTCTACATATGTACGTATGCCGGACAGGTATCGTACTTGATCAAGTAAAGTATATAATGGTGCGGTCTACGTATGTACGTATGCCGGACAGGTACCGTACTTGTTCAAGTAAACTATATAATGGTGCGGCCTACATATGTACGTATGCCGGAGAGGTACCGTACTTGATCAGGTAAAGTATATAATGGTGCGGTCTACGTATGTACGTATGCCGGACAGGTACCGTACTTGTTCAGGTAAAGTATATAATGGTGCGGCCTACATATGTACGTATGCCGGACAGGTACCGTACTTGATCAGGTAAAGTATATAATGGTGCGGTCTACGTATATACGTATGCCGGACAGGTAACTTACTGGCTCAGATCCAGTGTGTAATAGAACATCCTACGTACGATGATATGCCGGTGAGGTACCGTACTGATTCTGGTCCAGTATATAATGGAATATCCCACGTACGTAGTACAGTCGCCATCAGATATATCGGGGCGGACGAGGTGGTCAAAAATGTCTGAACACGCACTGTAACACCTTGACAATAAAGGCATGTTCAGATATTTGTGAGCTCGCTGGCCGCTCAGATATATCTGATGACGACTGTACTACATACGTGGGATATTCCATTATATACTGGACAAGAATCAGTACGGTACCTCACCGGCATATCTACGCTACGTACGTAGGATGTTCTATTATACACTGGATCTGAGCCAGTAAGTTACCTGTCAGGCATACGTTTAAGTATACGTAGGCCGCACCATTATATACTTTGCCTGAGCAATTACGGTACCTGTCGATACATACATACATAGGCCGCACCGTTATATACTTTGCCTGAGCAAGTACAGTACCTGTCACAGTGTATGTACATACGTAAAACACAATTATTAAGAGTTTGTGCGAAAAAACATGAGTCGTGGTAGGTAAAGGAACTAACTTGAAGGTTGATACTATCGTCATGTCAAAACTCATTTTTTTCGCTCATCAGACTCTAGCCTCCTGAGTCCCTGAGGCCTTTATAAAGGCTTTAATCCAAATCGAATTTTAGATTAAAATAAAATAGGTACCTACAAGGTTCCAAATTCAAAACTGCAAAAATGACAAGCGGGACTCGGGAGGCTAGAACCCAAATCAGTACGACAACTGACCAGCATAAATATTATCTAGTGTAAGTATTAAGTATAATAGGCAATATTACGCAAAACTGCGTGGGGGGCGCCACTAGAACAAACAGTAAACAAACCTCCTCGATGCATCAATGTCATATTTGTTCGTAACAAATAATCTGTGAAAACTGGTCTAAAAACTGTTTACGGCATAGTATATTATAAGCTACTCTTATATGGTTTACAGTTTGTGCTAGTGCTGCACTCTGGCGGCAGAACATTGCAGTAATACTCCCTATACCATTATAATTATACAAAGCTACTATGTAGACCTATTAGGACACACGATAATAGTACAATAAATATTATACGGTACGGTACCTGGCCAACTTATCAACATACGTAGGATGACATTTTATTTACTGATCCTGAGCCATTATCGCACCTGTCCAGCCATGATATTCTCCTATCAACATCATTGACAACAAATTTTAGGTTTAATATCAATGCAAGTATGGATTTCACGAACGACATTGCTTAGAGAATTACATGGCAGATTACGTAAACGTAGTTTTGCATGATTCTTCAATTTAATAAAGTAAAAAACCGCATTAACTTATAATTACTTGGAGCTTTACAAATATTAAGTACCTATTTAAGCAAACCTATTCAAGTACGATACAATTTTTTTAGGTAAAGGACTGCTAATTGAAGTGAGCTATTAGAAAAAAATATGCATTTGAGTGTTTCCAATGTTTATGTCAATAGAAATATTACAAACAAACTAACATAAACTAATCAGTTTGAAACTGTATTATTTTACAACATTTTATGACAGATTATTGTTGACCATTATTTTAATACCTATTACAAACAAAAGTACTATATTAATACTATGCTTAAGATCAAGGCTTATTCCCACTAGTTACCACCACGTTGTTACCAGTGGTAACTACTGGGATTTTTTTCCCCACCTTTTACCACCAAACTAAGATAGTGGTAACTACCGGGTATTTTTTTAATCTCGAATGTAAACGCTGCATACGTTGTCGTCAACGAAACTGTTTACCGTTTCGAAAAACTTGTAACTGCCATAGACTGTGTCTTTAAAATATACCAATCAACCGGAGCTTGCTATCCCGAAGAATGTAATGATCTGTGGGTTTTTATCCAATTGGGATTCTACAACATAAGAACACCATTTGATAGACGCTCACAGGTAGTGATCACTCTGTTGACTGATCTAGGACTCTAGTGACTAAAACAATAATGACATTCACTTGTTACTTCTGTAATTGTAAATTGTGTTACTATTATTTCTGATTTAAGACATGTTTTAAGGGTGTACATATGTTCCAAAAGAATAATAGACAAATACAAAAAAATACTGAGTGTACGAATAGTAACAAAAAATAGTAAAATAACAAATGGCTGCATAGTCCACTTCTATTTCATGTATTGTTCTCTCTTCTCGATTATGTAGCTAATGACATGTGCTTCTGATGACACTTGTTTGAAAAATCCGTCGCATATTTCCGCGCGAGAAAACTTCAGAGCCACTGCGCCTTTCCGTTTTCGAGCCGGCGATACGTTTCTGACATATGCCAGAAGCATAAGACAAACGTTCCTTACAGTCTCTGTGTCGTCATCTGAAACAATTGGCAATGGTTATTTTAAAAAGTAACAAAAGATCATAAAATCGTATAAAGGCCATAGTCGGCTTTCCATAGTAAATCGGCCCTTGCGTTAAACAGACTGTTTTTTTGAAGTGAAAACTTCTGTAGCGGCGCTGGGCACTTTTTGAGGTGGGGAAAAAATGATAAACTCAAGACAGCGTAAGGCGATCACGTGACCGTAAGGCGATCATGTGACCGTAAGGTTTAGATGGCCACTCATTTAGATGGCATTTAAATCAATAAAGAAAAACTCAATGACATAATTCAATAAAGCGACATCTTGATGATATCGCTAATAAAAGTGAACTCTAGTACTGGTGAATAAAACTCAAAATATCATGACCAAATATATTAAGATGCGAGGTCTGCAAGGTAACTTTACAATTTCTATTCGAATTTTAAACAATTAACGCTATAAATTTGAATTTCAAATTTTAAACAAGCTCACCAACAACCTGCGACCAGCAATTTCGTAACTAAAGTTTTTCAATAGAAAGGAGGATGGATCAATTATACATAGTGCTGCAGACATTTTGGACTAGTCATTGAGTTTTCACTTCTGTCGGCACTCCCGGAGTGCAACCTGTTGTTTTTTTTTATGGCTACCTCTTCTAGTGACGAATATTTATGCTAAGTATCAACATCCTATTTGTGACATTGTGACAGTTTTTCACTTTAAATGTTTTTTTATTGTCATAAAAAATAGAAAACTAGGACAAAATTAAAAGTTCAATATTTTTTTTGCGATTGTTAAGTAGTGACACCCCTAGAGTTTTTTCGGATCGTATGGTTATGACCGACTGGTCTACTATTTGCCAGAACATCAAAATTTTCCGGGTGGTACTTCCTGTCAAAAATCAGCAATATGTGTCGTCAGCAGCAAACCGACTTACTATAATTAAACATCAAAATTCCATTTCATAACAAATAAAATGATAAAAATTCATGTCGCGGGGCGAGGTAATGAGAGTCGGGGCGGGGCGGTGCGTGGCCGTTCTGTATGATAATACTATTATTTATTCTGTGATACCGGATAGTAAGTTTGCTTGATTTTGGGGTAAACAAATTGAATCTAAAACAGTCACAGTCATAAATAATAAATACTTAGCTCATTCTCTTTCAGTACTGCCAGGTATACATAGAAACAAGAGAAGCCACGCACAGAACAAGTTGTGTATAGGAATAAACCTGTCTCTAGTCCCCACCATTTAACTTTCTAGTATGTTTAAAATATTCATAGTACGGATTATTGTAATAAGGATAATTGTACGTTGACAGACAGACGGACGGACGGACAATATAGTTATCCTATAAGGGTTTAGTTGTTTCCTTTTGTTTTGGGGTACCCTAAAAACAAGTTGAACATAAAAATAAATGTTATATTACACTTTTTATTTTAATAAATATAACAAATTGAACAACTTACGTGGCAGATCTGGTACGGGCCTGACTTTGGGCTCGGAGATGTTGCTCAGCGGTTGGTGTTAGAGCCAGTCCTATTTGGGAACAGCTGTGCTTTGCTGACCTGTTCACAAACAGTATAAACAATATAGTAGGGAATATAATAGTAGAGTAGGGGAGGAAAAATGCATCGGCACATATAATACGAGTATAACTGTGCATTATATAAGTACCATTCATTCTAGTACATTCTTAGTTAAGTAAAGAGTAATAAAATCGAGTCATTTTATTTTATATAGTTATTTCTACATAAACACAGTAGTCCATTTAGGTAAATTCAGTGTGTTTAGCTAAGTAATTTTTTTTGTTCATAGAAATATCTAATTCAAATTAAAGTTGTAAAGGCCAGCCACACTTACCCCACACCCACACATAAATATATCCTTATGTATAAGTAGAATATGATAGGTACCTTAGTGTCCCTAATTTCTTGCCCCATATTGAATGTCTTCTGGTAGGCGCCAAACATGTCATAAACGAGCACATCTCCGCTCTCCTGCACACACAGCAGCTGCTCCCCGTCCGACCAGCCCATGTGGACCAGGACTCCGCTGTTCCACTGCAAATATCACAGATGATGGTATGTTTCAAACTACAATGCCTGGGTCAAATCCTTGTAAAGGCATTTTTCATTTGTGTAATATGCTAATTGATTCAGATGTTTAAGCGTGAAAACAGACAGACTGAGAGTAGGTACCTCTTTAGCATTTCTAATATTATTTAGGGATTAAGGATCAGGGATATAAGAATACAGAGGTTAACAGGACACTTGAAAATGTGTGGTTAACAACATTTTTAACTTACTGTTAACAATATTTTTAAAAGGGAATTTAGATATTAAATAAATTACTTACCAAAATCTTTGATATAACATTCCCTACACAGTTGTAAATTGTTATGACAGGTTTGGCAGTGGTTGCAATCCTGCCAAACTGCTTCCGGTCCCGCACCACAGCAATAGGCACTCCGTACAGGGCTCCACTGATGATCATGTTGTCTAGGCCCTCATCCATGGACCAGTTCATGTTGTAAATTTCTAAACGCCTGTAAAATATTACTTAAAGAATTTAAATTGTAACAAAAAATAAAAAAATGGTTTCAGTCATGTAAAATACATTTGTAGTTATTTTTTATATGTTTCACTATTCTTCTCTTTCCGAATAGACTCTAAGCTAAATTTCATATCTAAAATGGCACCTATGGGATGGTGCTAAGGATATGGCAGTACTCCCTTTCTAATAGTATATTCCCTTTCTAATATATACTTATAGTAAGTGTATGGTGGCAAGAAAGATGCCAGCTCAGTTGAGACTTTTTACAATTTAATCATTTCTGACAATGTTTATGCTAATTGTTAATAGCAAGGTATCAACCAAACAAGGTAGATAACCACCTGTCTGCTTATTATATTTTGGGCACCTGCTGCATTAGTATAATTTTATTAATTCAGTGTTTTTAAGTATGAAAAATTATGAAGATATAATCTAGAATGATTCCTATCCATCCGCTTTTCCATATAAAACGCTCACGCCCCGCCCGGAAAACGCGCCTGTGTGACGAAGCCTTTAATCAGTCAGTTTTTTAGGGTTCCGTACCCAAAGGGTAAAAAAGGGGACTCTGTTACTAAGACTTCGCTGTCCGTCCGTCCGTCCGTCTGTCACCAGGCTGTATCTCATGAACCGCGATAGCTAGACAGTTGAAATTTTCACAAATGATGTATCTCAGTTGCCGCTATAACAACAAATACTAAAAATAAAATAAAATAAATATTTAAGGGATCTTTTTGCTCTATTTTTTTGATGGTTCGGAACCCTCCGTGCGCGAGTCCGACTCGCATTTGGCCGGTTTTTAATCATTTGCAAATTAGCAAATCACATTTCACGTCAAAATGGCCGCGACACATTCTTTCCCAGACAAGCCTACCATTTAAACTTTTAAATGGATAATAGATTTGACGAACATCTTTAATGAAAATGAATGATTTTAGTATAGAACAAAATTAAATATTTATTCTGTTAACAACTATTATTTTAATTTAATTACCTACCACCAACCCATAGATATATATGTTCAGGCAATTACATATCATCAACTAGGTACTTACACAAACAAATAACACAGTAATTACCTGTTGCTAACCGCCTCCTGATGGGATGGAAGCCGGCTCCAAAGGTGGTCAGGGGCAGAGCCCCCGCTCTCGTTGATGCTTCAATTTAATGTTCCGAGGTTCCTGGCACTTAATACACAGACACAGAACCGTCACAGATAGTCTTTTCACAATTAAACAATTTTTAATACACCGCCATAGCAAAAACGTGCCGACGCTCGTTTGTTTTCTCTTGCGACTGGTATCAGTGGTTTCCCTTTTCTTCCACGGTGTTGCCAACTCGGAATTTGAAAAAATACCAGACTTATGTCTAGATTCTAGATTATGCCAGAAATATGCTAGATAATTTTGAAATGTGCTAAAAAATGCTAAAACTTTATATAGGTAATTGAAAAATGTAGTTATCTGCCTCTTTAAGAGTGATAGAGAGGCAGACAACGAAATTTCGATTTTAGTGTTTCTCGGTAGGCCCTTTGACTCGACCTGGGGGTAAGCTACCGCGAACAATTTCTATCGTTCGATCGTCTATTTGCCTCTCTATCGCTCTTGCGTATTATTCTAGCAAAAGAAAGGCAAATACACCGGGCCTGAGCGCTTTCCAATCCCCAATCCCACGAGTCATGGGTGGGATACGATTTATTCTAATCCGCTAGATTTGACATGAAATGCGTTATGTTGGCAACACTTGCCAAGGACACGCTTTCTAATAACGCATCTTTATTTAAGTACGCCAGCTACGTAAAAATACGTACCTTGACGTACCTACACCAAGACCAATCGCAAAACGCGTTCGACGTATTGCCTCTCTGTCGCACTTGTAAATTCGTACGTAAGTGTGACAGGGAGGCAACACATCGAACGTGGTTCACGGTGCGAAAATAGAAAGATATAGTTCGTACATTTTATATTTCGCGTAACAGATTTTTAATTATGTTTAGATGGTTAAGGTTTGGACAGGACAATTTAGATTCATTGTTTAGTTATTTTAATCATAGAATGACTGAATTGTATAGTCCTGGGAGAATATTAATTTATCGATTGACGAATCCATGATTTTATCGAGAGGTCGCAGTGGGATTAGGCAATATAATTATATGTCACCGTAAAATTGTAAACACTCGTCAGTCGTCAGTTTATAATATCGCTAGTTAAATTATAAACGGACGGTAGAGAGATTACAATCTAACCTAACCTAACCTACGTTAGATTATAAACTAACGGGTTCACAACCTACGGTGTCATATCCAAGGAAAACGCCACAAATGGGGTTGGCCGATCAAAGTATTTAGCAGACGGCGCCAGCATAGCTTGCCCTGTAGGGAATGCAATAACCGGCCGAACTTAATAACCTGTTTCGGTTACGGTTATGCCCGAAAAATAACCGAATATCGGTTAGAATCGGTTACGGTTATTTTCAACAAAAAATGATAAATTTACAATGAAGTCATTAAAAAATTACGAAAATAAAGGTACAGTATTAGGGAATGTGAGTATAAATCTTCGTTTTTAATAAAACACACAAAATACTGTAAAAGTAAAATATGACCTTGGACGTGATACAATATTCAATAAAAATATTTCATAAATAAGGTAAAGGGCCCCAAGTTCGTGTTAGTACGTTATTTCGTTAGTTTTGTTTCTGGCGCAAATAATAAGGAATTCAAATATTTTTTATTCAAATTATACATATGTAAAAAAATGTATTATTTAATCTCTTCAATAAAATAATAACCAATATTTTAGTGATTAAACTGAGAGTAATACGACGGTCGAAACTGTCAGACGGCCGCGAGCAGCTGTGTTGTATGCGTGCACTTTTTTTAGGCGTAAGGTGCGCGCTCTCACTTGTTAAGCTTATAGGAAGGAAAAGCTAAACCCATTCGAATAAAAGTTTTTGGGAGTGTTTCTGTGGGTTCCTTAGTAATTGATTTGATAAGAAAAAAGAATGCATAGAAATACCTTAAAATTGCAATAAATCGACTCACGAAATAGCGGTAATTTTATTTTTCGTGTGTCTCCTATTTCGTGCCACTACCGAATCAAGGTTTTTCTAGATACATTATGAGTGCTTGTTTTTAAATATAACATCGAATAAAATTAAAAAAATAAATTAGAAAACAATTAATGTATTTCATCAAGTTTCGTTTGAGCGAAATTCGGTATACGTTTTTTTCACTAGAATTCTCATGAAACGAGTTTGAATGTGACCCGAGTTAAAAATGTTAAGGTATATTCCACGTATATTCTCATATTAACTACTAGCACAATTTTATTTATAATTCAATTTATTTGACTTATTTTGGTCTATGTTTATATTTAACGTATAAGATAGTACATTTTTTTTGTAAATAATTATTATTTGTATCTCCGTTTTAAAACTCTCGGGTCTTTCGAGCCCGGTCATTTACAAAGGCGTGCGTGGGGATATGGATCCAACACGTAGAGGCCGTTTGGAGAAATTTGATTTCATATAGAACGCCTGCTGGAACCCATTCACGGGTACATCAATAGATACCCGTGAACCGGTTTCAGTTTAATTATTATTATTATATATTTTTAATTTATATAGTTCGGCTTATAATCAAGTATTAAAGTACCCATATGGTTTACAAAGTCTTAATTCAACCATTAAAGTCGACGAGTACAAAAAACTTTAAGCTAGCTCTCAATTTAACATTAATTTTAAATATTACTTTTAATTTGACCTTACAATTACTCGTAAGTAGGTAAGACCGTTAAATATTTAAAATGATTATCAGCAAATTATCACCAATTACTCTAAGAAAACTTTATTCCGAAACAGGGGACACGAATTCACGAACTTAGGAGCTGACCTAAATTTGTATCACGAAATGGGAGCCAAATAAGAGGTTCACGAAAAAATTCGAAACAAAGAACTAATATAACTTACTCAAAAGCTTTCAAGGTATATGCTTAGTAATATTTAAAAAAAATATACAAACTCTCAAGAGCCTTAACCTGCCGAAACAGGGGCCCTTTACCTTAAAGGAAGTAAATTTGGTATATTTTCATTATTAAAGTACACGAATGACAAAAAATATAGTCACAGGCGTCACAACCAAAAAAGGCAGGATTTTGTAATGATAAAACATAGAATTTAAGTCTTTCCACTTGCAAACACAAATCCCATTCTTATCGAACCTAATATATATGCTGCCTCCTTTGCCCAATTTTTTCATCGAGATCGCAACGTTCCGGTAACATTAGTTTTTTTTGCCATTAAAATTTTTGCGAGCCCGACACTTATAAAAATTGTCCATGAAAATATGACGGCCCTTTTCTAAATATGACTGGAGAAGTTTAGCCACTACCTTGCCTGTATGGCCTTGCCCTCCAATTTCAATATCATTTTTCCCTCTGTACATATGAGATTGGAAGACAAGGCCACCAGGAGTGGCTAACACATACATTTTGATGCCATATTTGTGGCGTTTACCTTTAATATATTGGCGAATGCCACTCCGGCCTCTAGACAAAATTAAAGATTCGTCTATGCAGAGATTCTCCCCTGGGGTATATATTTGGGGGTATAGCTTGCGTGCTAGCGTCAGGTGACTGGGTCCTTACGTACTGGCATGGGCTACGTAACATACGTAGCTGCTACATGTATAACAGTAGACCGCACACGTATAATGAATCGGCATATTTACTCATTATGGCACTGACTACGTATTATACGTAGCTTGCGTGTTAGCGTCAGGTGACTGGTCCTTACGTACTGGCGTGGGCTACGTAAGATACGTAGCTGCTACATGTATAACAGTAGACCGCACACGTATAATGAATATGCATATTTACTCATCATGGCACTGCCTACGTATTTTACGTAGCTTGCGTGCTAGCATCAGGTGACGGGGTTCTTACGTACTGGCATGGGCTACGTAAGATACGTAGCTGCTACATGTATAACAGTAGACCGCACACGTATAATGAATCGGCATATTTACTCATCATGGCACTGTCTACGTATTATACGTAGCTTGCGTGTTAGCGTCAGGTGACTGGTCCTTACGTACTGGCATGGGCTACGTAAGATACGTAGCTGTTACATGTATAACAGTAGACCGCACACGTATAATGAATATGCATATTTACTCATCATGGCAATGTCTACGTATTTTACGTAGCTTGCGTGCTAGCATCAAAAGCATGGATTAATCGGTTTTTAGAAGAGTATTCTAGACTGTGGTCTCAAAGTAACACCCGAAACGAAAAAGAGACAAAAATATGTGTAACTTTCCCCGTAATTAACTATAGCCAAACATGTTTTGCCAAAGAAAGGCTATGATGTGAATCTATTCAAATGTGTAGTAATTATTGTTTTAGCGTCTGCTTTAATCGTATGTTTTAAAGTTTGAAGTTGTGTAGCACCCGAAACGTCCGCCTGTCTGTCCCCGGCTTTTCTCCGTGGTGGTTAGTGCTAGAAAGCTGAAATTGGGCATGGATACATAAATCAATCATGGCGACAAAGTAGTAACACAAAAATTACAAAAAAAAAAATTTTTTTAGGGTAGCTCCTGTACAACATATTTTTTATGTATTTTCGCCTTTAATCCTGTGATGTGGGGTGTCGTTGGATAGATTTTTCAAAATGAATAGGTGTCACCATCAACCATTTTTTGATTAAGGGAATATTTTCGGAAATATTCGCATTGAAAGAAAAATAATTATGATATCTACGAGAAACAGTTTTTATTGTTAAGACTAATGTATTTTATAATAATTCAGCATTTAATATTTATGTTTTTAATCGAATTTATTAAAAAGACAATATTTTCAATAAAATGAGCCCTGATTTCGTCTAAATCTGTCTTAGATTCGTACTCGTAACACCCGAAACGAACCATGAGTAACACCCGAAACAGGTAATTTATTTTATTAAAATTAAATAAAAAGTGATACTAAGTGTTACTTTAGTGTTTCAGTAGACTATTGGGACTATATTACTTGACATAAATAAAACTGGAGGTTACTTGAGAAAATTCGCTAATTTATGCATTTTGGTACTGATGGTCAGAAGCTATAGGCCAATTCGCGTAACACCCGAAACAGCTACTTTTTAGTGAGTCTCTCGTTATTACTCTTATACTTTAAATTATGTGTGTTCAGGAAAAGAAAAAATTATCAAAGTAGTAGATGAATTAATAGTTTAACCTCCTAGTTCCTGTTACTATATCGAATAAAACCTTATTTTATGAGTTCAAGTGTAACACCCGAAACGGTGGAATGACCCATTTACTGGTATACTCTTGGGTCGTCCCATTAGTTTTTTGTCAAGTTCTTAAATTAGTCCCATTCTGCTTTCGTCACCCATTCTACATTCGTCAAGTTCATCGGTGGTCTTTTTCATATTTGGTTATACTTGGTTGTTTGCCTTTTTCTTATTTCGGCTTATTCCGGTATTCGTCATCATCTTCTTTGGGCATGTTCGATGTTAGTCAATTTCTTTTGTTAGTCTCATTCGTTATTCGTAATATCGTCTTTGGTCTTATTCTAATTTCGTATTTTTATTATTTAGGATCTTTTGAAATTTGGACACATTCTCTATTTGTCACGTTAAATATTCGTCCCGTTCGATATTCGTCCCATTCGATATTCGTCCCATTTACTATTTGTCTTCTTTTTTGTTTTGATTCCATAAACAATAATCCTTATACTTAAATATTAATTAAATGTATCCTAAACAATACACATGTAGGGGAGATTAATCCAAAACGGGGACACGGGGCTTACTACGTCGTGCCGTGCCTGGTCTTAGACCAGGGCACAGTAGTATGGCTACTTAGATAGTTTCAGACTGATTAAAGCTTTGGTAACTGCTGTCAACCTTCTTCAGGGCGACTTCTATGACGCTCACGGGAGGGAAGGGATGATGAAATTGATAACCACACTGGGAAAAAGACAATCAACAAATATGGCCAAAGATGACAAAGACTACCAGCGAAAGTGACGAATGAAGAATATGACAGAATACAGAATAAGACAAATTAAGAACTTGTCAATAACCGAATGGGACCAATATCGAACGTGTCGAAGAAAAATGACGAATAATGAATGAGACTGAATACGAGATAGACTAAAATCGAACATGCCCAAACAAGATAATGAAGAATACCGGAATGGGTCGGAATAAGAAAAAGGCAAACAGCAAATATGACCAAAGATGAGAAAGCCCACCGACAAAAGTGACGAATGTAGAATGGGTGACGAAAGCAGAATAGGACTAATTTAAGAACTTGGCAAAAACCTAATGGGACGACCCAAGACGATACCCATTTACTCAACATGGCACTGTCTAAGTATTTTACGTAGCTTGCGTACTAGCATCAGGTGACTGGCTCCTTACGTGCTAGTATGGGCTACGTAAGAGACGTAGCTGCTACATGTATAACAGTAGACTGCACACGTATAATGAATATGCATATTTACTAATCATGGCACTGTCTACGTATTATACGTAGCTTGCGTGCTAGCATCAGGTGACTGGGTCCTTACGTACTGGCATGGGCTACGTAACATACGTAGCTGCTACATGTATAACAGTAGACCGCACACGTATAATGAATCGGCATATTCACTCATCATGGCACTGTCTACATATTTTACGTAGCTTGCGTGCTAGCATCAGGTGACTGGGTCCTTACGTACTGGCATGGGCTACGTAACATACGTAGCTGCTACATGTATAACAGTAGACCGCACACGTATAATGAATCGGCATATTCACTCATCATGGCACTGTCTACGTATTTTACGTAGCTTGCGTGCTAGCATCAGGTGACTGGGTCCTTACGTACTGGCATGGGCTACGTAACATACGTAGCTGCTACATGTATAACAGTAGACCGCAGACGTACAATGAATATGCATATTTACTCATAATGGCACTGTCTACGTATTAAACGTAGCTTGCGTGCTGGCGTCAGGTGTCTAGGTCCTTACGTACTGGCATGGGCTACGTAAGATAGGTAGCTGCTACATGTATAACAGTAGACCGCACACGTATAATGAATCGGCATATTCACTCATCATGGCACTGTCTACATATTTTACGTAGCTTGCGTGCTAGCATCAGGTGACTGGGTCCTTACGTACTGGCATGGGCTACGTAACATACGTAGCTGCTACATGTATAACAGTAGACCGCACACGTATAATGAATCGGTATATTTACTAGGGTGTCCCTTATTTTTCGACCAAATTTTTTTTTTACGCATACCCCCTAAATTTGTTCCATATATTCTAAAATACTCCTAAAATAAAAATGAGCTTGATCTATGAACGGGAACCCGTGCCGACTTGAAGCTGAAACTTGCCCGTACAAGTTGCTTTGAGCGATCGGAACATACTGCGTAATCACTTAGTGTAGTTTTACATTTCGTTGTATCTGGGAGGTTTTTGTTTGTTTTTTAAAATGGATATTGAACTACGAAGTTCAAAAAAGGACATTTACCTAGTGGGTAACATAAAACATCAGATAACAGGAGCGAAATTGCCGTCAAATAGGCAAGTACTAGCGGTCTTTTTTTATAATATTCGCGAAGTGAATTTAAAATGTAAACGAAAGTGCTAATCTTGCTATTCGTGAGTGTATTATTTTTTGGGATAAGGCTAGAATACCTACACGGTCAGTACCTAACTGTGTTAAAAAGCTTGTAGACCTTTACCAAGTTTGGCGTGATTTACAAAAAAATTGTAAGAAAAGCAATGACATTCATAAACGCCGGGAGCACGATTTTAAAGACAAGTTGGACAATTTATTTGATATCGCACATGCTGACGCTCTGCAAATGATAAAGATTGAAGAAGATAGAGTATTTTTACAGCAACAGAGAGAACCGGGGCGTCAGGGTAGTCTAGCAGGAATTGACCAAAAATTGGCAGAAAAGGAAGAGCGAGCCCGGCAACGGAAAATAGACGAAGAGAAAAGAAGATTAAAAAACACATCTATCGCAGAACCTTCGCCGCCATATGATTATTCGCTGGTTCACAGCCCTACGTCTTCCATTCATGGTTTATCCGATCGTTCTCTAGATGAACCCGTATTGACATTACCTGTTACTCCCCAAGTCACCGTTGTTAAAAGGGGCCGAAAGGACTTTATTTCACCTAAGTTAGTAGCAGCCTTAGATAGATGTCAACTAAGCACAAGAAATTCCGTTTACGTCATTCAGGCTACAATTGAAGCATTGGATCTAAATATCGATGACTACCCCGTAAATAAATCTTCGATACAACGAATTCGAACGCAGACACGAAAAATTAGGGCTGAGGGAATAAAAACTGATTTCCAAAACAATGTTCCTTAAATTGCTACTATTCACTGGGATGGCAAATTACTACCTGCCACAGATGTACGAAGTTCAAAAGAGGAACGACTGCCGATCGTGATCACGTACGAAGACAAAGAACAACTTCTTGCTGTGCCCAAGATAGACAGTTCATCAGGAAAAGAACAAGCTCAAGCCGTTTTACAAGCCCTTCAAAATTGGGATCTTAATGACAAAATACAGATTATGTGCTGCGATACCACGGCTTCAAATACTGGTCGCTACAATGGTGCGTGTTCAATACTAGAACAAAAAATGGAAAGAGAGCTATTACTGTTTGCCTGTCGCCACCATGTCTACGAACTCGTTCTGAAAAGTATATTTGAAGCTAAAATACCACAAGTCACCCGTAGCCCTGATATTCCACTTTTTAAAAAGTTTAAAGATAACTGGAAAAATGTTAATCCAAGTGTCTTTGAAACCTGTCCAGATTTTGTGAAAAAACACGTCAACGATGCAGTCCGCAGTGAACTCCTTGGATTTTATTGGAAAGAGTTAAAGAAAAATACTGTGCGAGATGACTATCGCGAACTCATTGAACTGTCGGTAATATATTTGGGTGGCGATAGCGAAAACAAATTAAAAATTAAGCCACCTGGTGCGATGCACCAAGCTCGGTGGATGGCAAGAGCGATTTACGCTATAAAAATGTTTTTGCTAAAAGACCAAATAAAAATTAGTGCAAAGGACAAGCGAGCATTGCAAGATGTTTCTCTATTTATAGCGACTTCATATGTCAAACCATGGCTTCAGTGCAATATGGCTGTGAAGGCTCCTAATCAGGGCTTGTGTTTTCTAAAAACATTGAAGAGGTATGAAGCGATTGACAAAGTGATCTCGAAAGCAGCTTTAGATAAGTTCTGCAAACACTTGTGGTATTTGACGGATGAGGTTGC
Source organism: Cydia splendana (assembly GCF_910591565.1). Taxonomy (NCBI): domain Eukaryota; kingdom Metazoa; phylum Arthropoda; class Insecta; order Lepidoptera; family Tortricidae; genus Cydia; species Cydia splendana. The sequence continues at coordinate 28,199,495 of NC_085961.1, forward strand.
CATTTTAGCAATTTTCGATGATGAACTAGACGATGAAGTGAAAATACGGATGATTTCTAAACTAGAGTATGATAACGAGAAGCCGTGCCATCTGGAAAAGAGATATGTTCCATCTAAACAAGAAATCGCAAACACTTTATTTACTAAATGTTTGGATGATTTCGTGTCTACAAAGAGCAAACATTTGTTTACACGCTTGAAAATTGACACAAGCTTCTTGAGTGTTCCTGTTTTAATGTGGAGCCAAAATGATGCTTACTTGAATGCTAAATCTAAAATTTCGACTCTTCGAGCAGTTAATGATACAGCAGAAAGGGCAGTTAAGCTGATGCAAGACTTTCACGGATTAATAACGGCGGACGAAGAGCAGAAACAGTTCCTATTACGTTGTGTTCAAGAGCACAGAAAGCTTTATCCTGATTGTAAAAAAGCTACTCTGCGAAAAATGTATCCCAAATATGTAATTATAATAACATTTAATTTCATGATTATGATGTTTATTTTTACTTATTTCCCTATTTCGTTTAGTCATTTCGTAGCAAGTTTGAATTCTTAGTATATTTTTGCCTACTAAAAAATACTTCGAACTTTGAAGCCAAGTCGGCACGGGTTACCGTTATCACAGAGTATTGTAATTTTGCAGGTCTGTTTTTTTTAGCATTTCTAATAATATTGAGGGGTATGCGTACCAAAAAAATAAAAAAAATATTTTTTGCCCATATAAGGGACACCCTAATATTTACTCATCATGGCACTGTCTACGTATTTTACGTAGCTTGCGTGCTAGCGTCAGGTGACGGGGTCCTTACGTACTGGCATGGGCTACGTAAGATAGGTAGCTGCTACATGTATAACAGTAGACCGCACACGTATAATGAATCGTCATATTCACTCATCATAGCACTGTCTACGTATTTTACGTAGCTTGCGTGCTAGCATCAGGTGACTGGGTCCTTACGTACTGGCATGGGCTACGTAACATACGTAGCTGCTACACGTATAACAGTAGACCGCACACGTATAATGAATCGTCATATTCACTCATCATAGCACTGTCTACGTATTTTACGTAGCTTGCGTGCTAGCATCAGGTGACTGGGTCCTTACGTACTGGCATGGGCTACGTAACATACGTAGCTGCTACACGTATAACAGTAGACCGCACACGTATAATGAATATGCATATTTACTCATCATGGCACTGTTTACGTATTTTACGTAGCTTGCGTGCTAGCATCAGGTGACTGGGTCCTTACGTGCTAGCATGGGCTACGTAAGATAGGTAGCTGCTACATGTATAACAGTAGATCGCACACGTATAATGAATCGTCATATTCACTCATCATAGCACTGTCTACGTATTTTACGTAGCTTGCGTGCTAGCGTCAGGTGGCTGGGTCCTTACGTACTGGTATGGGCTTCGTAAGATACGTAGCTGTTACATGTATGACAGTAGACCGCACACGTATAATGAATCGGCATATTCACTCATCATGGCACTGTCTACGTATTTTACGTAGCTTGCGTGCTAGCATCAGGTGACTGGGTCCTTACGTACTGGCATGGGCTACGTAAGATAGGTAGCTGCTACATGTATAACAGTAGACCGCACACGTATAATGAATCGGCATATTCACTCATCATGGCACTGTCTACGTATTTTACGTAGCTTGCGTGCTAGCATCAGGTGACTGGGTCCTTACGTACTGGCATGGGCTACGTAACATACGTAGCTGCTACATGTATAACAGTAGACCGCACACGTATAATGAATCGGCATATTCACTCATCATGGCACTGTCTACGTATTTTACGTAGCTTGCGTGCTAGCATCAGGTGACTGGGTCCTTACGTACTGGCATGGGCTACGTAACATACGTAGCTGCTACATGTATAACAGTAGACCGCACACGTATAATGAATCGGCATATTCACTCATCATGGCACTGTCTATGTATTTTACGTAGCTTGCGTGCTAGCATCAGGTGACTGGGTCCTTACGTACTGGCATGGGCTACGTAACATACGTAGCTGCTACATGTTTAACAGTAGACCGCAGACGTACAATGAATATGCATATTTACTCATAATGGCACTGTCTACGTATTAAACGTAGCTTGCGTGATAGCATCAGGTGATTGGGTCCTTACGTACTGGCATGAGCTACGTAAGATAAGTAGCTGCTACATGTATAACAGTAGACCGCACACGTATAATGAATCGGCATATTCACTCATCATGGCACTGTCTACGTATTTTACGTAGCTTGCGTGCTAGCATCAGGTGACTGGGTCCTTACGTACTGGCATGGGCTACGTAACATACGTAGCTGCTACATGTATAACAGTAGACCGCACACGTATAATGAATCGGCATATTCACTCATCATGGCACTGTCTACGTATTTTACGTAGCTTGCGTGCTAGCATCAGGTGACTGGGTCCTTACGTACTGGCATGGGCTACGTAACATACGTAGCTGCTACATGTATAACAGTAGACCGCAGACGTACAATGAATATGCATATTTACTCATAATGGCACTGTCTACGTATTAAACGTAGCTTGCGTGATAGCATCAGGTGACTGGGTCCTTACGTACTGGCATGAGCTACGTAAGATAAGTAGCTGCTACATGTATAACAGTAGACTGCACACGTATAATGAATATGCATATTTACTAATCACGGCACTGTCTACATATTTTACGTAGCTTGCGTGCTAGCATCAGGTGACTGGGTCCTTACGTACTGGCATGGGCTACGTAAGATACGTAGCTGCTAAATGTATAACAGTAGACTGCACACGTATAATGAATCGTCATATTCACTCATCATAGCACTGTCTGCGTATTTTACGTAGCTTCCGTGCTAGCGTCAGGTGGCTGGGTCCTTCCGTATTGGTATGGGCTACGTAAGATACGTAGCTGCTACATGTATGACAGTAGACCTCACACGTATAACGAATCGGCATATTTACTCATCATGGCACTGTCTACGTATTTTACGTAGCTTGCGTGCTTGCATCAGGTGACTGGGTCATTACGTACTGGCATGAGCTACGTAAGATAAGTAGCTGCTACATGTATAACAGTAGACTGCACACGTATAATGAATATGCATATTTACTAATCATGGCTCTGTCTACGTATATTACGTAGCTTGCGTGCTAGCATCCGGTGACTGGGTCCTTACGTAATGGCATGGGCTACGTAACATACGTAGCTGCTACATGTATAACAGTAGACCGCACACGTGTAATGAATATGCATATTTAATCATCATGGCACTGTCTACGTATTTTACGTAGCTTGCGTGATAGCATCAGGTGATTGGGTCCTTACGTACTGGCATGAGCTACGTAAGATAAGTAGCTGCTACATGTATAACAGTAGACCGCACACGTATAATGAATCGGCATATTCACTCATCATGGCACTGTCTACGTATTTTACGTAGCTTGCGTGCTAGCATCAGGTGACTGGGTCCTTACGTACTGGCATGGGCTACGTAACATACGTAGCTGCTACATGTATAACAGTAGACCGCACACGTATAATGAATCGGCATATTCACTCATCATGGCACTGTCTACGTATTTTACGTAGCTTGCGTGCTAGCATCAGGTGACTGGGTCCTTACGTACTGGCATGGGCTACGTAACATACGTAGCTGCTACATGTATAACAGTAGACCGCAGACGTACAATGAATATGCATATTTACTCATAATGGCACTGTCTACGTATTAAACGTAGCTTGCGTGATAGCATCAGGTGACTGGGTCCTTACGTACTGGCATGAGCTACGTAAGATAAGTAGCTGCTACATGTATAACAGTAGACTGCACACGTATAATGAATATGCATATTTACTAATCACGGCACTGTCTACATATTTTACGTAGCTTGCGTGCTAGCATCAGGTGACTGGGTCCTTACGTACTGGCATGGGCTACGTAAGATACGTAGCTGCTAAATGTATAACAGTAGACTGCACACGTATAATGAATCGTCATATTCACTCATCATAGCACTGTCTGCGTATTTTACGTAGCTTCCGTGCTAGCGTCAGGTGGCTGGGTCCTTCCGTATTGGTATGGGCTACGTAAGATACGTAGCTGCTACATGTATGACAGTAGACCTCACACGTATAACGAATCGGCATATTTACTCATCATGGCACTGTCTACGTATTTTACGTAGCTTGCGTGCTTGCATCAGGTGACTGGGTCATTACGTACTGGCATGAGCTACGTAAGATAAGTAGCTGCTACATGTATAACAGTAGACTGCACACGTATAATGAATATGCATATTTACTAATCATGGCTCTGTCTACGTATATTACGTAGCTTGCGTGCTAGCATCCGGTGACTGGGTCCTTACGTAATGGCATGGGCTACGTAACATACGTAGCTGCTACATGTATAACAGTAGACCGCACACGTGTAATGAATATGCATATTTAATCATCATGGCACTGTCTACGTATTTTACGTAGCTTGCGTGCTAGCATCAGGTGACTGGGTCCTTACGTACTGGCATGGGCTACGTAAGATACGTAGCTGCTACATGTATAACAGTAGACTGCACACGTATAATGAATCGGTATATTTACTCATCATGGCACTGTCTACGTATTTTACGTAGCTTGCGTGCTAGCATCAGGTGACTGGGTCCTTACGTACTGGCATGGGCTACGTAAGACACGTAGCTGCTACATGTTTAACAGTAGACCGCACACGTATAATGAATCGGCATATTTACTCATCATGGCACTGTCTACATATTTTACGTAGCTTGCGTGCTTGCATCAGGTGACTGGGTCCTTACGTACTGGCATGAGCTACGTAAGATAAGTAGCTGCTACATGTGTAACAGTAGACTGCACACGTATAATGAATCGGTATATTTACTCATCATGGCACTGTCTACGTATTTTACGTAGCTTGCATGCTAGCATCAGGTGACTGGGTTTTTACGTACTGGCATGGGCTACGTAAGACACGTAGACCGCACACGTATAATGAATCGGCATATGTACTCATCATGGCTCTGTCTACGTATATTACGTAGCTTGCGTGCTAGCATCCGGTGACTGGGTCCTTACGTACTGGCATGGGCTACGTAACATACGTAGCTGCTACATGTATAACAGTAGACCGCACACGTGTAATGAATATGCATATTTAGTCATCATGGTACTGTCTACGTATTTTACGTAGCTTGCGTGCTAGAATCAGGTGACTGGGTCCTTACGTACTGGCATGGGCTACGTAAGATACGTAGCTGCTACATGTATAACAGTAGACTGCACACGTATAATGAATCGGTATATTTACTCATCATGGCACTGTCTACGTATTTTACGTAGCTTGCGTGCTAGCGTCAGGTGACTGGGTCCTTACGTACTGGCATGGGCTACGTAAGATACGTAGCTGCTACATGTATAACAGTAGACCGCACACGTATAATGAATCGGCATATTTACTCATCATGAGACTGTCTACGTATTTTACGTAGCTTGCGTGCTAGCGTCAGGTGACTGGGTCCTTACGTACTGGCATGGGCTACGTAAGATACGTAGCTGCTACATGTATAACAGTAGACCGCACACGTATAATGAATCGGCATATTTACTCATCATGGGACTGTATAGTAGGTCGTATTTGTATTACAACTCTCGTAACTCGCCTACGTATTCGTAAAGATACGGATATCGTGTAAGTAAAGCCTTTAAATAAGTAGGAGGTGTACGTTTAAACAACTGGATATGATAACCAACACATGTATGAATAAAGATGTTTTCTACTTATGTTCATGTTCTGTTGAAAACTACTTAATGTAAAGGTATAAGCTACTTATAAGTAGGAGGTTGAACTGGATAATGTACCCGAATATGTATGGGTAATGGTGGCAGCTACTTACATTCAAGTTCCTTAAACAACTACGTATTGTACGGGTATAACATACTTATTACGTAGGCGCTGACATTATACGTACAAAATTCCAATGCCCGTACGCAACATTGTGTATCTCCTAAACGCGTAAGTAGCTTGCACCATTAAGCAGTATGCGGCAGCTGTATTAAGTATGCTGCACCCGTAGTAAGTAGCAAATTGCAAGCTACTTACAATTTTTTGCTTCATAAGTAGCAAATTTTTCTCAGTGTATATACGATAGGCGAACCGAATCCTATGAATGTTTGGCAATCTAAAGTGTCATATGCCCAATGCCTGCATTTATACGTGAACGGAGTTACACTGTATTCTCTACAAGGTTAAAGTTGGCTTGATAAAAAAATCACGAAAACATGTCTTAGGTACTTTCATTTATTTTCAATTGTACAACCTTGCCTACCACATTAATAGAGTTTTACTAAAAAGTAGCTAGTGATAGTAGTAAAAAGTACTAGAAAGTGCTGACTTCTGGCCGAAAGGTGTCGTGTTTCAGAGGATCCGGCGCAAACTGCCGAATCCAACTCAAAAGCAGACGATTCAAGTGGGCCACGCCGTTCTGTCATATAAATTTGTTTAGTTCTGATTCTATAAGCTATTTATAATATGAGCCTTTTTGCTTGAATCAAAATTCTAGTAAATAAAAAAAGTTTAAACATATCCCCCTGAGAGCCACAGGGACAGATGGACAAATGGTTGCTTAAAGTAATAACCCGTTGACATCAATTCGCTACACAACCCTCATAAAAGTGCTAAGTAAATAAAAATCACTACGTCATCTATGGCACCGCGCATTCCTTGTAACTCCACCCTGCTCCTGATTTCAATATTATTTGCCAACATTGAAGTCCTTTCTCTCAACTCCCATTTCTCTCCCCCCTCGAAAGAAGCCATTCCTATTCAAAGTCCCAAAGCATTACCGCATAGAAACCAAATGAAAAATGTTGAGGTGCCTGGCAGGTACAATAACGGTGAAGGATGACGCAAAAAAAGGCAAGTATAAGCACGAGGCAGAAGGCAGGAGGCATAAATCATTCCTCGGATATTGCTGTTGGAATATTGAATAAGCATTGAACGTGCTGTATACAGAGAGAACGTTAAGTTGTTTATTGAGTGGGATTTGTGAATTTCTTTTTTGTTTTTGTATACGTTTAAGGAATGTAACGAAACGTCGTCAGATTACAGAAAATATTGAATTTGTTTTGCTTATCATGAGGCGACTAAAGTACGTTTTGTTGCTTGCATCATTGTATTACAGCGCTACACGAATAAAAATAGTTGATTAAACATTTTTGAACTTAATAATACATAGTATATTGTTTTCTCTGTTGTAACTAACCCCCTTAATTTATGTTTTTATTTATATTCCTAGTTTTTTTTTGTTTTATGTTTTGACAAGACTATTTACTTCATTAAAAGTTAAGTATTTCAAAGTCACTTCATACTTATTATTTGAATACCTATTTAGTATTATAAGTTAGAAATAAAATTAGTTCAAAATTATAATTTATTTTCTATAAATAAAACATTAAATTAAAATGGCGTAAATTTACTACCGAGAAAATCCAGCAGTTAATTAGAGGATTACACTGACGGAGCCTATTTAATTAATTCCTCCAAAGTTCCACGGGTCGAGGAATTGATGAGTAATTCTCGTATTTTCCCGTGAAAATGAAAAACACCGTCGCTTCGCTTCGCTTCGGTTTGAGTTTGTAGCTGCCTGTTACACCAACCAGTAAAAAGTTTAACATTATCTTGGCTACAGTTTTTTTGTTTAGTACATCCTCGTGAGAACTTCTCTCACTTATAAATTAATCACTGAAAACTCTGTGTAAAAAGAAATACTTTAATATCAAATACAACAGAATAAAATAATACAATACAATAAAAAACCGCCTCCGCTGACAATATTATTTGCTCGACAGAGAACCTTCATAACATTTTATTCAAACATCCTTCTATATTCAAACCAGGCAGTCTGTCAACAATTGTCTAGCTAGACCTCTTTGGTCTAACAATCCTTCTTGAACAATGCGACCTTTTTCTGTTGGGGAACAAAAGTGAATCGATTCACACCATTATTTAATCCCACATCATTAATCAAAACCAGCTAAGTAATGGAACATACAACAAAAACATACGTATCCATACTTTAATCATAGTAATCCTTAATGTAATCAGGTAAAAACAGCATATACAATTGTACTATTGTATTGGACATAACTAATACGGCAAATAATGCCATTACAGAAAACTTATTTAGGTTATAATGTTTTTTATACCTAAAGATAGTAATACAAAATAATACACACGTCAACAGTTACACCAGGTTTTATCTGTATCCATAATAAACGATACGGTCCTTAAAGTTTAGAGGAGTTATGTCTATTTTCGGATGGTTCTTCAGTCGTTGATGATGAATTTCAGCATGTAAGTGTCGTAATTATACGTCTACGTATCTTAATGGTATGAATTCGCCACATATACTTACACAAGTAAGGTTTTTAATCCGAATCCGACTAATTTAACGAATGCGCCGAAAGGAAACCATTCGCGAATCGTTAGCAAAATACAAGTGGCCTAGCCAAGTTGACAAAAAATTGATAGATAACGCCAATGGAAACTTAAATAGGTGTACAGACATAGTCACGTCACATGATATATTTCGTTCGCGTTTGTCGATGTACGATAGGGTGGAGAGAAATCCAAAATTCTTGAATATAGCAATGGAACCCCTCTAAAAGGATGTCTATTTTTTTATTATTTAAGGGAAAAATAATTAAAAAAATATTGGTATATACTTTTAGCCCTCTACTATTCGATTATACAGGGTGATCAATCCAAATGGGTCAGTATGGAGAAGTCAGAAACTATAAGAGATAGCGAAATCTGTTCTTAGGAACCATGGCTTCGATTTTAGATTTAATAATAATGGCATTCAATTTTTTTTTTAATCTATCATACATAACCGGGATTCGAACCTGGTCAATATTCTTGTTGTTTGTTTGTATGGCAACTTTTAAACGATGCGTGATAGGTGGGAGGTGCTCGACCAAATATCATAGAGGGCCTCGAAACAAAACAAACTACATTAAAAAAATTCAAAATGGCCGACTTTTTTTTAATTTTTTCAAGTTGGTTCGAGCGCGCTGAGATTTGACATGCGGCGAGCCTGGGGGTCCAAGATTACCATGTCAAAAAAAATTTTTGGAAAAATCCAAAATGGCGGCGGACACGGGCAAAGTCAAATTTCCAAGTAGGTTAAGCGAGCCCGAAGGGCGAGTTTCAGGCCGGGAGGCCGAAGACCAACCCCGGCGGAGGGCCGAAGGCCCGGAGCCTCCACCCCGACTCCCAAAACGAGACTCCCAATAGGAAAAGTGTTGGGTCGTGTTTAAGCTCCAACTTCCCCCTCTCGTGTGACGCTTCGGGCCTTCGGCCCTACGCGGAGCTCGGCCTTCGTTTGCTCGGCCTCGGCCTCGCGTTTTGGGAGTCGGGGTGGAGGCTCCGGGCCTTCGGCCCTCCGCCGGGGTCGGCCTTCGGCCTCCCGGCCTGAAGTTCGCCCTTCGGGCTCGCTTAACCTACTTGGAAATTTGACTTTGCCCGTGTCCGCCGCCATTTTGGATTTTTAAAAAAATTTTTTTTGACATGGTAATCTTGGGCCCCCAGGCTCGCCGCATGTCAAATCTCAGCGCGCTCAGACCAACTTGAAAAAATAAAAAAAAAATCGGCCATTTTGAATTTTTTTAATGTAGTTTGTTTTGTCTCGGGGCCCTCTATGATATTTGGTCGAGCACCCCCCACCTATCACGCATCGTTTAAAAGTTGCCATACAAACAAACAACAAGAATATTGACTAGGTTCGAATCCCGGTTATGTATGATAGATTTAAAAAAAAAATTGAATGCCATTATTATTAAATCTAAAATCGAAGCCATGGTTCCTAAGAACAGATTTCGCTATCTCTCATAGTTTCCGACTTCTCCATACTGACCCATTTGGATTGATCATCCTGTATATAGCAATATATGGATATTTTTAATAAATTTAATTTATGCTTATTTTTTTAAAACAAGTTTTATTCATTAAATAACATCATTTTCATACAGATATACTCTATTCCTACACTTAATTTTGTTTATAACGTATATTTGTATGACACGGTAAAACCACGTAAATAGGGGTTTTATGGAAAATGCCCATTTAACCCGGATATTGTGCACAAATTGGAGTTTACAACCCATAACAGAATCGTGAAAACTATTTTGAACATGATAAGATATTAAAAAGAATATGATAAGAACATGATAAGATAATAATAGAAGTATATATATACCTAACATACGTGTGAACATGACCCAAAAAGGGCGTAAGCGACGCCGAAGGGCGAAATTTGACGCTTATTTAAACATATAAGTAACCCTTTTTTTGCAGTAAAATTATACTTTTCGTAATCAATAACATCGTTACTTTGACACAAGAATGTCTAAAATAAATAACTCCTATAATTTTTTTACACTAGCATTTGCCTTGTTTTGGATGAAATTGCTGTTTAATATGAAATTTTGAAATTATATTATTGCATAAATATTGAAAAATGCACTAAATGTTTGGTAAAAACTTATTATACGCTTATTAAGTATTACATGATTTCAATAAAAAGTACATATATTAGTGAAATAGTATATTTTAATAATTGATGAAAATTTACCTTTATTAATTTCTTTAGCGGCCGAGTAGAGGGCTAAAAGTAGTGTTGATTTTGAAACTTGATATAGTCTACAGGACAAACTGCAACTTTTGGTACCGGTTCCACATTGATAATCAAATTTTTATTTTTTTCCATACAACGACGCTCCACCCTAATGTACGATTGTGTTCTTCGCTAGGCCCCCAGGGTGGACATCATACAAATACATCTTTAAATATATTATGAACGGGTCACTCACGTTTTTTAAATATTATAGGGACATTCCTACACAAATTGACTAAGTCCCACGGTAAGCTCAAGAAGGCTTGTGTTGTGGGTACTCAGACAACGATATATACATGGTGTGTCTGACCATGGGGCTTTAAATCCAGGGCTTGATTTTACTCCCTAAACTGAGCTACTTTTACTATGGGACCAACCCTAAAATCGGGGAAAAATTTTTGGCTTTTTCATAGAAAACGTCGACATCTGATCAGCCAAAATGTATGAAAAAGTAAAAAATTTTTTCGGGATTTCGGGGTTGGTGCCATAGTAAAAGTAGCTCAGTTTAGCGAGTAGAATCGAGCCCTGGATTTAAAGCCCCATGGTCAGTAACACACAGTATAATATACAAATACTTGAATACATAGAAAACATCCATGACTCAGGAATAAATATCTGTGTTCATCACACAAATAAATGCCCTTACTGGGATTCGAACCCAGGACCATCGGCTTCACAGGCAGGATTTTTTAAGTTGAAAAACGCTCGCTATATTTCACTCCGTGAGTGACCCGTTCTTAATTTAATATTATTACGAGTATGTCTAACGGAAGTCTTGTTATTAAATACGTCTTTCGTAAAATAGACACATCCGCGTCGCGTTCGCTGCATAATATCTTGATGTAGGTATCTCGACGGTGTAAATTAGCCACATATTTCGGTCCCGCACCCTCGCGGAGACAAATGGGGCTAATTCGTGATGGAACGGGGGGCCAATTCTTACGGCTTTGCAACAAAACGGTCCCGTGACGCGGCAGAGTAGACACCATGAAATTGATTCGTGAATCGGGTATAAATAATAGAGGCGCTCGTGCATATGTAATTTTGAGTGTGAGCGCTTTATTTTGGTGGGATATACTGAAACAGATTGAGGTACTCTTCTGGAAGTTATTCTAATATTTTAAAGTTATACTATAAGATAACTCATTTTCGGACCGAAGCTTCCGACACTATGTTTTCTATGACGGGTAATAAGTGAACGTGATACTTTCTAATAGGAAACTGAAGTGTCGTATGCCTCGGCCCGGGCTCGGACCGTTTTAGCGTGAATGACTGACTGACTTTAAGCTATATTTTCTAAAAACTGTGAATAATAATGGGGGAAGCCTACGCCGCTGAGGTGACTTCTACCTAATTTTAATATATAAGTATCATCTTTAGTTAGTTTTTTTATTGTAATGTAGAAATAAAGGTTTTTTAAATTATTTATTTTAGTGTGTTATATTTTAATTTAAAAATTTTGCCTTAAGTAGGTACCTATTACTACCTACCTACCGTTAATAAATAAGGTGTGCCTACACTACCTACGTCGCTTCAGATGAAGCACTAAGTTATTGCACTCTAAGTACTTCAGATGAAGCTCTAAGAAAATGTCAAAAAAGGTAAATAAAAAATAAACATAAGATATAAAGAAAACATATCCCACTGAATCACAACACTTTATCCTTAAAAATTCTCACCATTTTGCGGCAACCGGATCGAAAGAAGCTTTCGCAAATTTTTCAGACTTCCATCGTTAAAAAGTGTTGACACTTAAAAACTGAAGTTTGGAGCAAGTGGCGGCTTTCAGGCCGAAGTTAAATCTAGTTTAAATAAATTGGCGCAGGCTGAAATAGGGCGCAAGTGTAGCTATTTAGGTAGGTATCGAACAAGTAAAAGTAGATAAATACAATCTTGTTACAGAAGTATCCATAGCCAAAGGTTTTACATCATTGAAGTAGATCTCTTTACGGGCACTAAAAATGGTACTAGTTCAGCGGTGTCACTCACAAATTCGAGCCAATCCTGCAGTCTAACGCAAATAGTTGCGACAATCGCAATCGTTTATCTTGTTTTTAATTCGATCTTTGAATGATACCTATCAATTGTTCTACTAAGCTCCGTCCAACTAAATCCTATCATCGTTTTTGCAGCGGATTCGGAGACAGTGGAATCGATTGTCTTGGAGCTTAAGATTGTTATCACCCGTGTGTGGTTGAGGTAGCAATTTTTCGCTGCAAAGATTTTACCTGCCTCCGTCGTTTGTTTGGAACTCGTGTCGTAGATACTTTTCTTTATGGATAACACAACTTAGCCGTTAATCTAATTATTACAGTCTCCCTATTTAATCATACTATCGGCGTAGTAAAATTTTAGATCATATTTACGCTGAAATATTCTGCTCCGCCACTCATAAATTTCATTTATTTAGTATTTTTTTATTTCATTACATTTTGATTAAATTTGGTAGGTTTGAAGTGCTCCTGATTCTGTGCGGAATAAGGTGGCCATAGCATCTCTGTATAAAGATACGCAACTCCAAAGATTTTGCGTTTGTCATCTTGATAAGTAGGTGCTACATAGTGGATGTAACTACTAACTATACTTATGCAAAGGAAAGTGTATCAAGTAGTAGTATAAATACAATTATAAACCCAAACACACACGGGCGACTGACATCTTCTGCATATTATTATGATGTCACATTGTACCTAAGTTTATTTTTTTCTCATTTTATCGAAGCTAGATTAGATGTCATAATAATAAGGTACGAAAGCGATGGCTGAGATACGCGTCATACTCGTGAACGGGTGCTGTTTGTGGAGACTGGTCTGTTTAAGCTAACACAAGCTATTATACTTAGTAACTTTATTTTTATTAATTAATTACAGTGAGACGCCTCATTCTGCTCTCGTATGTTTCTTTTCTCTTAATGAATGTATTAATTATACAGGATATTGACTCTTGGAGACCCTATACATCTCTAAGGATAACTTAATAAACTATATAATCTTATAGTTCTGACACCTAGAGACATTTACACCTCTAAATATTATAGATTTTTTTTTGTGTTTTGTATCTGTATTTTTTATGTAATTAGACATTAAGAGACCATATACATCTCTTAGTAATTGTAATACGTTAGATTGAATTGTTAGTTTTATTTTATAAAATTGTTGATGTTATTATTTTTGCTTGTAATTATGTAAATTCAATGATGACGTGTAAAAGTGCCCTTGTGGCCTATTTGCTTAATAAATGTTGATGTTTGATGTTTGATGAAAGGATCGTTTCTGCATGTTTCTCTAAACATAACTTAATTAATGCAAATTGAAATAGTTTTAATAAATAAATATAATACAGTCAATATTCAAGTTTAGTTCGACTAAATCCGGCAGTGCACCGACCGGCAACGTCGGATACGACTGTCGGGCTTAAAGCCAGCTTGTCTTGAAACTTCAGATTGTTATCACTTCGGGGCTGACTTGAAATAATCCCCGAAGGTATGTTTCGGTGCCAACATTTTCAGTTGCAGTTGTAGCAGCAGTTGTAGCAGTTGGGTTTGTTTGAATGTATTATTTATGGACAGAAAGTACCGTCCTCGAAACGTCGGAGGTAAATTTAAAACTTAATTATACGCGATTAAGTAATTTTTGCCACGGCTATTGGGAGTCTGCGGCTGCGATCCGCTTGGCAACTAATACCAAGAATTGGCGTAAATATGTAGTCTTTATTACGAAAGCAACTGCCATCTTACCTCCCAACCCACAGAAACTAGGCCTTACAGTGCCTAGTACCAGGAACTTAGGTATGTACGAAATATCATTTGATATTTACCAGTTGCTTTTCGGTGAAGGAAAGGATCGTGAAGAAACCTGACTAATCCCAACAATAGTTTCTCATCTGGGTTGGAAGTAGGGAATGCAAATCGGTTATTTTTTGTATGGAAATAACCGCGGTTTCGGTTAATAACCGATTATTTCCATACAAAAAATAACCGAAAATAACCGATTTGCATTCCCTAGTTGGAAGGTCAGATGGCAGTCGCTTTCGTAAAAACTAGTGGCTACGTCAATTCTTGGGATTAGTTGTCAAGCGGACCCCACACCGAAAAAAATAATTTTCTACAATACTACCAGAACGTATAGTAATTAAAAATATAGTTATACCTACTAAAATCCGGTAGTAATAACAAAAAATGTTGTATCGTGTAAAACTTGTTTTTTAAACATCACTGTTTAATTCTAGTTAAATGCAATTTAGTACTGCTTACAATTTCGTTGTATATGTAAAGATGCAAGTGTTGTAAATATTAAACGTTTGTCTCGTTTAATATATGCATCGTAACACTAACTATTGATATGTAAAAATAAAGATACGAGTGTACACGTTACAAGTTATTATGTTGTGGTTACTATAATGCATTGTAGTCTGAACGAATCAAACAGTTGTGCCAACACCACGGTGTATGCGCGGCTGGCGGGGGGCGGAGAAAGGAATTGCGCAAGTCGCCGCGCGGCCGGTCGATGTTTTATTTACGTAGATCCTGTTCATAATTTTATTGTAAACTAGTACAAGTGTATAGTATAAGTGCGTGTTGTTTGCGTGTTGCTGACACAGTGAAATGTGCGGGCTCCGATTAAGGAAAAGTCCTCCCGCACCGATGTGGATAAGGAGGGATTCACACTGGTGGAAAGGAAACGCAAGGCGCGCAGGGCGCCTCGTAAAACTCTGTGTGGCACTGCGGAGCCGGTTAATTCTGGCCTACGAGTTGCGACACCGAGTAAGGTGCTCTACGTGTCTCGCCTGCATTACTCCGCCGGAGCCGACGAGGTGGTGGAGTACGTCCGCCGGAAGACTGGCTACACGCTGAGGGTGCACCAGCTACAGTCGCGTCACTATGTGCACTTCAGTTCATTTGTAGTGCGCGTGCTGCGGCCTCTGCAGGACACCATCGCAAGCGCGGACTTCTGGCCGAAGGGTGTGGTGTTTCGGCGGTTCCGGGGCAACCTGCCGAATCCTACGCCGAGTCAGACGCCACGCTGTTACGTCGTCGCCCAATTCCAATGTTTAATTTGTATGTCATTTTTGTGTCTATTCTTTTCTTTGTGGAGACAAAATGTGTTTTTCTTTTGTAGTGTCACAGTGCCTTGGTTTTACTGTAATGCTGTGTTACTTATTTGATCAATAAAATAAAAAAAAATAAGTGTGCTTAAAAACTTGTCTGTATTTACTAGAAGAGCAGTGTACTGGTTATATATTGTTCACGTAACCAGAACCCACTGTGCTGAAGGGACTTCTAAACGGGCCATATGTTCACTGCAATATGTGGCCGGCAACTATTAGTGTCCCTCTCTAACATGTGAGTAAGAGGACACCAATAGTTGCCGGTCACATATTGCAGTGAACATATGGCTCGCTTAGAAGCCCCATTAGCACAGTGCGTTCTGGTAACGTGAACAATATAAAACCAGTACACCGCACAAATCGTTCAGTTACATATACTGAATACCTTGTTATAACAACAGGACAGGAACGTATATGTTACTGTATTATTTAGTAACCATTAACAGACCGGCTAGTTGGGTTTACTAAAAGTCTTATACCCACTACTATACACTTCATAGAATTAACAAATTTAATTTAACAAGAATGGTCTGGTTATGTTTACAAAGTGTCCTGTCGTCACATATACAACAAGACAATATAGTACAGCTAACCAGATTCTGGTTACCAGTACCAGGTTTTTTTTTCAGTGCAGGCTCCCATGAGCCGTGGCAAAATGCCGGGATAACGCGAAGAAGAAGACAGTGCCTAGTACCTAATATCAAATCAATACCAAATCCAAACATCTGAATGCCACTCCAGGCTAAACCTATTACGATATGCCTATAAATACGACGCCAAAATACACAGCGTTAATAAAGAATCGATATCGGACGGATATGAGAGTCCCGTGGCGCATATGTGGTCTCATTATGACGTCGGATATTATGGGCGAGCATGACTTGCTTATAAGTTACGCGTAATATGACAAGGGAGCTGAAAGGTTGCAGAGTGCAGACTAACGTTTTTGTGCTTGGAAGCTAGTTCCGATAAAGGCGCGTTTAAAAGCTGTAGCTGAAAAGAAAAGAAAGGAATGTATAAAAACCAGACAAGTGGAGTAGGACTCGCCCACCGAGGGTTCCGTATTTTTTAGTATTTGTTGTTATAGCGGCAACAGAAATACATCATCTGTGAAAATTTCAACTGCCTAGCTATCACGGTTTATGAGATACAGCCTGGTGACAGACGGACGGACGGTCGGACAACGGAGTCTTAGTAATAGGGTCCCGTTTTTACAATTTGGGTACGGAACCCTAAAAAGGAAAAACGTAGAACTATTTTTACGAGTATATACTAGTATAGTATGATACGCAAGATGCGAGCGAGGTTCGATGAAGTCGAGCCGTTTTGAGCATACGAGGCTTTCCCGTTATTTTTTACATTCTAATTAATATTGTGATCTATTTTTTAAGCTCATCTATGGTTCTACGTTTTTTCTTTTTATTGATTTCTTGATTTTCTTCTTTTCCTGGATCTCGACTCAGATTAAGCAAGTTGTTATGATTTGGAACTGGTTTTGATACTGGTTTTTTTTTTAAATCCCAAAATAGCCCAATATTTTTAATTATTTTTTGCTCTTTACGTAGGACTGAATCATGTATTTAGGTAACAACTTCGTATTATTAGATTGTCCCATTCAAAATGAAATAATAAACCAAAGAACGAAAAAGAACGTAATAATACCTGTATTTTTTGTATGAAGAAAAAAACTGGTTCCGAGCCTTGGTCTTGGTGATTGGCACACAATTCTCGCATGACTTTCACTTCATAAGATAAAATAAGATCAAATCCGTAATAAGTTATTAAATCTGCATCGGCCTCCTGGTTATATCATGAAATTAGTTATTTCTAGTATGATCAATCGTAGAGAAAATAAAAGGATGAGTAGAATAAAACATCAAATTATTAAATACATACATTTATTCGAATCTCTATGCTTGGCGACTCAGGACATATCGGGGTATTTAGAGTATTACAAACTCATATCTATGATAAAATTGCACATTCAACAACACAATTTAAATAGAATTTGTTTTATAAATATAACTTTCAAATGACTAGAACAGCGTGAAGAAAACAGACGAGCGTTTGAAACGCGCGTTTTTATAATCACTGGATTAAATGTACGTGGACTTGCAACATTCTCACACTCACCACTACCATAAATTGAATTTATAAATACAATAACCATTTAATAAATATTTTCTCTGGTACATTCATAATTTTTAAATCATTCCTTATTCATTCGTATGACAAATAGAATAAAACACTATAAGTATTTGACTTTACATAGTTTAAAAAGTTTCTTATATCGATTAATGGAGATACGAAGCAGATTAAAGTTCAAAGTAACTATTAAAAGCTTTTCAATATCCATAATTCGGGTAACATATTCCATAACAGTAGGTGTTAGAATTAGTTTTAGATATGAACTACAAGATATGCTATATGAGATAGGTGAATCATTTCGTTGTCATAAGATAAATCCTAAGGACTTGAAAATGACTATTAAAATGCTTAAAGTTTTGAGCATTTTTAAAATTCAAGACTATTCATAGTTTCGAAATCACGCATTGATCCACTAAGAGAGAAAGATCAGGAATTATTCTATGCTTTGAACACAGACACATTTAACTGTATTTATATTAGACAAGTGACACTCTGCAACAGGTGAGACGCAGCTGTTAAACCGCTGGTTTGGTGTGACTCAGCAGTTTGACAGTTTTTCAAGTGTCACATTAGAGCTCGTACGCATTAGCGGTTAATCGCCTAAGCGATGACGATTGGACAGTTTGCAGGCGGCGTTTGAACCGCGTAATATGAAAGACCAAGATTGCCTTTCCAGAAACCCTATTTGACATCCTTCGGCAGATTAGTGCATATAAAGATGCGCAGTACAAATAAAGCAGCTGGACGAATAACCGCCAATATGCACAAGCTCTTAGAGCGTTTTCACATTATCTGATCCAATATCGGATGTCGGAAGGAAGTAAAATGTAAGATATATGTGTTTCTCTGTATTTATTTATGCATTTAATAAATCATTATTACTAAAGAACTATAAATAACGCAAAATCGGCGGAATTAATGCCAATGGCACTCTCCTGCAGCTGTTTTTGTCAAAAGCGCCTTCCGACATCCGATATCAGAAAGGCGCTTCCGATAAATTCAGCCATGTCGGAGCCGGGGGTCAGCTGTCCGACTGATAATATATGTTTGCGTGCGTATGTGTAAGCATAATCCTTGTTGTAGTGTGCGTGGCCGCTAAAGACGGCGCCCGGGCGCGCCCCCGTGGCCTGACTACGCGGATGTAGGATCCTACTTCCGATATGGATCGGACAATGTGAAAGCGCTCTTACACTCAATAGTGGAATGTTTCATACGGGCGTTCCGCACACAGGCTAAGCTGGCTTAGAAACTGGTCCGGCCGAATATGAAGTTCCCGGCTGCGGTCGGGTCCTCGGTGGAGAAGTACTCTTTCCACAGCTCTTGGAACTCTTCCCAGTACACGTTGGGCTTACCCTGATAAAATGAAAAATGCTGTGAATACTAACAAAAACTACATTTAGGTGTATGGGAGGTAAGGATGAAAATTTAAGTAGAATCTTCGTACCGTTTCCAATAAAAACGGGACTAGTGCGAGTCGGACTCGCCCACACCGAGGGTTACGTTTTTTTTAGTATTTGGTGTTATAACGGATACAAATACATCATCTGTGAAAATTTCAACTGTCTTATCATGAGATACAGCCCAGTGACAGACAGACAGGCAGACGGACGGACGGACAGTGGAGACTCAGTAATGGGGTCCCGTTTTTACCCTTTGGGTACGGAACCCTAACAAGCACGCGGCAAATACAGATACCATATTTTGTGACTTTATGATTTTTTACCACTTATTTAATTATTTCTGAAATCTGTTATTTTTATTTACCGATACCAAGAAAATACAAATGGTGAAATTGGAGCCTGAGCTATGAATAACAGCCATTAGAGATATAATGAGGAAAAGTATAGGCAGGTACATATTCATTAATAAATAAACCTAAGCGTTGAAAAAACCTAATGCGGCATTAACACAAGATTTACGAGTAAAAAAGAAAAGCAATAAAAGAAAATAACAATACATTTGTATTGTAAATGAATTGCGGGAATAAAATTATAGCCAAAGCTCTTAACTTTACGATTACGTGTTTCCCGCCATTACGACTAATGTAGAATTGATGTCGTCCCTTATTGTACAGGGACATTATGTAAGGCATTTTACTTTGAATAATAATCATATGAACATTTTTTAAGATACCTGAGTAATATGTCAACCAGTCGAAATGACTGAGAGTGATGGTCTGTGTTCGTAACTATTATTTAACCTACATCGAAAAAAAATACGAATATTTTTAGTATCATAGTACGAGTATGTACCAATAAACTTACTATTTACGGCCCAATAGTGGCACATTTTACTGAGCCTTCTTGAAGTTACGTAAGGCTTTGTACCTATATAACAAAACTTTAATTGAATTCGATGTTTCCAGTTTATTTACTAGTAAATATTCAATGAAATATATAATTGGCGACACCACAATGAACGTCAAAGTTTGACAAAAAGATGTTTATTATGTAATTGTTAAATATTTTTCATTGCAGAATGCAGATTTAACTTAATCGGGCTACTAATCAGTCTTTATAAAGTTCCCTTGATTTAGGTTAATTCCGTTTTAAAACCGATTACATCTATTCCTGAAGCGAGTTACAGATTTACTTAGCAACACAAATAAAAGATTAAAGATTGCTTCGCAAAGTAATCTGTCGCAGTGTAAATACTCACTAGACGCTCAAAGTAGAAAAGGAAGACTCAAGTCATCAACACTTCAGCATACTGTTTATCTTTCATACTTACTTACTTACTTACTCCGTTGGCTCAGCGACCCAAAATGAGACTTGGCCTCCGACACAAGACAGCCGCATACCTGGGCCGTCCGGCAGGAAGACGTCCTATCGGACGCCCCAGATATCGCTGGTGCGACATGGTGGAGGCGGACCTGCGCGAACTTCGAGTCAGCAATTGGCGAGAGGTCGCACAGGACCGAGAAAAGTTTATCTGTCATAGTGAAATTATTTTTTGAAGTCCTCAATGTTGGAATATTTTAGTCAACTGTTAGTATTTACTCGAAGATAAGTTGTTAATTTCATAATGAATAAATAAGTAAATAGTAATTAAAGGGTTCTTTGATGCCAATAAAATGGAAGCCCTCGTTGGGTGGCCGACATGAGGAAGATTGCGGGTCACTTCTGGATGAGATTAGCTCAGGACCGGGACAAGTGGCGTACTAAAAGACATGCCTGTGCTGCAGCAGTGGTCGATAAAGGGCTGGTATGATGAGAACCAGCAGACTGAAATGAACTTGTCATAGACTTGACTCGTAGGTATACTATGGCATTATCCGGTTTTAAAATCTTTTCTGCAAAATCTTACCTTAGCCATCTTACTGAACGCCACCTTGCACTCCTGAGGATCGATATCATAGGACGAGCACACTGTGGTAAACTCGTCATAATCCATGGACCCGTCTACACTAGCATTCTCAAGTTGGAACCTTACCTGTTACATAAACATTGGTCTTACCCTAGCCATCTTACTGAACGCTACCTTGCACTCCTGAGGATCGATACCATAGGACGAGCACACTGTGGTAAACTCGTCACAACCCATGGACCCGACTACACTGGCGTTCTCCAGTTGGAACCTTACCTGTTACACAAACATTGGTCTTACCTTAGCCATCTTACTGAACGCCACCTTGCACTCCTGAGGATCAATGCCGTAGGAGGAGCAGACCGTAGTGAACTCGTCACAGTCTATGGACCCGTCTGCACTGGCATCCTCCAGTTGGAACATGAACTGGCTGTACAGCTGCTGCCATTTTAAGGCCGAGGCCGGATTCTGGGCGTAGTCATTCCACATGGATACCCACTCTTCAACGGAGACCTGGGGATAAAAAAAAACAATTTAATTCTGCTTGAACGAAATAAATATCATATACTAAGGAAAAAATGACTAACATCTAGTGCACAAGGCTGGAATCGAACCAGCGTCCTCCGTTTACGCGACAGATGCCTGAACCACTCGGCCACTCGGGTTCGGTGGAGGTGCACTCACTCTTAGATGGACTTATAGGTATACTGGATGAGCAGAATAGGACCTCTATATATCTGTTATATCAACCCATTCAATGTATTACGAATAAGTTACAGAATAATGCAGGTATGATTTTATTTCACATAAATCAGGTGTAAAAAGATTTCCATCTATTGAAATTACTATAACTCTCAGAATTCGCTCCCACAATTCGTGCCAACCCCGAATTTACATTTATTGAAATAGCTTTCACTCTCAAAATTCGTATTTACATAATCAAAAATGATTGCAGAATTTACTGCCATATAAATGCGGCGTGTATTTTAAAAGGCTTTAGTACTTATACTCTGAAATGGAGCTAAATTTGAAACTGGCATCAAAGGTATTTAAACGAAAATCTAGATCAAATTTGTCTATCTCAATTTTATATGTACCTACTTAAATCAAAATACAAAAAGCATCAAATATGGTTGTTTATTTTTAGGTACAGTCAGCATCAAAAGTAACGGATCAGACTACGCGACTAAAGAAACTGTAAGTCTACAATATATTACTAAATGCAATTGTATCCAATGTAGCAATACGAGACTGTTTGTTTCTAAATAAATAAAATAAATAAATAAAATTATCCACCATTCTGTAACTGCTTAACAAAAAGAGATACATATGTGTATGAAAATGATAAAAGTATATCAGGATAATCAAATCCAATAATTTACTAAGTCACCGACTCAAAAAACAATGCGGGATCCACAGGAAATTCGGAAAGAGGAAACAATCCCCAACCCATACAAATCTGATTACTATATCCACCACATGTGCCCGGTCAAACGTGATGGTCCTCATAAAACCTCCCGGGAACAATAAGGGAATTACTGGACAAAAATGTTAATACAGAGCCCAATTTATTTTAACAATGAATACGTGGTATAAAAGTGGACGACCGTTGATGTAGCACCGGGATGTAATCATGTTTAGAATGTTGATTAATTTTTGTACGCTTACAAAGCATAATAAAGGAATACAGTTTTGCTAATGGGCTAAAAAAATAATGCAGTATTTTCAGAAAATACATAGAACTGCCATTGGGCTGCTTTGTCACTAAAATATCAAATAACTTTTAGTGCAGATGACGTCAAACTCAAACCACACATAGGTGAATTTAAATAAGGTTTTGTTCATAAATTAAACAATATTGCCACTTGAAATGAGCAGCACATATATAAAGTATTTGACTGACATTGTCATTCAGATTAACAATAAATTGTCGTTGTGTTTGTTAAGTTGTTTTATTTTCACAATTATTTTCAAACTTGTTTTATTTACCACATCACCTGTGTGTTTAACATCACCTGTTCAAGAGGAGAGCGTGCCGATAGCCAGGTGCAGCACTGGTAGTTTGTACGGCAGTAGGGTTTGGACTTTATTGCTAAATCAATAAGGGTCGTAAGAGATGATTTTTCTTTATGAACTAGAGCATAAAAAGGAACTTTACGCCGCTTACACGCCACTCCGATATCAACTTTACTAGCATGAAAAATGAAAAAGGAAATCTGTGTCGATATTTTACCTGTCCATCCCTGTTAGAATCAGCCCTCTTCCTAAGCCCATCCCAGATCTTGATCATAGTTTCGTGCGTCTCCGTGTGCTTCGGGTCTCCAGGCTTCCATCCTCGGAGGCTGCAGATTTTCTAAGAGGTAAAATAAAAATTATTACACGTTAGATTCCAGTTTTATTGTAAGGCTACTTTTTGGGTTAGAGGGTGGGATACATTTCTGGGAATTATTTTTCCTCACTTTTATCAGACACCCTTCGAATATCAACTTTAATATATTTTTTAGATAATACCTAAAGCTTTTACATTAACTCCATTTGTAGCCCTGAAGGTTGAAAATAAATCCAATTACGTCTAAGCTCTAGGCTAAATACTGGAATGTCCGGGAAGTTCATCCTCTTAAATCTCCTCGGCGTATTACGTACAGTTTAAGACGAATGCGACCGAGAGCTGCCCCACTATTCAGTTCTATCACAGTGTACTGCAATGTAACAGTAACATGTTGGCCCAAAAATACGTTGTCAATGAATGTTTAGGAATATTTTTCTTACTTGCACGTCTTTTACAAAATGTCACTAAAAATACAATACAATCATTTAGCTAAAATAAAACGTATTATTTTGAAAATATTTTCCTTTAGCTTTGATGCACAAACACAAAGGTTTGTTAAAATTATCAACTTATTTTTGGGTCATCCTGTAAATGGCAATGCTTTCTATATGTAACGTAAGTTACATAAGATATTGGTCAGAAATTGCACTTCGCCGAGAGGATTGGAAGGATAGAGGGGAGGTCTTTGTCCAGCTGTAGAACAATTTATAGATTTATAAAAAAACATGTAGGTAAGTATGTATGTGTATGCTGCCCCACTACGCGGTTGCCCAATGAAAAACTACGAGCCCCGATGCATATGTTTTCGTGTAGTCAGACCATTTTTTGAGGTTCTCGCGTTTGTACAAAAATAATGTTTTAGTTTTAAAATCCCTAAATTTTAATGGTTATACTAATGTAGTTTAATTTTATATGGTAATAATGTACAATAACTAAATCCAAATACAAGATATACCGCATGTGCTGAAAGAAAAAAAAATAACGATATTTTATTTGACGAGTACAGACAGACAGATGTGAAAAGGGCTATTACTAGGGGAAGCAACACGGCTCTGCCAATATACTGTCAATTTTAGTTGGGATTTGGAAATTGTTGCGCGATAATACTGTAAACGATATGATGGATTTTCCAATGTGCAGTAACTTGTAACTTACAACCCTTAATTAACATTAAAAATAAGCTCTTGTCGAAACAAATCTCATCTCCAAGTATCAATATATATACCAAAGTGTAGAATCTTAAACAGTTTGGAACATAATAGTATAAAACGGTAAAATACCATTAACTAGGTAAGTACTAAAACACCGTCGCTGTTTTATTATTTGTGATAGAGTATTATGCCAATTCTCTCAGAATCTTTGTATTAGGTCCGATTGTTAAATAAAAATACATTAAATCATTGCTGTTTGAAATATGTGTGCTGTTTTAAGACCGCGACCGAGATTTCCTACAAAGGCTGGAGATGGATCTACAGCACCCTTCAGTTTTAATGCTGTATTACCGGGAGTGGATCTTCAACCACTTTTGTTGAGTAAGTGCTTTAGTTATAGTACACGGACCTAACTAAAGCGGTTTTCTGATTTTAAAGTCTTTTAAGGTTTTTATTGGGCATTCAAGAAAAAATTTAACACTTCTGATAAAGCCGATATTTGGCATGATTACGTTTGATAAATTAGCTTTAAATTCGACGGCATAGTAATACACATTTCTGTAGGTTATTAAGGTAGCCGCTATACGCGTCACGTCTTCGGCAATGTAGCCTTTTTGCGAAATGCCCATTTTGATA
Organism: Cydia splendana; assembly: GCF_910591565.1. NCBI lineage: Eukaryota > Metazoa > Arthropoda > Insecta > Lepidoptera > Tortricidae > Cydia > Cydia splendana. Next base: position 28,224,877 of record NC_085961.1, read on the forward strand.
TGATCGGCCTCGCAGATTGGTTCGCTCGAAATGCAGTGCGAATAGTATTATTAGGCATCTCGCACACCGAGTCATGTTAATGCCGTATAATAACTAAATCAAAACAATAAAAATTATAAAATCTTATTATCACTCTAGTTGAGAAAATGCTTTAATTATAGATACAAGGCCTAACTATTATAACTGCGCTACGACAGGGGCTTTCTGCTACGCAGCGTAATATTGGGCTGGCCGTTAAATCAATTGCCAAGATGATTAATGACTAAACCCTCTTATTCATAAAACTTTACGGGTCTGATTTAGTTAAATTGTGTTGTATCTCTTTATTACGAATACACTAGTCGAAATGACAGATAAAGACAAACGATTCATAGCTAATTCAGGTCAGTAACGCGTTTATGAATAACGGCATAATTTGTTAAAATACTTTCTTTCTTACCTCTATAGCCAGCTCAAAGTCTTTCCTCTCTATCGTGCCACTTTGATTGACATCTGTAAGAAAAATAACAATAAAAAAAAGATATATTGCTTAGCACAATTAAAACTGCACCGCAATAAAAGTTTTGTTTAAAAAGTACAATCTTAATTACCAAAGAAGACATTAAAAACGTAGAGAAGTTTCTTCCGCCTGAATTCGGAGATGGACATTTTTTATCTGAAACAAAAGAAATAAAACTTTAGCAAATACTTTTCTTCCCGAAACAAACAGTAAAGCAAAAATAACCTCACTTTTGTAGAAATTATCAGAACAAGGACCATAATTGTTTTTTTTTTTAAGTTTTAAGTAATTATTGTTACTCTAAATTTCACTATTCCTTCGAACATGTCTCAAGATCTCTTCACTCCTTACCCCATAACTAACTCAAGAACACTTTTAAAGATCATGTTTGGTCCACGTAGTACATAATACATACTTACATATTAATATCGTATTTTTTTCCTCAAAAGTCCTCAGTTAAAATCTTCATCGACGTGATGAATTATCCAATGTTTTATAAACCGATTGGAAGTATAGTAGAGTGATTCCTTACTTAATAAACAGAAATATATTTTTTAAATAACATAATTTAATTTGTTATCTAAGTTATATCCCATTTTTCTTTCAATTAAAATATTGTACATAGTTTGCAGCTCAAAATCTAGTAGCGTAGGACACACAATAGGAATGCATCCTCCCATCACAGTCAATAACTAGACACACAATGCTAGTAAAATCGCCCCCAGCCTCAATCTGTGGGAACAATCTACGCAGTATTGCAAGCCACAAGTTATTATTCTGGGGAATTGCCGTTAGATTGGTTGTGATAGACATTTTGGTTTTAAAATTGAAAGGATTTTTTATTTCAAAAATTGATTTTTAAAGTCGTTATTTTATCGAACGTAACTGTTGTGAGACATACTAACATTGAATAATTTTATGGTTTAGACTCTCCGAAACATGTCGCGCGAGTGACTTAAAACAAGTGAGTCTAAACTCAGCACTACCATTCATTTTACTATGGAAATTGACAATAACACCGACGCGTTCGTACTAGTAGTGCACCTTAAACCGTAAAATTATTTAATCGTTATTTTATGTATTTATTTAAATAACAAGTTAATACATTTATCGCCTTTACTATGTTAAATCTCGTCGGTCCACCAACGCGTGCTTCCATTGAAGCTCCTCGAAACCGAGCTCTTCGAGCATCTCGACTTAAAATACGTAAAATTAAATACGTTTTAACATTAAATATAATACGTTTATATTTTATGGAAGTTTTGTTATTAAAATTACTATATTCCCTGTAATATTATTCTCTGTATACATTATTACAGTAAATTATTTACTTAATATTTCACCGAGCCGTACTTATGTGACTTTTCTCGAGTCAAATGACTCTTGAAACTAATAAAATCAACAACGTACATTTACTGTGAGCTCAAATTTTGAACGTTAAAAAACACTTGTTTCATTTAAAATAAAATGAACTTTCAAATAATCTACGGATGAACAAAATCCTTATAAAACAATAAAGATGTCAACGTTTTCACTTATAACGCTCGGTTAATCTCGGATTCCTGTACGGCTACCACCAGTTTTGACATTGACAGATTAACTCGCGTCTACGTAAATTACTTTCTATACATCTCGCTTGCACTAATATGCGAGTACGAGCGAGATACATAGAAAGTAAGTTACTTAAACGTGAGTGAATATGTCAATGTTAAAACTGGTGGTAGTGCTTCAGGTGAAACAAAGGATATTCTATGACAGTTATCCAATTTCGATTGTTTTAACATGAACCAAAATATTAAAATATCAATATATCAAGTATAAAATTTTAGGAGCGAAATTGTTTTAGGCTTAAAATTCAATTTGTCCAACCCGGGCTAAGCTTTGGAATTATTGTAAAGTGCTTTTGGAATATTGGAAAATTGAACCAAAAATAAACGAGGATGTTCTAAAGAAATCCCGTACGTAATCAACGGATTAAGTATAATAATCAACGGGTTATTATCCTTAACATCCTGATATTTGATACAGAACAAGAAGAAAACTGGAAGTCTAAATAACGCCATTTAACTCATAATGATTAAATTTAGAAAGAAAGAAGAAAGACAATATTAAATTTATTCAGAACGCGTACAATATTGCTTAAGACTATTAAAACACTTTTATGAATACAAAGCATAAACGCCACTGAAAAGGTCTTCTCTCCGCTTGATGTCAATTTACTTTTCAGGTATCTTGATGCGTATCCTGATTGTAATAACAGGTTATTAATTTTATCGGCATTTGTTATAGATAATTATGATGTGTCAGTGTCATATGTGACAAACCTTCAACCAGAATCGTCACTTTTCTTCCGTGGAGACGAAACGAAAGATCAAGCGAAAGAGTCAGTATCAGTACGTAAAGTAAACTAACACTAGTTAAATTAAATTGAGATCAGAATAGGAATCATGTAGGTACCTACCTATATGAACATTTTCAGATAATACTATAATTGCATAATTACTTAGTGGAAGAATGGAGAGGAGGCCTGTATCCGAAGACGAACGCTAGATGATGACGGATGAAAGATGAATAGATGGATAGATACTAGGTACTTAATTAAATAACATTCACCTAGTACCTGTAAATAACAGGGATAAAAATAAAATTATGATATTTTTAGAAATATCGCAATGCACTAAAACGTGACATTTTGAAAATTGTGTTATGATAATTTTATTCTGTCGTTGGCGGCCGATATAGCTGCTCTCAGAGATTCTTACCGCTGTACGACGTCATTTTATCGCGTCATATGCATGCAAAGTATTCATATAAATACCGACCGTGGTTACGAGGACAGCTAGGAATCAATGTAGTTACTCAAGGCCTCCTTTGAATACATTAGCCATTATCAACTTGCGTTATAACTAATACAGTGTTACAAAACAACCTTTTCTAAAGTCACATTTTTGAAAAAAGCAAATTTACATTACCTAGACACGAATATTTTTGCTATGTCACAAATATGCTTTCATTACTTTAGCTGCTAAATTAAAGCACCCAATCATCGTATTAGTGTATATCTATACTTTTCCACATAACACACTTGTTTGTTCGATTCAGACCAAATATTAATAGACACTAGGGTGATTGGTTACTTTTTTGTTTGTTATTTTAGGTCTAGGAAGGATAATATTGAAGGTTGTTTTGGCAACTTCTGTTAGCAGTCTCAGTTTATTGCTGATATTTGGTTTTATGATTACTTTTGTAAGAAAAAGTTACAGACAATTTTTGCTCAGATATACGCAAACATTGCAAAATTTCTTACATTAGTTTCAATATCGTAACACAGAATAAATAATAGTACTAGTTACAGAAGATTCACTCTCTAACAAAACGCGTCTATTACGATTAGGACAGATATGACCGCTAGGTGGCGCAAGCGCCACGCGCGGCTTATGGATAGACACCAAAATTGGTGTGCGACGGATGTACTTGTAGCTTGATGCGACGCGACGAAATCGCGGAGTGAGCCACGCCTGACCGTAAGTAGGTAGGTATTTTTTGTTGTTTAGTAACCCCGAAATCAGTAATCTGATTAATAGGGAATATTACTGCAATGTTCTGTCACCAGAGTGCAGCACTAATTTGTTTAGTAAACCATAGAGTAACTTATACATACTAGGCCTTAAACAGTTTTTTGACAAGTTTTCACTATGACATTGATGCGTCAAGGCGGTTTGTTTATAGGTGGCCTACCGCGAAACGCGAAAATCGAAATTTCTTTATCTGCCTCTCTATCGATCGAATAGTCAGAGTGATAGAGGCAGAAACCGAACTTTCGATTATCGTATGTCACGGTAGGCCATGTGATTGACCTAGTGACGCCCTCTAGGCAGAGTTATGCGTACTTAATATTCCCTATTTCTTTAGCATGAAATGTAAAGTTGCACAGCATGATATAATATATTTCAATTCTAAATGTAGATACTAAAAAAGAATCGTCGCCGTTCTCATAAATTTGTTCGAAGATTAACGAACTGAGAGAGAAGACAGCGCCAACACTAATCAAATTATGTTTCAAGTAAAAATGTGCTTTTTAATACAGAACAGTATCGTAACATTTTTAAGGAAAAATTCAACACGGGATTTAACTTATACATATAACTTAGGTTACGCTTGTTTTGTATAATTCTGTATGTAGGTATTTATATATTTTTATCGCTCATGACAAGTCTTGATTTAACACTTGTCACTCTTGCTATGGCGATGGCGCGGTGTCAGAAAGTGACATAGGTAGTATCGTGACATATCGTATGCGATAAACGTGATCATAACACAACTGCAGAACTAATTTAGCCCGCTTTAATCATTGAACCTTTTCCAAATTCTAAGTAAGGTAAACGTACTAGTGCTCGACATGCTAATGCCCAATAGATGACACCCTGCTGTCACCTCTATTGACAATGACTTAAGTTTCAAGATGACATGTAGTACTGGGACCGCGTCGAGCATGTACCACCACCTTATGGCTTGACTTAACCCACATAAAAAATATATAATTAATCACTCTAAGGGCGCGGCCCCATTAGTGCGTTGCGTTGTTTCGTCGCTGCGAAATTTTACAAATATTTTTATGACGACGACGCGACGTAACACAACGTATTTACCAGAGGGGCCCCTCTCTAACTCTAATATAACTCTGCAGACAAATGAACGCAGAGGGAATTATAATGTAAAATCATGGAGATGGGTGTATCTCGTGGGAAAAGTTTATTATATTTCAGGCCTCCATAAATTAGCATTCTGAATGCTGCGAATAATGCGGCTAGATGCTAATTTCTCCAGGTTAAAGGTGCGAGTACCTATACAACCTTGTTAAATATGAATTGCGTGATATAGAATTGTAAATCGCTACTTATCCATACTAATAATATAAAAGCGAAAGTGTGTCTGTCTGTCTGTTACCTCTTCACACTTAAACCGCTGCACCGATTTAGATGACATTTGGTATAGAGATAAATAGTTTAGGTCCCAGGGATAGGATAGTTTTTAATAACCATATTAATCATTATCATTCCACGCAAAAAAAATCGCGGGCAGACGCTAGTAAAAAAATAACTAGAGAAGATGTTTTATTTAGAAATTAAGTATTTTGACATCACTTTTTTTTTCTTCTACCTTGTACTGTACAGTTTATATGCCGCGTTTAAAGTCCAAAGTATGACAGAAAAAGTTAATTGTAGTAGGTAATATACCCAACCGTTTAATTTTCAACCCTACTTCGTATTCTAACGCCGTGGCAGTTTTTGCTGCTCTGTAGCTACTCGTATTAGCACCGTCAGAATGACTTTTTAGTACAATAGAGTTAATTTAAATTCACTCCCTGTGTTACCTACTAAAATTAAACGAAATAGTTGGGCTTAAATAATGTTTCGGTAAGTCAATGTTTAAATAAATAAAAATGTATCTTTTAAGCATTCTTTATTATAACGTTCTATATATTTCATTTCGTTGCGTTCCCTATGTAAGTATTAATTTCAACATTAATTTCAAGAACTTGTTACGTAACAACGTAGGCTATTATGTGATATCCATTTTAAATAGCTCAATTAAATCGTTGTTTGCGGCAAAATAAACGAGTCCAAATATTTCATGAATGCACTGGCATTTTACAGAAAATAAATACCCCATTTTGCTTATTACGGCGGCCACTGCTAATTAGCGATGCTATTTATTCCACGGTTTGTGGCTCGCTTGTGACAATGTGGTTAGCGATGAGCAAAATATGTACGCCGTGTTAACACAAATCTACGTCATATAATGATACGTATATAAATAGTTACCGTAAAACTGCTAAACTATAGTCTTATGATCCAAAATTTCAATCCGTAATTAATTAATCTTCTTTTTGTTGCTGTCTGAGCTTTTTCATCAATTTATGAGTAGGTATACAAATATTTTGCCTTAGAAATGCGAAATTAAAATAATAGTCACTCCTGAATGAAGATATTTGAGTTAATTTTGGACCATAGTGAGTCCAGTTCTATATACAACTGTGATCCAGAATTTTTCTTCTTTTTGGTGTGTCTGAGTTTTTACTTCCATTTATACAAATATTCTTCACTGGAATTGCGAAATTCAAATAATAGTCACACCTAAACGAAGATATTTGAGTTAATGTTGGACCATTAGTTACGGACAAGTGTAGAACACACTTGTGGCTCTTTCCAAAGATTGTCTATGTAATGCTACTTAATATATCCTCCTGAGTCCCCCTTGTCATTATTACAGTTTTGAAATTGGAACCTTAATCCCTTATAAAGGCCTCAGCTGCCGTCATAGTCTAAAAGGCAGTTTTTCGACATTTTGCCAAAATTGACTTTTTGTGATATTCGTAATGTAGAGATCGAGATGCATCGACCACTTTGGCCCGTTTTCCGATAAGTGGCTTAGTTTTCGAGAAAAATATAGTAAAAAGACCGTATTTGCACTAATGGTCAAAGCGTTCCTAGTCTAAAAAGCGACTATTTGACAAAGCCAGGCTAAAACAACGTATATGCAGCTATACGTTTTTTTACGCTCTGGTTTGCATAAAATCTTATCCACCGTGTCTAGCCTAAAATAACGTATAAGCCAAAAACTAGGCTAAAAATACGTAAAAGACGCTATACGCGCTTTAAGATTAGGATCTTTAGCAAAATTTTAGATCTGATACTAGTCTAAAAAATCGTATAATATTTTTTTTTGTTTAAATGTCTCATACGTCATTTAAGCCTAGTATCACTTAACTTTTTTACGTCACCATAATAGTCTTTAGAAAAGTATAAATGTTATACGTTCTTCTTATTTTGTATGGACGTCGTATTAAACGCAAACAAACTTTTATAAAGGTTGAAAGTGCGTCTAACTAGTCTATAACGCAGTATATGCTCCAACCTTCGTCATGCTCCCTGCGCGCCGAAAGACACCCTTATGCTAAGTAAAAGCCGTCAGCCGCAAGCGCAGGCTTGTGGCTGCCGGTATGCGAGCGGAGGTGGCATTTTGCGCGCGAAATATTGACCGAACGCCAAAGTAAGAAAAATACTTTATTATTGCATTACCATCATATGTTATCAATAATATGTAGTGTTTACAATTAGTACCTTCGAGTATTATCATTTTTATCAAGGTATATACTTTAAAATTGCCTCGCAAATACTTACGCTCGACAGCAAATACGTCTTTCTAGCGTAGTTTGTGATGGTGAAATTGTTCATACGTACTTTTCTACAGCAAACGTTGTTTACGTTTTATTTTTTCATTCGACTGCTTTTATTTAAATAAAATCAAATTTATATTAGAGCTAATTGTATCGGGTTTAATTCCCTATAAGCCAAGTAGGTATTTGACATTACGAAGAGTTTAAATCTTAATGAAAAATGTTTTAAAGGGAAATTTAATGAGGAAAACTTATGGACAAAATAACATTTTCCGCCTAAGTATTTAGATAACCAGGACAAAGGACCTGGGCATCTTTGTATGGAACCTGGGTCCATCCAAAAACCAACTGAGAGTTATATACATATATATATGTCGGAGAGTTCTCAGTTCGGGGCGAACTACTAGTTTAAATCAAACTTACTAAACATTTTAACCATGAGATAACGGAGATGATACACGCGTCTTGGGTGAGAGGCCATTGTGTGCGTGCACCCAAGTATCTTTCAAACGGATAAACTAATTTCATCGCTGTTTTCTGTGATCCTAGCTAACATTTTGAGGTAATGATTAAAATGGCAAATAGATCTGGATCAAGGTATCAATGAAATCAAATAAGAAAATCTATTAGTGGGAACACTAAACTTTTAGGGAATACTAAACGTTTAAGTAAAGAATAGGTGCGCAGATAATGTTCATAAAATCAGTTAAATATGGAAAACCATTTATTTTCGAGAACTCAATACAAGATGTGTTTCAACTGAGGGGAATCTCTGTGGTGAGGTTCATTTAAAAGCTAGTTTGTATTGTATCTTGATGGTGATATTATTTTCACGCTGTTTGGATTATGGTGATATTATTTTCACGCTGTTGCATTTTAAGTCTCTTAATGAATTGTTCGAAATGTATCTCTACCCCATTTCCGTTGAAATATGGCCCGATTGAATATCGTGATGCTACTGATGCTGAACTTGTTCATTCACAACAATGATCTATGTGCGTGTTATTGAAAGAGTTGAGTTGAGTTGCCTGTCAGTATCCAAAAGTTATGGAGGAACTTACTTTGGTCAGGTAGGCCGAGCAATGAGCTTAGATACCTCAGATTGTTGTATTCTGTCCGCAGATGTATGCAGTGATGCATACAATGTCAGGATGCCGTGGTGGTGCAGATGATCTGCGCTCTACAGTCTCTTTTGGGAGAAGAAGATCTCATCTTCGCTCTAGTCTACCAGTGAAAATCATAAAGGGGGATGGATAACGTACGGAGGGACCCGTACAATGTCAGGTTGGCCGTGTCGGAGAATGGCTGAAATGTGCCATCTATCGCCTTCAAGAGGCGTTTTGTCATGCAAACCTTGACAAATAGAGCAAACTAGGGTGTTACGTACACTTGAGTGGCGTTCGACGCAGTTCCGCCAAGACGTCATAGAGTGCGCTCTTAAAACAATTGACGTCCAGAACAATTGAAGTTATGCTGTCAATCAATCTTCAGAAGGAGCACGATGAGAACGAACGGGGGAAGATGACGTCTGTGGCGGCTCCTGGGTCTAATCCACTGGTTTGCTTAAGATAAGAAACGTAACGCGTGCTGTGATTTGTAATGAGTCTTGTGCAGTAAAGATTGTGAGTTGAACATCGTATTTCATTGAAGGCCCTCGTCATCCACGATTGAAGGTTCTGATGTGCTGCCGATAGTATGATACGCCCACAATTCCCGACATATATATTAGGCCTATTTAATGGCCTAATATATAAGTGGGTTTTATCTAGTTCATATCGCACCATGGGCCCCAAGCAATGCCTCAAGCGGAATTGAATTATTTTTATTGTAGTTTGTCAATATCTAACCACTCACTTGCTTTTGGTAGCCTAGTAAGTCACCTGACGTCACTCTTATTATTAATAGATTTCGTACAGAAATATAGTAAATTAATTACTTACTGCAAATTATATTACGTTTTGTTTATCATAGTATTTATATATTGCAGTATTATCTATTACGTTTTATAAAAAAACAATATGTATCTTAAAATAAGTTGTTATGTTTGTGTATTATGTAATAGTTGTATATTAAAATAGTAAAAGCTACGAGTTTGTAATCTAATAGAAAAATAATTTTATTCAAATTTGAATCTGATTTTTAATTACAACCGCTAAAAGGCGTTTTAGAATTAAATAAATGACAGAGTATGTGCAGGAATTAATACGAGTTTAATTTTATTGCTAATGTAGACTACATAGCCCGCTAACGTCTTACCGTGCGATGAAATTCTCGATGATTCGATGCCTATAATATTGATAACAAACTAAAATAACTATTAGAGATGCCACGAATTCGGTAAAACATTATGTATTATTTTGAGTTACGTGTATGCGAAAACTGGTCACCTACAAAGGTAAATGGTTGCTAAGATTTAAGTCAGCAGCAAGCTGGGTTCTCCATACAAACGTAGTTACGCTCTCATTTTAAAACGATTAGCTAGATTGCTCTAAAACTTTGTACTCACTAAAGGATAAGGTATATCTATGCCTGTAATTAATGTGTAGCTTCAGATACCATAGTTAAAAAATACAGCGAATATAAGTTTTTCATACAAAATTTATTTTTCCTCTATTTCAATAGTTTTGTTGGAATATAAACTAATTAGGTACTGGTATAGATATACCTCATGTTATTGTATGTGCAATTTATTACAATCCAACACGTTGTTTTAAAATGAGAACGAATCTCCGTTTTTATGGGAAGTAAATATTCGGCTGAGCTTATTGCGGACTCTTTTAAGTTTCGTTGCTCATGCTCATTAGAAGTACATGTAATGTCATTAGTAGAGTCGAGTAAATCCAGCCTATGATACAAATAAAATCAGAAAGACCGTACACTTTAAAAATTTGTTACATATTATGGGGTTATTCCCACTAGTTAGGTATCTACCACCAAGTTGTTACCAGTGGTATTACTGGGAATTTATTTCCCACCTTTCTTCACAGTAGCTACCACCAACTCGGTTTTGTGGTAACTACTGGGAATTTTTTTTCCAGTAGTTACCACTGGTAAAAGGTGGGAGTTTTTTCCTAGTAGTTACCACCAACATTTTTTTACAGTACAGTACAACAACAACACTATACTACTAGGCTATTATTAAAAAAACGAGGTCCAGCCATTACTTTTTGGATTATAATCTTAATTACCATACAAAATTAACACATAAAAATAGAGGCTTTATTGAACCCTAACAAAATTGTAGGGGTAACTACTGGGAAAAATATCCCACCTTTTACCAGTGGTAACTACTGGGAAACAAATCCCATTAGTTAGCACTGGTAACAACTTGATGGTAACTAGTGGGAATAACCCAATTTATGTGTTAATTTTGTATGGTAATTAAGATTATAATCCAAAAAGTAATCGCTGGACCTCGTTTTATAAATAAACATTTAAACTACGTGACTGTTTTTTATTCCCATTTCTTCCATAAATACTAATCTATAAAACCGTATATTCGGTGTTTTTGGTGGTATACGTTTTTTTACATTAGCACGTTAGTCGAAAATCTGGACAAAATCTTAATTTTTCCTAGTATACTAACCGAAAAGGCCGAATAGCTACTATAAGATCTTTTAACTTAGGATTTCAAGTGCGAATTATACATTGTTACTAAGCAAAAAGGCAGCATGTGACATATACGGCGTTTTTACTTAGTTTCTACTTCGTAACTAACTTAGAACGCCGCATAACGCATGTTTACCGCCTTCTTGACTAGTACGACCTACACATTTTTAAGCTTAATACTAATCTAAAGTGATTTTTATACAATAAAAAAAAACTGAGCTGTTTAGAAACATACTATAAATACCTAAAATAAGTACATATATATACCTACCACATACAAAAAGAAAAAATGGAAAAAGTTTTTCCGTTTCGTAGAAATTCAAGAAAGATGTTTGGGTTGGTTTTTTGCGATTATCTCGAAACTAGCTTTTGTCGAAAAACTGCCTTTTAGACTAGGACGGCAGTCAGGGACTCAGGAGGATAGGCTATAGGTTAATTAATGTTTACAACGAAAACGGCAATTAATATTAACTACATATATATCTGTATGAATAATATTCCAAAAGCTTCTGTGCAGGTCATTAATAAATCCCTCACCCTCTTAATTAAATACTTCTGCTGCTTTATTATCTGTAAGAATTGAAAAAGTAAAAATTTAGTCATCTCTATATCGTGCTGTGCTTTAGGCGTATTGAGACTAAGTTAGGAGCAGACCTAATTAAAAATTAGTCTATTTAAAGGATGAAACCGATTAGCCTGATTAATAGATTGATGTATAATTTGCATAAGGAGTAGATAAGTAGATATTAACCTTTTGTTAATCCTTATTAAAGGCATTATTCAGCTAATACTGTAGGTTAATCATCATGTGGAGGTGTAGATTTATTTAAATTAATACCTACTCCTTTTTTCGTCAAATCCCTATTAGTTAAATATATATTTAGGGCCACTTGAACCATCCCACTAACCCGGGTTACCCGGTTAAACCTGGAGTTACCAGGCTTACCAGTACAATTTGACACTGGGTTAACGGTTTAACCGCGTAACCCCGGGTTAGTGGGATGGTGCAAGTGACGCTTATTTACTTACTAGCTTTTGCCCGCGGCTTCGCACGCGCAGGAGAGTTTTTTTAATTTTGTTTTTTTTTTACGGACTGAACAGTGACTGACCTTAGTCTCACCTGCTGGAAAGTGATGACAAGGCCGAAGGTGTAGGGTTGTAAAAAAACGGTTTTTTTTTCTGACTTGAGAAAAAACATGAAAAAAAACCGTGAAAAAAAACGTTTTTTTTCTGGAGTACGTTTTTTTTCAAAAGTATGAAAACTCAAAATTTGCAAGGCAGTTAATACTTTTATACGGTTGTTTTACTTGTTTTAGACTTTATGTCAGTTTATGTTAACCATTAAACCAATTTAATTTAACAACTTTGATTAATAACAACATAAATGAAATCTGTAGTGGTAGTTATCGCAATTTACTGTTGGCAACACCAACGCCTCTCGTCGCCGCATCGGGGAATTCAGGGATTCCCCAAAAATTACTTAGTTTTAAGTTACATATACAAATAAATCACGAAAAACCGTTATTGTGGCATATTTTTGTTCATCTGAAAAAAAAAACCTAATTTAGAAAAAAAAAACCATGGTGCCAGGTTTTTTTTCATGTTTTTTTTTCATAAATTTGAAAAAAAAAAACATTTGTTTTTTTTTCTATTTGCAACCCTACGAAGGTGTAGCTCACTATTTCAGTAAAAGCTTATTCACAGTATTCACTCTTGACTTGAAGACACCAATTGTAATTATATCGATTAATCGAGCTCGACTTATGTAATATAATCTAATGTACGTTTTGTACCTAACACCTTTTAATTTATATTTTTTATTTATGTAGTTGTAGCCTTTTGTACCTATAGCACCTCCTTATACACTACATTAGTGGTTCTCCCTTGGATTGCTAGAGGACGATAAACATTGGGACTCAACTTTAGAGGAAGCTGCGTTGTGCGATTCTCCCTTCAAGCTGCGTGAACTTTTCATAATAATGTTAGTTTTTTGTCAACTTACTGACCCGTTAAGTCTCTGGGAAAACTATAAGGACAGTTTTTCGGACGACATTAAACGGCAACTTGAGAGAGAATTGCAAAATGGTGCGGAGTTTTACATGGATGAAGTGTATCAGTGTGTGTGATTTGCTGATACCTAGCGGAGGTGTCACGGTTTACCTCGGGGTGGGTTTGCTGATACCTAGCGGAGGTGTCACGGTTTACCTCGGGGTGGGCTTGCTGATGCTGATACCTAGCTACTGCTTCTCTGTGTACATCAGGGTTCATTTTTTGGTAATTGATTACGGCAGCTTGGTGATCTGATGATTTGTTTTGCATATATTTATTTGCGGCAGCTTTTAGTTGTTTGTTCCGTGTAGTATTCGTGAACCTGGCACGGCGTTTTTTAGTAACTATTTTGGTAGCGGTAAGAGATAATGATGAGTCTGATTCTAAATGGGGTGGTAATCTCCTCATTCCTTCTCGTGGTAATCTTCTTGGCAACCACAGAGAGGAGTGAAGAAGGGGGCTTTGATATTGTGGGTCTTACGAGTAATTCACTGCGAATATATACGTCAAAATGACCGCTAGACAAATCACTTGAAAATCTTAGTCGGCCCACCGGATTACCCACAGTACCAACTCTCATATATAGCTCATTGTTGCGGTAAACTTCGAATACCCACGGAAACAGTTGTCCTGCCGCTACCAACTCGCAGAGACTACCGTAAGTAAACGGGCGCGACATTTCAAGGCAGTATTCAACGGAGCTGGAGTAATTATCACCGTTACTGTTATGAGACATAATAACAAACTCCTCCCAGTTGGCCACCACGTGACTACCGATTTGCTCGCGCACCTCCCTGGCCGTCACCTGCGTATCATACAGAAGATAGGAGATGGCGCGAAACAGCCGGCCTAGCCAAGGTTACAATCGCTATCGCTTCGACAACGAAAAGCATTATGTCTCTCTATCACTCTTCCATATTAGCGCGACAGTGACAGTTGCGTTTCGATCGCTACGGAGAGTAAGCGATTGGCATCTTGGCTACGCGGCCTGACAGGCTCCATCTCCAATTATAGGTACTACGGTGTGAGCCAACATGGTCCCATCAATATCCAACAATTCAACAGCCATTGTAGGTATTAGTGAAATTTTCCCTGAGCTAATAGCTAAAAAAATTTACTTTAAGGGATTGCATTCTCAAAAGTCTGGATCACATGTGGCTGTAAATCAGCGTGTATGTTACAACCGTCTATGCTATCTTCGTAATTAGCATTCCCCACCAGGGGCCATAGTTCACGTCGGCTACGTTATATTTTAATTTTGATCCCATTTTTGTAATTAGCGTCCCACAAAACCATGGAAATGATACCCATATTGATATTTTGAAATTTCAACCCCATTGCACCCCCACCAGGGGGATGATTGTTCACTTCGGCTACGTTAATTTTAATTTTGATGCCATTTTTGTTATTAGCGTCTCAAAATACTATGAAAACGATACCCATATTGATATTTTGAGATATCAACCCTATTGGGGACTTTTCCCCCTCTTAGGGGTTCAATTTTCAAAAAACCTGAAACACGTGTTTACTCATTTATCTTTAGGAATACTCCTGTGAATTTTGGAATAAAATAGTCTAACTAATCTTGTTTCCCCATACAAACTTTGGACCCCCATTTCACTCCTTTAGGGGATGAATTTTGAAAAATCCTTTCTTAGTGGACCCCTAGACCTTATAAGGAATCTAGTTGCCAAATTTGGACTTTCTAGTCCCAGCGGTTTGGGCTGTGCGTTGATTTAAGTCAGTCAGTCAGGTCTTTCACGTTTATATATTTAGATTATACTATACATTACTACAATAAATATTATAAATGCGAAAGTAACTCTGTGTGTCTGTTTGTCTGTAGTTTGTCTGTTACCTGCAAAGCGGGCGAGGTGTTTAAAATGATCTTGAGGCGACTTTAAGAGAATAAGAGCGTGTGAAGGTAATTTTGAACACCTCGCCCGCGTAGCAACTTCTGCTGCTAACTGTACCTAAAAGTGTCTACGTGATCGTATTAGAAAGTTTAAGGTGCTGACCAGCAAACAAGAAAAAGGCGAGGCAATTAAGCCATTAATAAAGATCGGCCGGCAATGTTCACTTTACAGGCCCGGCTTAACGCCAGGTGTGTATAATCGGGGGTCGCTTAGTTGGCAGACCGGGAGGCTTAAAATGGACTTACGAATGGTTCCCAGATTTAATGGGATTGTGTTTGGCAGCACGTTGTTTTAGGATGTGTTTTGAGGTTAATTAGGTGATTAGAGGGAGGGAAAACAGACATTAGGCAGGTGCGCGTTCATTAGGTAGTGATATTTCTGTTTTCTTACAATTTTGGATGGGAGAAGAGATGATTAGACTTTTATTTCTGGTAGGTATATTTCAAACCTTTTGGTTCATAAGTTGGTTAATGTTTTTTTTTAACCTCCTCCGAGTACGCGGGGGCGTACAAATTTGTGCACATATTCTACAATCTATTTTGAACTTTTATTGTGTAACTATGGGTTCTAAATTCAAAAACAAAACAACTGTCATTGGGTCTCAGGAGGTTAATAACGTAAACGTCAATAAGTGTCAACTCATGGCAGTCGTAGTTACTTGTGAAGAACTGTCATTATACCGGGTGTGGCCTGTAACACGAGCAAATAATTAAAACATAGATTGTACTCCTCAAACGATGACATTCTTGTTCAACAACTTTTAAAAATTATGAAGTATTTAGAGTCCCTATTTTTCATAGAAAATAAATATTATCTTCAATGGACGCCATCGCCACGCCATATCATTGTGATTGACGTTGCGTTGTCACGCCTTAAAGATAACAAAATTCGTTATACATTGCGTCTTAGAATAAACTTTAAAGTGTATTAAAAATCAAACCACAAGTTATTTTTAAAAGTTGCTGAACAAATGTTGGTCAGTATGAGGAGTACAGCCTACAGTTAAATTGTTTGCTCTTATTACAGGCCACACCCGATATTGTAATTGTAAGTCGCGGGAGTCAACATATGTTTTAGACTTTCAAATGTACTTGTGGTCATTATTATAGCAATCGATATGTGTTTTAGTTACCCTGAGAATTATGTCAGGCTGCCCATATGTTGCATTCATTAATAAGTAAACAGGTCAGTTGTAACTGCACTTTAATTGCTTATTTTTGTAATTAGTATCGATTAGACTAATGAACGTTGCATTTTACTGGCTAGTTGTTTTTTCCTTCGAGTTCTAATTGAACAAGTCTAATGGCATGAAGTGTATGAATCGATTGACACTGGGAAACGCAACCGGTAAAAAAAATAGTATGAGCATTACCAGTTATTTGCAAACAAATTATTACCTACTCATTTGCCCATTGTACCCACATTGACACCTCATACATTGTGATCCTTCAAACCGTAAAGGTTTAGGCCGTGCTATAAAGTTAGACATTCATGCATAGGTACACATCTTGATAAAAATAAGCCTCCTACTCATACTTCTACTCTAACTATTCAACTACCTTCCAGCTAGTTAGTCTCTTGAACGGGCTCAAACATAAAATATTAGTAAGCATAGATTTATAACGAAAGTAATACCTACTATAACTTGCTAGTCAAAACACGACAGGGAAGCTATTGAAACTTGGCACTTTGTGCTGAATCCAGTTTCAGCAATCCGATAGAAACGTTAAGCTAGATGGATGTGTATGAGGATTAACGGAGTATATCTACTCGATTCTAAATGCCACAATACATCGACACGATAATCTATCTCGCTTTATTGTTTTCTATCGTTCTTGTCTACGTGACAGCGTGATAAACCGGTGGTGTTAAACGACCACGTGGATAAAGCCATCCATAATAGGTACGCCTGTAGGGCTAAGATGGTCGCCTTTTTATCATTTGTCACCATGCCTGTCACGTTCTAACAAGTATGAAGGTGTGAAAGTGACGCATGACACGTCAGGTGATAAAAATGGGATTATGATATCAGTGCTGGTGGACTACTCTTTTAAAATAACTGATTGGAATTTTCTTCTTACATTTTTTTACAATTTTTCAGGTGGTGGTGCGATCTGCATCTGGATGCATTTTCTAGCGATTGGCAGAAACCTGCCTCAAGCCATGACGGGTGGCGGCAGAGAGAGATGCTTAGCAGTGGGACACAAAACAATAAAAATAAACAAAAATATTTAATTTTAAGATGGTTCTATTAACTGAGTGACCAAGCAACCTAACCACTTCATGGTTCTTGATGTCGTCACTTTGCCTGATACCTCGTTTTCCGAAAATGTACAGTACTACCAGTCTTAAGTTTGACGCTGAAATAATTGGGTCATATAGTTTTCCCTGTAGACAAAACAAAGTTAAGAGAAACAATAGTAGTTTGTGTTACAAGGGATCAAAATGATATATTTCCGTCAAGGGCGTACATTGAATCCTGAATGAAGCGATGGATTCTACAATATAATCCCGAACGTAGTGACGGATTCTAAAGTAGAATCTTGAGTGTAATGAGGGATTCAAGTGTTAACGCCCAAGACGAAATATTTTTGATACCGTGTGACACATACTGCTTTTCACATCAACTATGAGGAAAATAAAAAAAAACAACGGGTTGCACTCCAGGAGTGCCGACAGAAGTGAAAACTCAATGACTAGTCCAAAATGACTGCAGCACTATGTATAATTGACCCATCCTCCTTTCTATTGAAAAACATTAGTTCCGAAATTGCTGGCCAGTGAGCTTAAAATTGTAGCGTTAATTGTTTAAAATTCGAATAGAAATTGTAAAGTTACCTTGCAGACCTCGCATCTAAATATATTTGGTCATGATATTTTGAGTTTTATTCACCAGTACTAGAGTTCACTTTTATTAGCGATTTCATCAAGATGTAGCTTTATTGAATTATATTGGAGTGATATAAAGTTATGTAACTGTGAGATCCTCGTATTTCAGCCCGTACAAGATTAGAACATTGAGCTTTATTGCTTAATATAAAAGTCCAGTTTTAAATAATTGATCTGATTATGATACGTTATGACTAAAGTTCTTTTGTGAATAACATTGTCCATGACACATGACGTCACCGTTACGTTACGCATCTGAATCGAGTTTATTATTTTTTCCCCACCTCAAAAAGTGCTCAGCGCCGCTAAAGAAGTTTTCACTTCAAAAATCTTAATGTTGACACAATGCGAATTAAACAGATTATTTAAGCTAAAAAAATAATGAACAAGAAAAATTAAAAATAGTGTGCTTGAAGTTGAACAGAAAAGTGTCACTGTGATCCCTCCTAGCAGGGAAGAAAAAGCTCTTTTCCGAATAGGTGGTGTGAAAAAGTAATTTCTTTACGCTGCACCCTTCCACGCGGGATAATTTTTTTCGGTATTTGAGACTCAAATAAGAAAAACGTGATATATTTATATATTATATGTACCCAGGTCGTTAACTTTATTTGTATATTCCACAGAAGTGACCTTTTTATGAAATGTATTTTACTCAATTAAGTATACACTTCTACCGTGTTTTGGCTAGTAGCCTGTACTAAAATTGACGATATTTATTATTAGATTATTTGTACTTACAAATAATGAAGCTAGAAATCTACTCTGATTACGACCCAAATACAATGTTTTATGATGATTGTTGTAACCCACCAAAAGTGCATAGTCAGCCCGTCAATTAGCACTTTCGGGGTAAACACAAAAGTGTATTTCGGCCTTTTATTAACTTGCATAAAAGCGTCATTACAACCTCACGTTCTTCGCAAATTAGGCGTGGTGCGAGAATATGTGAAAACAAGCCGCGGAACTAGGTCGAAGGCGAAGAAAAGTCCAAAAGAAAAACGTTCCACATGCTACGAGTAAGGTAAATTCCTTAACACACCGCGCCGCAAAAATACTGTTGCGCAGAAGTTTTTATATCTTTTTTATATCGTTTATTTTTTTTAATATCTTTATGGCAAAATTATGAACTCGTATTATCACTAATCAATGTGTAAAAAACCCCAATTGAATGTAAAGTCAAGCCACACATACATCGCAGCCAGACTTACCCGACCTTGACCCTACCTTGACCTTTTACCACATTGACCTTGGCACAACGTTTCTTTTTTTTAATCTTGCCAAGATCATAAACACTCCTCTTAGCTGCTGCTATTTCTTAATATATCCTCCTAGTCTTCTTACTTAGATTGGTACATAGAAAAGTAACGTAACATTAAGTATGTCGATACTTACTTACTCTAGGTTCCATACATGAAAGGAAGCCACCACAACAAAGCAAATGACATGCTGGTTCAGAAAAGCAATAAAAACATGACATAACATTTGATAACGACTGATCGAAGCGTAATAATATATCATCACAAATGGCCACACGGAAAAACAAAAGCGATTTAGTGTTTCACTAAAATCGATCGTGTAATAGTGCAATTACAGCCAAATTGTTAGGCAAGTTTACACGGAGTTCGGCACACGCGCTACAAAATGGAGGTATAACAAGAAAAGTTTCCTTGTTTAGGGGAATGGAAATATAATATGCGCGAACACGTCTGACTTATAATCTTTCAGCTTATCGAGGTAGAAAGCTTGTAAACATCGCATACCTGTAAGGCGATAAAAATGTTTTTAACCTTGACTCAAGACACACCCATGCCTGGGTCGAATTAAGTCTGGTAATAGTTACCATAAGCAAGCTTAGAGTGCACAGATACCAGTTTTATACACAGATAAAAACTCATTTATAATAAGTTATAAGCGAGCTTTCGAACACTACATTTATAATTAAATTTAAGCTTAATAAGTATTAAGTTTTAAGTGAGTTTAAAACTTATAAATACTTAGTACATTTTACCATACAAATGAAGGAAACTGATGTATAATATAAGCGCTTTTATCTTACTTATTTGTGATCATACTCAGAATTATAGTTGGTCCAGCAGATCTTGTCAGTAGAAAAAGGCGGCAAATTTGAAAAATGTAGGCGCGAACGGATATCGTCTCATAGAAAATTTGAATTTCGCGCCTTTTTCTACTGACAAGATTTGCTTGACCATCTATAGTTTATATTTTGTCTAGCCGGCTTGCGGGCCATTTAAATTGACGTTTTTGGTTAAAGAAATGTCACTTTTGACACTGACAGATCTGATCCAAATCTAGTCCAGATAGAATTCATATCCTATAATTAAAATTAAAATACGTATATAGATTTTAATGGCATTATTCATAAATAATGCTTGTCAAGTTTAACAAGCCCTTGATAATCCTTTGTCCTTACTCGTTACTTTGACATTTATGTTAGAAAGGGACATTTATGTTAACAGACGTCTGCTAAATTTTATAATATAAATAAGGGGACAAGACTTTTACTGACTGGCATAATTTGGACTGAATAAAGCACAGAGTAGGTATCAACAAAAATCTAGTTAAAATAAAACTCCTAAATTAAGCCATCACTTATCTTATACCTTTAAACGAGCAATTCTTGTATGTTTATTTATTTATTTATAAATATATATTTTTGGGATCTCGGAAACGGCTCTAACGATTTCGATGAAATTTGCTATATGGGGGTTTTCCGGGGCGATAAATCGATCTAGCTAGGTCTTATCTCTGGGAAAACGCGCACTTTTGAGTTTTTATATGTTTTCCGAGCAAAACTCGGTCTACCAGATATTTTTATAAATCTGGACATGACTTTTCCTACCTGTCACAATTTGGACTGAATAAAGAACAGTAGAGTACCTATCAACAAAAAATCTAGTTAAAATAAAACTCCTAAAGTAAGCCATCATTTATATTTATGTCCCTCGTAGTACGATAGTGGCCATTGTTTTCGATCTCAACCTCTGTCGCACCAACAAAAGCCCAAATCCCAAGATACAATGTTACAGGATAAACAAAACTATTGTTTGGATTTTCTTTGTTCAGTTTTTTGAAATTGAGTTTAGTTGTTATGTTAAATTCAGATAGTGTCCGTTGTGAGTAAAATTAACATTTGGCATGTAACTTCCGTTTAGTTAAGTAATAGGTAAGTTCAATCGGGCACCAGGGCTATAATATTATGTAACTAGATGGAAAACAATATGAGTTTGTTAAAACTACGAAAGAAATGTGCAATTTGATAGACTATTCGAAAACTAGGTAATATATTTATCTTAATGTGGATAATAAATACCTATAATATTATATTGGTACTATAATAACTCCCAAAAGACGATAATGAAGAGATTGGCCATTGTAGAGAATTACGTTTTTAATTTTATTATTGTTTCTAATCGTGCTGTGAGGCAAAGCGGATAGGGAATCTTTTTAAATACTTATTTTTTTATACAACATGCGTCATACTTCCATGTGAAATATTTTTTGCCCAAGCTTTTCAACTTTACTGCATCGCTTGCTCGGTCAATGAGCACTAATAAAGACTGAATATTATAAAACCCTAAAACCATAAAATTTTACAAATCGTCTTTAAATAGCTCGAAGCGCGAAAATCAAGAAGAATGTAATAAGAAGGCAAGAAATATCTCAGTTAATTAAACATTACTGAGTGCAAGAAATGTTTCGAAAATCCATTCTGACTTGTTTAAATTCCTTTTCACAGAACGTTCTCGGTTTGAATTAAATTCTCGGGTAGATGAACTAACTGACATGTTTTTAATGGACAATCGAACTAAGGCTCTTGCTGCTTGATGAAATAACATGAAATTTCGGAGTCACCCACCGAGGGTTCCGTACTTTTTAATATTTGTTGTTATAGCGGCCACAGAAAAACATCATGTGTGAAAATTTCAACTGTCTAGCTATCACGGTTCATGAGCAGCCTGGTGACAGACAGACAGACGGACAATGGAGTCTTAGTAATAGGGTCCCGTTTTTACCCTTTGGGTACGGAACCTAAAAACAAACAAAAACTAGTACTAGACATAGGTAGATACGAGTATGATACATAAATTTTATCCCATGTTTTATTTATTTATTTGAAAACATAATATACAGCATTACAGTCGAGACCAAATCACTGTACACATCAGATTACAGAATACATAATGTATTTACACAATTTAGGAAAATCAGATCACAAATATCACAATTAACTTTCGTCCATCATCTCACAGTACCGCAGACACATCTGACACACAACCATCCATCGACTTGCAAACATATCACATTCTGGTGCCCATGACAGAAGCGAGTTCAACAGCCTTAGAGCCCGCACAGCTGGTGAGTTTTTATGAGCTACAGTGCGTGTAGTTGGTACTGTCAAAAGGTTGTGAATTCGCGGTCTAAGGAGATTTTTGGGCACAAATGGAACAGCGAGTCTAACAACTCTTCCTATCAGCTCAGGACAGTCTGTATCGCCACGTAAAATTCCGCATGCTGTCACTAGGAGATTGTTATTCCGCCTTACTGCTAAGGAGTTAAAACCTAGGGATCCTAATAAGTACTTGGTCGGATATAAAAACCGGGCAAGTGCGAGTCGGACTCGCGCACGAAGGGTTCCGTACCATAATGCAATAAAAAAAACAAAAAAGAGCAAAAAAAAAACGGTCACCCATCCAAATACTGACCACTCCCGACGTTGCTTAACTTTGGTCAAAAATCACGTTTGTTGTATGGGAGCCCCATTTAAATCTTTATTTTATTCTGTTTTTAGTATTTGTTGTTATAGCGGCAACAGAAATACATCATCTGTGAAAATTTCAACTGTCTAGCTATCACGGTTCGTGAGATACAGCCTGGTGACAGACGGACGGACGGACGGACGGACGGACGGACGGACGGACGGACGGACGGACAGCGAAGTCTTAGTAATAGGGTCCCGTTTTACCCTTTGGGTACGGAACCCTAAAAATGGATAATAAGTGTACAACTTTTTATATAAGAACCTAAGGAATGTTTTTTGTACTTTTTCTACGAGAAGGGCGTATGTGCTTTCAGCTGGGTTCCAAACAATACTTGCCGCTTCAAGCTTACTTCTCACAAGAGCCGTGTAGAGCAGTTTGATAGCTCTAGGATCATTAAATTCGCGCGCATTTCTGATAACGAAACCAAGTCGCTTATAACAATCGGCAGCTAATCCTTTTATGTGTTCATGAAAGGTAAGAGAGACATCAAAGGTAACACCCAGGTCTTTGACAGTTGTTACGCGGGCTATGACTTCTGATCCAAGTACATACTGTGCAATTAAAGGCTTTGGGGAGCGAGTGAAGGACATCGCTGGACATTTATGAAATTTAAGTACTTATGTTATTTTAAAATGAGAGCGTAGGTATTTAATAGTTGGTTATACATATAACTCTTACGTAGAATTACGTACAGGAATTTTAGATAAAACAAACCTTGTCAGCCAGACTCGAGTAATGGCGAAATAAAACTAAAATTAATTAATACAATATGATTAATGAAAACCCTGTGCGAGAGTGTCAAGGATTTTGACGCCAGACACGAGTGTCTTACCCTAAGCCCTTACTATAATAGCTACACTTACATCTCCCGTTATCTCTTGTGCCACCTGCGACCCGGTTTAAGAGTGTTTTGCGTCTCCTTGATGTCGACTCTGATTTAGCAATTGTTATGGTTTTGATTTTGTTTTGATAAGACCTTGATATGACACTGATTGGTCCCGCACGCTCGGCATCTCAGGCTAAACTAGACGCCTATCCTCTTTGACGACGCAAGTCAAGTACTTGGGTACTATCACTCCTTGTTCCTCGCTCTTTTAGAAATGTCATTTGATAAAAAAGGACAACCATACTTTAGACAAGAACTTCGTTAGATATCAATGTGCTGCCGTGCCGTAGCCGTGAATGTCTACGATATAGATAGTTAAAACTTTTCAAGTAAAATTTGAGACTGTATCAAATGTCGATATTTTATTGTTATGACTATCGGTAAGTGCACAGCATCCGGCCCTTTTGTATATCGTACCTCCGACGTTTCGAGGACGGCGTTGTTTCCGTGGTCTCGGAGCCGTGGTGGCGTGATCGTGGTCGTGGTCTTCTCCGAGACCACGGGAACAACGCCGTCCTTGAAACGTCGGAGGTAAATCCTAAAATTTAAATACGCGATTAAGTCCCGTTGTACAATTTAATAATAAGATCAAAACTATAGCAAATTGTCAAATTAGAAGCGGCCTCCTTATCACCGCTCACTCCTTCCTCTTTAACTGCGACATCTTTGGCCGCCTTGGCAGCTTCGTCGCTATAGCCTTCGTAGCTATATCGTGACCCTAATAATTTATTATATTACGGTATTTCAAAAGAAGGAAATACTACTACATATTATATAGGTACTTATTATTGGACAGATTTTTATCTTCACTTTGACTCTGTCAAAAAGCTCTTAAACATTACGCTCTTTAACTAAGCGCCTTATTCTTACTTATCTTAGACCCACTTGCACCATCCCACTAACCCGGGGTTAACCGATTAAACCTTTAACCTAGTGTCTAATTGTACTGGTAACCATGACCAGGTTTAACCGGTTAACCCCGGGTTAGTGAAAGATACAATTGGCTCTAAGACGTTTAAATAATACTTGCACATTCTATGCTATCAAAATCGCTGTCAACTTAGGTTGGTTTAACTCTATCTACCCGCTGATAATCGTATTACGAGTTCTAGTACAGATTCAACGCTCAGTTGCACCTGTATGGCTGCCAATCATTCCTTAGTTCCAAAGCCTCGGTGAATTATATTGGAACAATGATGTCTAATTGGCAAGCTAATTCGATTGAACTAGTGTAAGACGGGATTAGCCGCTATGCTTAATATAATATTTCATATTCTACGGTCGTCAAGTTTTAGGTATAGGTAGGTATTTTCTTTACTCGGGTTATCTACGAGAATTCATTTGAATGAAATTTGAACATTAGGTACTAAATTTCTTGTTCAGCTGAATTGCATAAAGAAGTTACCTACTTATTTTTCTTTGATCATTAAAATCGTTAGAAAACTATCAGATCTTTGTGTTGTATATTACAGGATTGGTTATGTTGAAACCTTTTTTAAGTTACCTACTACTGCGGTTTTAGATTAAAATTTAGAACATAGATTCCTGAACATATACGTAGGTAATATGATTAAATTGCATGTGATTTTCGTTATATTGCGGTTTTCGATCGACAGAATTCATTTTAATCCATAGTTAGCAATGTATCGAATATTGCAAGCAAGTTCGTGAACCATCTAAATAGGGCTTAAACGTTAGATATAGTACCAATATTTACGTAGTCAGACTTGTCTAAGTACATTTTTAGATCAGAAATACTTCTAAAATGTATTTTGAACACATTTTTTTTAAACGACGCTAGATTTAAAGAATCATCGTCTTCAGAGTGCGATGTAATGCTTGCTGTGTTTTATGTTAAAAGTTTTCCCTTGTTTCTGTAAGTATCTTTTTAAGATCCGTCTATTTGCGCAAATTTCTTTTTGTAGTAATATTTTTTTATAAGTATTAAGAAAGGCAAGCTTGTAAAATATACAATCAGGAAAGTTAGTTTTCAAATAAGAAGAAATAAAATCAAATGTAAGGTAAAGTCAAGTCTGTGTGCAACATAGCCGATATTTATAAGCGAAATGCAATGCAATAATAAACCAAATCGTTTCTGGAACATTGCTGTCACAGTGTTGTACCTACATATTACCTATTTTTTTTAAATGTTTTTGTTGTTCCTAACATATATAGCAAATGTTAGTAACAAACAGTAAGTTTTTTACCCTTTAGCCGATTTCATTAGTCAAATCATAACGTACCTCCCAATACAACCTCTTGGCTTCTAACCTAGCAAGTCCTGCTAGTGTTCAACTAGCACTAATTGGATCCTTGAAGCTGTGTATAGCGTTCGAGCAGTCTTTGATTTGAAGTCGGGAATGATTGGAGGATAACAGGATGCTTGTAGTTTTTACGACACTAGTTCTATTAGATACAACGTCTCGATTTTTATTGCTGTGAATATAGTTGATAGGTCGATTTATCGGAAATTTGAGGCTTAGCTTAGTGACAATAGTATGTAGGCAACGTATAAGAAGTGTTACGCACTTACGGTAGATATCGCTAAGGTGCCTCCTTCAACGCCCATATTATTATGGTGGAAATATTTGCTGTAATGAAGTCTTGGCAGCTCAGATAACAGAGCATTGGGCAAAAATGTAAATGTAATGTAATATATGCCGTTTCGTTAAGTACTACAAGAATTATTGTACAACAGGGTTTTAGTTTTTAGAGTTTTTGAAGTTTCGGGCTTGTAGAGTTAGAAGCTTATTGGCTCTACAGGAATCTGATAACTTTTTGACAGTGCGAGCCATATGGTCTCGTCTTGGCAACATTTTACATAAAAATGTTTTGGTGGGATACAGGTATTTTAAAAGTAACAGCAAGTTTAGAATTTCAGGTTAGGTTTAATGTTTCCAGTAGCTAGGTAGCAGGGAGGCCTCAGGACGGAACATTCGACACGTCTCGGACACAAATCTTGAACACGTTCTCATTCGGATTCAATGCGTGTTTGAGAATCGGAAGATACGTCCTGAATCTTAAGGTAAACAATTTGGGGTGCGTTATGTAAGATTTTGTAGTTGAATTCTGTTGAAGAATGATTCTATACAACAGCTTGCAAATATTTAAATACGCGGTGCTGCAAATTGCAAAGACATGCTGATTGTACGTTAAATTGAACTTACACGTTTACAAGTTACTACTAAGACTTGTTAAGATACTTTATAAGTTTTAAGGGTGTCTTAAACTCCATCTACTGCGTTAAAAGTGTAGTTGTTGTGTTTTGTATATTTGTACATTTGTACAATTTGAACAGCATTTTGATTTTTTCCATGTTCAAGCAAAAGATACTCTTAAGATACCTATTTACAAAACAACGTTTCTACAACCACGCGTAACCTAGTAATGTAGTTTTTAACCATAATTGATGATTACCTTATTCAATTTTAAGAATTATTACTACTACTGATAAATCAGGTTATTATCTATCATTTAATATTAAAATCTGAATACTCCCATTATTTATTTAGTGTAGGTAGTTTATGAAATACAAATGAATAGTGGGAAACTACGCTCCGTTCAATGTTTGAACAAACAGCAAAGGACTACTCACGATATTACTTTTAGAATCATGAATTTATTGGTCCGTAATAGCGCTATTTATACAGTTTTAATCGCCTTAATAGTTGTTTGTTCAAGAATCTCTTCGGATCGTTTGCTCAAAGTAAAATATAAAGTCATTTCAAAGAGTTTCATTTGTTATATGGGCTGCGATTGGATTTTATGTCCTTAAAAAAATATGTATTACTTACTTACATTTATTCTTTATAAAAATGAGACTACTGATAGGTAAGTAAAGTACCAAAGATCAAAATCTTTGATCTACTTTGTCGCGGACGAGACGCCTATGACAGCTACCTTAACAATATGCAAATATCTGTGTTACATATACACCGTTTAGTTTAAAGCTAAGTTATTAAACGTTATCATGGCAAGTATCGGCTTCTTAGCTTTATCAGACCTGATCTGCATTATGTACCTGACATATTTATATATGGTTTTAAGTAATAATTCAAAGCAGTAAAAATATATATGTGACTACCTCGGCTTGTGAGCCGAAAATACATATTCAAAGGTATTTTATAAAGAAATCTAATAAGGCGCGGGGGGACAATTTCGACTGCGGGATAATTTCAACTAATTGAAATAATTTCCATGTTTTACATTATTAACTAGAGTGCCATTATATGTCCCGATAGTGAAAAATATGTGTTGTGTGTGACTCTAGTTAATAATGTAAAACATGGAAGATATTTCGATTAGTTGAAATTATCCCGCAGTCGAAATTGTCCCCCTGCACCTTAAATCTAATAACGTTTATATTGATTTTAATATTTAACGATATTTAAGTAATTGAAGATACATTTTGTAGATAACTAGCATTTTTATAGGTATTTGAAAGCTTACTTTCCATTATAAATTGATAGCTAGAACAAACGAACCGCGACCGCGGATAGCAAATATTTATTAAATGGACGACGACCAGATATCATGCGATGGAAGTTCAACATTTTATACGATGAAAAATATATTAGAAATGTATTGTGAAGGACTTACATTTATTTGATAACAAACAGGGTTTTATTTAATTGGATTTTTAAAGAAAGTTAAAATATTTTGTGTCTTACAATGTCTAGTTGTGTTCTACCATGGTTCATGAGATACAGCCTGGTGACAGACAGACAGACAGACGGACAGTGGAGTCTTAGTAATCCCATTTTTACCTTTTGGGTACGAAACCCTAAAAACGATGGAAGAATTTAGCACAAAAACGGAAAGAAAGTAACTTTTTATCTATGTCTGCATGTATCCAAAGTAGCGTAGATTACCCGCTTATACCATAGCACGATTCGATACTTAACCGCCATTAAGATCGTCTGCTCGCTAAGAACAAAATGGCGCCTTAAACGTTTTCATTACATCATTGTGCAGAACAATGCTAGTTTAATGATGCCACTTCAGCAAAGTATTCCGGTACTTTACGGGCTTAGCGGCATTTATGGACTGCTAAATCATTACATTGCTTTATTGGCGAATGAGTAAACGCTTGTTTTGAACCTGCGTCACATGGCGTACGTATTTTAGATCGGGCCACTGTTTCACCATTGTGGATAATGGGACGTAGTTTAGAATAACCCTCGATGTCATTTAAATGAGTGAATTCTCTTTTTGACAGAAAGCTCAAATTTGACTGACAGATTTTTGTAACAATTATATGACAATGACAATAAAATTCACTGTACATAGCGGGTCCAACAAGTATATTCCTATGTATATGAACGGCTACGAACTGTCCTTACTTTTCGATCCTGATATGTATTTTTTAATTCACCTATTTAATTTACATTTTGTTGACTAAAGTAATTCATAAATAAAGATATATTTTTTGAAATAGTTACCTAGGTGCTTTTTTATTTTCTTCAAAAAGGCTGAGGTGTCCGCCACAGAGAGACTTTCTCCTAGTAGTAAAAAGTCTGATAGCGATGTTTGTTACATTGCGGTATTTGGTCGATCGACTAAATTCATTGTACTCTATAGTTAGCAATGTATCGAATATAGCAAGTCCTTGAACCGTCTAAATGGGACTTTATTCAAAGCTTTTGTAACTGAAACTGGCACGTGTGCCTAGCAAGACGTAATTTCTACACACATGTAACATGTAACATGTGTGTACTTACACATGTAACGAAATAAGGCAAAAATTAAACGAATAATTTTTGAACATTTTATATCAGTTTTTAATAGAACGCTATCGAAAATATCAGACGGCGGGGGATAGCGCTTGTTGTCTGGAATATTGTACACAACAACAAACCTTCACTTAAAAAGAAAATCATTCGAGCAAAGAATCGTATACGAACGTTGTCGAGCACACATTATTACTATCGGCGCGATTCGGGAAATGAATTAGAGATTCACTAGATATGAAATAGTAAAGATATGTGACGTTCCACGGAAAAAGGTACCTTATGGCGCCGCAATAATATTATTGCGGCGCTATGCGACGTAAGCGCCAGCCGCCATAACCTTATGGCTTAAACCTACCTTTTGCCGTGGAACGTCACATATCTTTACTATTTCTAATTCATTTCCCGAATCGCGCCGTATGTGTATTCACAAAATACTTCATAAATATTTCTTTTCATGTCTTTTGCCTTTAACTATTTGAGTTAATACTAACGAAAACTGGTCATACATATCTCCTTTTGCAATAAAAGGAAAAATCTGGAGGCATATTTCGGATAAATATTGCAAAAACATTCCTTTCGGTGTTATAAATTATTCTCTAAAAATGACTTTTCCTCAATTTTTCTTTGTTTCATTAAAATATAAGGTTGTCGCGCGCGTAGCATAATTCAGAGGTGAAGGAATTTACAGGATACATAAATTGAGGCGAAATGCCATTCCCAGAGGAACCAGAGGTGGAATAAAGATAACGGCATTTGCTCCGAGTTATATAACTCCCTTAGAGCGTTTTCACATTATCCGATCTGATATCGGATGTTAGATACGACCATAGAGAAGAAACAATTTAAACTTGTAATTTTAAGTTTATCCATTTAGTTAATAACTACCTTAACGGCTCGATTCGGAAAATGAATTAGATTTCTACTAGACTTCAACAAGTTACGATACGGATAATTTAAATATATTTGTTAGATAGATATGTCAAATTTGACGTTTCCGCGATTCTGGAGGTCCTCTTGAACGATTTCGACAAGTTATGACTTAGATATCCAAGTCACATCTAGCCGATATCTAATGTAGATCTAGTTGATCTCTAAATTGGCTCAAGATCTTGTGATTATCTCGAAATCCGAATAGGCCTGTTCGTTTAAAATTTAACGTCAATACATTGTTTCTTTCCACGAGTCATCCGACATCTAATATCGGATCGGACAATGTGAAAACGCTCTTAAGGTACCATTCGGATTCAGACTACATTAACATTATTTGGTCATTTGGGTTTTGGCCAGTGACCAGTATATACCAGGGATCGGAACCGGTTTTTGTGAAAAACTTCGATATAACCATATTTTTCGAATTATTTTAAACTCGAAATGTAGGACTCAGTTGTATATAGGTTACGACGATTAGATTGCCCAATTAGAAATGAAATAATTAACAAAGAACGAGAAAGCACCGTTTTCTTTCCCATACAAAAAATACCGGTATTAAATCCCTGCAGTATACACTAAAAAAATATTAGCTGAACTCATTAAGCAATCCAAAAAAATATTTTTTGTCAATATCATAAAACTGAATTTTGAAGTTTACTCCTTACTTCTTTTTTCTTACAAATCGACCTGCTGGTAGGTGTGTATAGTTCATAAGTCCCAGTTTTTGTGTATGTTATGTAAATTTTTCACCCCACCAACCCGAAGCAAATATTAAATGTAAAATATCAATTCAAACAAAATCACACCAAATCAAATCCAAATGAATGTTATTAAATATTAAAAGTCAATTCTACCAGCAAACATAATAAAACACCTCAAATTTTGCATTTGATTACTTTGCCTCACATGTGAATAAAATGCAACTTTGCTCTCAGTTTTTGAAGTGCAAAGTAAGCCTTTCCGAGCTGGTGTGGAGAAAAATATATTGTTACTGTTATACAAACAATTATCTTTCAGTGTACATTAATACAATTTTCAGAGAAACCGGAGCTGGCATAAGATAACGCCCTTTGCTTTCGGTTACGTAAAGCCTTAGCTAACGTTTGCTTTTAGACAACAAACTTTAGACGGCTCTTGAATTTAAAACGAATATATCTTGACGGGTAATTTATTTAAGTAACCTACTTTTCATTGTAATAGTCTAGTATGAAAATTTAGGTCTATTTTTAGTCATTTTTGTAAGAATTATTTGTAAAAGGCAGTTTGTTTTCTAAAAAAAAAGAATATAGTAAATTGGAACTGAAAACACTGAACAAATAAATATAATCATGGTTCCAGTTTAGTTAGAGATATTTTTATTTTTATCTGTCAGTTTGACTAATTTATTTATAAGAAAGTTATAGAACATAAATTTACTAATTAAGGCTTGTAGAGTTTAAAGAATAAGGGCCATAAAGGTCGTAAATTTTAAAAGCTATTATCGAGCTGTTGTGATTCCTTTCAGGCATTAGTTTTATGATTTGTCTTGTATAAACTCGTCATAATGTGGAAATTTATATAATTATTCTTATACTTATTTATAATATAAAATAACTAGACTCCTATAGTAGTTTATGCAGGTTTAGGTTTAGGTGCTCCACAATAATGTAGATTTCCAAGTAAAATCACAATTTATTTGTTACCGGACTTCAATATTTCAATGAACATACTATACTCAGTCTTGTTAAAAATTCTCTGAACTCAGTGTTGATACCTACGTACTCCAATTATAGACCAAGGCAGGAACTTTTAAGTGCTTTCTTCATTACTAGTTACCTAGTACCTACAGTTTGCACTCTATTCTGTTATTCTAAACAAGTACCTATTTATGCGTAAAACTTTCGATAAGCAATTATTGTTAATGATATTTTTTATAAAATAATGTAAAGGAAAACTATTTTTTTTATATAAACCTTGTCTTTCACTTCGTTATTACCGTTACCTACCTAATTACACTCTTTTTTTATACATGTAATTTTCACTCTACAAACTCACATTGTTGAATTATAATCAAACCCAAATCCTTTTATATATTGAAGTGTACATACAGTTACATAACATATTTAAATAAGTACCATATTTCTTTTGATTCATGTAAATCTGGCTTAAACATAAAGCCAAACTTGAAAACAAAATCCTTTACAAGGCATGAACTTTTCATAGCAAAGCTTTGAAAGCTTTGTACGCCAATACGTCAAACTTGAGGGAGCCGAGGCAAACTTTTTCCACACAAAATCAAGTAGGTATGCGAAAACGCTTTCAGCCTCCTTTCTATTCAAATATACCTAGAAAGCACTTCCACCTTTTTATTTTTAAGCTTCATTAAGTACGAAAATAATGGAAAGTTTTGCTTTTTTTGACTGATTACGACACCATTTTTATTTAGACTACCTTTCAATTTAGTATCTGTAAACATTTTTAAACTCAACAGAACATAACTATTTATTTTTATTTCATTTTCAAAACTATACATTATTCAAAACACGGCTTCAAAACTGAACCCATTAAAAACTTTAATTATACTTTCAAAGTCTCTCGAAACAAAACTTTTAAAACACTGGCCAACCTCAGACTTAGTTTAAAAATAACGAATTCTAAAGCACTTTTCACTGTTCAAATACTGGCCACAAATAAAAAAAATTGAAAATGGAATCCTACCTTTTTTTGTAGCGTGCGGGAGCAGTGGTAGCGTAACGTCAAGTGCCGCGCGGCGGTCCGTATTCGACTGATCGTACCCGCACCTATAGGACCATGCTGCAGCCAGCGGGAGCCTGAGGGCCGATTGATCGGGCCTGGAGATGCTTGTGTCACTTACTATTTACGTTCTGTTAGGTACATTACCTATTGAAAAGTTTGGATTAACTGTGAGGATTTAAGTTCCAGATGAAAGAGATTAAAGTTACCTAGTAAAATATTAATGAATATCTACTTTCAATTCGAATAGAATACAGTATTTTGAAGCAAACTCTCTGCAACTGTGGTTACCTAATATTAAATTGCATTTCCAAGATCTTAGTTCTGTTGTCGTTTAATACGAGTATATCAGTATTAAGGCTGCGTTTCCGCCAGAGAGAGTACGAGTAGTGAGGTATGTGTTTGTTAAAAACTGTACCTACGCTATCGGCCGCCGATGGTGAATAAAAAACACGTAAATCTTTGGCTGTACAGTACCTATATAATACAATCTATAGTTCTATATACACAATCACACGAAAAAAAACAGAGAATACAAATAAAATTTACAAAATATGTGCAAAACAAACATTTCTCGCTCATTGACAGAAAAAACTGTCAACATATAAACAAAAGACGCGCGCTGGCCGCGGCATCCCTACCGGCCAGGCTGCCAGCACGCGTGCAGCATAAAGGTTATTAGTTCCGTCGCCTACAAGAACCAATAGAATCATTTCATTTGTTTTCGTCGATCAGCATGTAACATTGATTCTATTATTCTGGTTCTTAACAAACACATCCCTCGCTACGCATCTTCGCACATATCTTGTGGAAACGCAGCCTTATACATAAACAATTATTTACTAATCTGACCATAACTATGATTGACGTAACTGGTGACCGAAGAGCTGGCGGCTACCTCGCACAACGTATCAGCATTGCGATACAGCGAGGAAATGCCGCCAGCATCCTTGGTACAATGCCTCAAGGGCCTATTTTAGATTTAAGCTAGTTATTAATTTCGTTTAGTAGTACCACTGTATATATATTGTATTTTTTGAAATAAATAACTATGATTTATAGCAAATTTCATTGGTTTCAGGATTATCGGTTGTTGTCGAGCGTGTCAGTTTTATTAAGCATTATTTATTGCTAGAATTGCTTTTTATAAAAGCTTTATTGGGTTTTTCTGTGCGAAAGTTAAAATTTAGTGCTCTGTGGAATTTATTAGACGTTTTCGCACATTCGCAATTTGAGAAAAGAAAGATTTATTGTCTTAATATTCTTAGTTGTTCGAATACCCTGTTCGATCCAGGATTTTTCTTATTTTCCATGGTGTACCTAAATAAAATAAAAAACTTTTACGAAAACACTTTGAGTTTGGCATATATTTTTTGGCCGAGAGCGGCTTAGATGCTCAAAAATAACTGAACGTGCACTAACGTATTGATTATAGAAGCTTTGTTCAAATATTTGTGAACACCTTGGCCGCTTTGATATATTTGGTGGTGATTGTACAAATCGAGATTCACGTATATACGAATAGGTAAGTACGCGTACGAGTGTACGTAAATACTAGTTTAATATTATATAAGTGGCAATAAACGCTCAGCTAAAAGACCCTTAAATTTCACAATGGCTGTCAACAAATTTATAATTTATTTGTCACCATTAAATGCCAAACGTTAATTATTTAAATTGAGCATTCCTCGCCGTTAATAAACGCCCTAAGCCTTTTTACGGGATCGCAATATCACGCAAATGAGGCGCGGGCGCCGGTCCTTAGGCGCTTTACTACTCTGTGCTTAACACAGTTATTACTAAACTAGGGATGGGATCGTGTCGATAAATTGTTTTGTCGATATTTATGTGATTTAAATAAAATTTTATGGGCAATAATTTCATTGAAATGGAAAAAGAACCTTTATTCCTGCCTGCCTTTGCAAGTTCAGCTTTTTGACATTTATTTGGATGCTCGCAGTACATCTTATACCTATAATTAGTGCAAATAAACAACACCGAGATATTAAAAGTTCGAATGTAGCTTTCGGTATGCTTATGATGATACATGTAAGCCATACAACCGGCACGCATAGAACTAATTTAGTCATATTATAATGATTTGCGTGTATTCAACAAACAACGAGGTTCTTGGAACAAGTAGAACCTTAGACCTTGGAGAAGAGAAATATACCTACAACTAAGCGATTCGTTCGCTTACTCCGCCAACGAAGGCGGGTGCATAGACGAAATCAAGCGGCGCATGGCGATTACTAGGTCTGCTATGGACAAAATGAAAAATATTTGGGGTAATAGGAACATTACCAAGACCACGAAAACCAGACTCGTTTACTGCCTAATATTCCCCATTTTCCTTTATGCGTCGGAGACATGGACCCTTCGTGAAACCGAGAAGAAAAGAGTTGACGCTTTGGAGATGTGGTGCTGGAGACGGATGCTAGGAGTATCGTGGACAGAGTTTCGTACAAATGACTCCATATTAAAAGAACTCGGCATCAGACAGCGCCTATCAACCACAGTGGAGTCACGCATTCTGACTTTCTTCGGCGATGTTTCTCGTCGTGGTAATGACTCCATAGAGCGTCTCGTAGTGCAGGGAAAGGTCGAAGGCACCAGGCCACGTGGTAGATCACCAATGAGATGGACAGACCAGATCAAGGCCGCAACTAAGTGCTCGGTTTACGAATGTACCCGGAAAGCTGCAGTCCGCGACGATTGGCGCCGTATTAGCAAGATCATCACTCATCGAGATTCACAATGATGACCACGACCACTCTGGCAAGAGTGTACCGACTAAGAAGAGAAGCGATTCGTTAAAAAAAACGAATAAGTTCAGAAACAAACTATGTTTTTCCTATTAACGAGACTCATCATCATCAATCTAAATCTGTGCTCGATGCTAGCCTCAATATAAAATGCATCTTGATTGAGATTGAGCGAAATATTTTCAAGAGCCTATTAAACGGTTTTATATTACTGTTATTGTAACTTTATTACAAGCGTAATAAGGTGTTGTTTACTGTGGAAAGGTTAATTGTAATGCGCGTTTTAGAAAGTAACTAGTTAAAATAGTTTGTAGGTCAACTGCATAGATATAGATGTCTCGAATAGCCAGCTTAGTTTACTAGTTCAATGTCGATTGTCGAATTAAGCGGACAGTTAGAAGTTATTTTGGTTGTCGAAGTTTAAATTGAATTCGAATAAGATTTAAATGAGTGAATTTTCACTCATATATTAGAATTCTAACACTATTAGTATAATTCGTTGTATTATGTTATCATGGCTATCATCCATGGGTATGCTGTATCTTGAGAAAAAAAAAAAGAATTGCGATTTCTAGTGCAAAGTTTTATTAAATAGACATGTTAAGCAAAGTTAAAACAAAATGATCAGATCACAAAACTTTACTTGTACCCAAATTATAAATAATAAGGCTGAATTTTTGATTAATAGCATTTATCGAAAAATGTATAAAATGGAGAATATCGACAAGTGTTTCCCACCATTAATAGTTAAGAGTTATAAAGTGACTTCGTCAATGAGGGGTAATTAGTGTGGGCGAACACTGGGTTATTTAGCGGCACTGATCGTCTCTGAATTCGCCGAGGCTGAATATGTAAATTTTGTAATATCGCATAGGCTTAAGTCAAGTGTGGCCCTCTGGCGGCTCAATTCACGTTTCATAATTGTTTTATTTGGAGAAAAAATCTAACTTTAAACGGTTTTCATAAGTGAGCCATTTATTTACCCTTAAGGGTTTCCGAAATCAAAATTAATTTAGGACAGCATAAAAAAAGAAAAAATGAATTTACAAAAAGTGAGCAAAATGAATTGCCTGAGTTTAGCAACTTTTCCGATTCAAGTTACGAAATGAGTTGTTCTGCTCGGAAAATGTAAAATTAGACAGATTGAGCAGAAACCAATTTTGACAGATCTGTAATAAGGAAAGTAGGTCAAGTACCTCCAAATCTTATGGGTTATTTTCCTCTGACTTTGGGGTGATTTTACATCTTCAATCTCTATTTACTATCCACCATAGTTTTTTTTTATAATATAATTATATCTTAATGTTATATTGTAGTAGTTAATCGAATTGGCATTTTACCTATTTGGGAGACCTCAGAAAATAGTGTACCTACCCCAATTAGCGTGAGTTGTTAAGAAAAGTTAATCACTGTCAGTTTTGTGACGATAATTAAGCATAAAATATCACTAAAAGCTTGGTTTTGGTGTTCATTTAATGAACAATAGGCGATATCGCAATGTAAAAAATAAAAAAAATTGATTCCTATAAGGATTTCAGGCTTAATTGTCGTCACAAAACTGACAGCGATTAACTTTTCTTGACAACTAATTAGATGCAGTTTTTTCTGAAAACTCACGTTTTTGCCATTACCTATACGTTATTTACGGTTTCAGGTTTCAATCATGTATTTTAACGTCACTAAACGTCACACTAGCCTATTGAAAAATAAATAAAATTAATTATTTCAATATTAATTAAAATTCAAGTTGTATTCTAAGTTCACTTTATATAAAACTCTAAGAATAATCTTTTATTTCCAAAACAGACGCGTAACTTTAGACATTGACTAGTAATTCGCCCCGGGATAGATTTATCATTCAATAAACCCCAACACAATTGATGCGAGATAAGAACTTGTGGACAGTGAAATATTATCTGATTCCCAAAGTTTAGGGTTAAATTGAACCTTTTCAACTATTTGGAAAATCTAACCCTTTTTGGGTCGCGGCCTGAAGCTTAACCTTTTTGAGTAGGTACATTAAAAGGTTGCATATGTTATCAGTATCGTTACTTAGTAAATGTACGTCGAGACTGCGATGGAAGATAAAATGAGCCCAGATTGTTAAATATTTTTGAACTGCCATGAAAATTTCTCTTATTGGCTTCATAATAATTTTATTATATAACGTGCCCCACCGCCCATTTGCCCAAGAGGGCGTAAAGTCAGAAAATTAGAAGTAACAAAGGATATGGCATGAAACTTGCGATAGAAGATATTCGTCGGTGCGAATAAAAAAATCGCTGTGTTTTTTTTCCGATTTTTTGATTTTGGCATATTTTAATTCCTTTTTCAATTTCCCGTCGACCTATATAAATATTTTTTTTATATCTTTATTCGTTTGGAAAATAACTAACAAAATTTGTACAAAAAATAGCTAAATGATTTTTTTTGCACATAACGAAATTAAATGCCTTGTTTTCCGACGAGGGTGATGGCGATAATGTTGCACATGGCGATTTATTGACCCTAAAATCCGCTATGTATCATTTCTCGTACTAGGTACGTTACTTTAGCAACGAATCGATATGTATAAACTTTACACATGACGGTTTTAAGTGAACCAAATTTAAGTCGCTATGTAGCATAATTCTGGGTAAAATAATTAATATTGTAAAAATTTACGACAAAAACTGTTAATTTTCTTCATAAGTATCATGTAAAAACCATTGATCTACCAGAAAAAAAATACAGGTGCAGCAAATATATTACAAGCAGGAAAATAAACAGTTCTTTTTTGTCTCCTGAAAAGTAGCCAAAAAATACATGGAGATTTTTTTATTAGCACCATTATGGCTAATCCACGGGTTTTAATGAAACCGTGATTTATTTTATGTATGGCTACATTTAACTTGAATCAGGTTAAGGTTGAAGTCTGCCCTTGCAAATGTAATCTAGCGTGTAATGTTTTTGTAAAACGTGTACCAAAATTACCAAATCTAAAAATGAAATCTACAAACTAGCCCCCGCATCGCTTAGTGTCGTAAATAGAAGCGTATCATATCAATAATAAAAATATTGTTTTATTCCCGGTTTAAATAACTTAGTTTCTTACATTATCTATCACGGTTCTACTAGTAGAATGCCACCAAAATGCTACATACATTCTAAACGACGCGTTCCTATCAGTGCTTTATTCCCTAAGCATATATGAACAGAACTCCGTCTATAGTGTGTGCACAATTATTCTCACAAAATACAGTTCGCTTCCGCAAACCGCGAGGGATGTTTGTGTGACACTTAGAGATGTGCACCGAGATGCACCGCGGATTTAGGAGCGCTGGATATTCTCAATTTACTAAGATAACGGCCTCCTAGCCTAGTCGGTAGTGACCCTGCCTACGTAGCAGGAGGTCCCGGGTTCGAATCCTGGTAAAGGGGCCCACTGATTAACAGTCCGCCGGACGGTATCGGCCTGTCAGTTAGAACAAAATTTTGACAGTTCCGAACAACTGACAGGCCGATACCGTCCGGCGGACTTTATTTGTGTGTTCATCACAAATATTTGTTCCTGAGTTATGGATGTTTTCTATGTATATAAGTATTTATATATATGTGTATATTATATATATCATCGTCTAGTACCCACAACACAAGCCTTATTGAGCTTACTGTGGGACTAGGTCAATCTGTGTAAAATTGTCCAACCGACGTGGGAGCTAGCTTACTTACAGCTTAGCTTGTAGATACACGCTGGTGAGTTTCTCGGATCTCATACAATATTAATTGATTTCGACCACCTCGTTTACGATGAAGAAAAACTTGACAAGAATCCCAATAACTTTTTCATCTTGGTTGGAAGACCACGAGGGATGGTTGTGTGACACTTAGAGATGTGCATCGAGATGCATCGCGGATTTAGGAACGCTGGATATTCTCAATTTACTAAGATAATCCTTCAGACGTGGGAGCTAGGCTTACTTACAGCTTATCTTGTAAATACATGCTGGTGAGTTTCTCGGATATCATACAATTTTAATTGATTTCTACCACCTCGTTTACGAGTGAATTGCAAAACAATTGTAGGTACGTAATTAAGCGCAGTTAAAAAGCTGTGATTAGTCTTCACTTAATTGATTCATTTGTGTTACGAAAATTAACTATGTAAATTGTATTATATTGTATTTATTGTACTTAATTCGTACACATATAAGTCTATAGCATACGCTAACACACTTTCATGCATCTAACTTGAATAGAAATGGCTTAACTGTCGTAACACAGTGGAATCAATTAACTTTAGACTAATTACAGATGCTTAATTATGTAAAAATTTTTTGCAATTCACTCTTACGATGAACAAAAACTTGACAAGAATCCTAATAAGGCCTACTTTTTCTTCTAGGTTGGAAGGGAAAATCGATTTTAATATAAAGGTTGACACGCTAGACCGGGCCGGGGCCGGGCTGTAGCTTCGGCGCTTCGTTTTCTATATGTGGATTATTCTTTAAAGTTATTAGTGTACGGTTATTCTTTTGTCCTAAGGAGTAGGTTTAAACATACGTTTATTCACAGGCGTCTCACGCGACATTTTGCCTCAAATCCTTTCACTGACGCTGTAATAGCATCACGCACGCACCGGTGACGGAATTTCGCACAGACAATCAAATAACTTTTTATCCTCAAAGAGTATAAGTAACTGTAACTGTACAAGAATTACAGGCATTTAAAATCATATCATTAAATTTAACACTTATATAATCCTAGGACACTATTCAGTGCTTTTTTAGTGCGTCAGTATCGTAACATTACCTACTTTTAAAATTAAAAATTTACATAAGTACTTTATAAGCAAGCTGCAAGCATACGATTTTTTTTTTCAAATCTTAATTCCTACAGTATACACAACATAATTTCTAGAATCGAAATAAGGCAAAATACTGATCTGACGTTTATACTGTGGCAAATCACGTTGAG
The DNA here is from genome assembly GCF_910591565.1 of Cydia splendana. Classification (NCBI taxonomy): domain Eukaryota; kingdom Metazoa; phylum Arthropoda; class Insecta; order Lepidoptera; family Tortricidae; genus Cydia; species Cydia splendana. Next base: position 28,265,802 of record NC_085961.1, read on the forward strand.
GCAGCTCCCAAAAATCACGGAGTTTTATGGTACTACCCAACTAACATTAGGCGCTAAATTTAAGGGTTAGAAGAGATTTATATAAGCGCCTATTTACTCTTTAGGTTTTGTTAGTGCTCTAAAAATAGGAGTTATAGCCGGCTATAACCCCGTTTTAACCCCGGATTGGGCACAAATTTTATCACCATAAGATTTATAACAGTGCTACAGTAGGGTTAGCGGATAAAAAAAGAGACATAAGAGCGGTATAGTGGAGCTACAATAGTGTTAATTAATTCTTTAGGAGCTAGATGGGTCGCATATAGGTGACTACAAACTGTTGTAGTAGAAGAGCGCTAAAGTAGTGTTCTAATAGCGTTGATTAAGTATTTAGGATTTAATAGGGTGCCAAATAAGCGAATACTAACTACTTGAGTAGTAGTGTAGGGCCATATAGATGATACTTTCAGCTTTAGATGGTATATTAGCATTTAAAGTCAATATTTGTAACACTCAAGAAGGTAATTGCACATTTTTCCTTATAGCCCTACCTGCTTTGGTTGGAGATGTTTCCATTTTGTATTATTATTCGTAAGCTTGCTCTGTGACAGCTTGAAGTGAAATGTAATGGCGGATAATTAAAAGCAAATAATTATTTTAGTTCACTGATGCAGGAGTTATCTGCGGATTTATGATCGCGAAATTAATTACACTGTCAAAAACTATATGTATTACTAACAAAATTTTAATGGGTCTCTGATCCTTTGCATATTTATCTGAATATAATATTGCTTTATTTGTGGTCCACCGTATTTAATTTTCGAAAAATTACTCAATATACGTGAAGTCCGGTTTTAAATATAACAATACTAACATTAGGTCAATATTGAGTAAAAGTATCGATTTTTATGAAGTATTTACGTTCTAATTAATAGTTTTTGTTTTGCTTATTGATTCATCGGTCATCTTAACATGGCGCTATAGGCTTAGGTTCTAAGTAAGACTCCAATAACAGTATAAGATGTACTAAGGTATTGAATAACGCTCGTCTGCGACTACATGATCGATAATGGTGACTCATAACTTCTCTTTTCGACTGTAAGTGATACAAGAGAGTTAAGTAGCGATTATGATACACGGAGCTATAAAAGACTTTTTATCGCCTGTTTAGAACCTTAAGTGAAAATTGCAGCTTCTTATTACTCATATAGATATTAAGGTGGTAGAATTCACTTTGAGCAATAACACTAGCGGCTTAAGATGCATTATAGCGGCCAAAACGGCTACTGTGGATCTTAAAGCTATACATGGACCTCCTAAAGACCTTGATGTCACCAGAGCCTGTAAGCTTAGAATATGTAGCTATTCTACAGCCGTTCTATGTCTTTAGGTGATAAAATAAGTGCTAAGTGTCGCTTAATTGTTTGTTGGGTACTACTACTGCCGTCCCTAATGGCGCTAAAGCGATTTCATTTTAGCATTGTTCAGGGCTCACGCAACATCAGAAAATGCTTCAAAATGTTGCATTGTATTATATGTTATAGTTTTTATTAAAAATATATCATGTATTACCTAAATATTTCATTCAATGCGATACGAATTCGAAAGAAGTAGAAAACCACTAAAATATTTTTGAAAAGTTTCGGTTCGCTTTTCTTCTAGAACAAAGTACTACACATTGGCAAAAAGTATAGGAAGGCTTATCCTTCAAATTTGACTATAAAGAAAGGAAACAAAACGAACAAGATTAATTTAGATTTAATTAATGAAACGAAAACGACTTCGGGCTCCTAATTGAAAGAAAACATCCCTTTTCCCAACGAATTGAAATCATTATTTATTCCATCTGAGAAAGCTTTTTTGTCTGCTCTAAGAACTTGACATATTTTTTTGGGTTTCCTATATAAACAATTAAAATAATATTCTTTTCAACACACTTGCTCGTAACGTGGAAGTGATTGAACCGCCTTTAGGCTCATAATCCGAAATATTACGCGCGCGTGCTTTTTCATTATATTATAGCACTTGTTAGGTAATCAATGATAATCCGACTGACTTACGAAGGTATTGATTACTAATAATATATATGGAAACGGAGCCTTCTTAATTTTCCGCGCAAGTGTGTTGAAAGCGTCGTGTGAAACGCGTGTGCATTGGTTACACACATCGGCTTTCTTATTGCACAATATCGCCTCGTGTGTAATGACCAACGTAGCACACTTGTATCACAATGTACCATTATGTGTCGGAAAAATATACCATTTCCACTACAAAATAAAGGAAGATGAACCTTCCATTCCATTAGTGTTCCATGGCCATATACACAATGGTTAAACGAGGAACGTCCGACGAAAAGGCTCCGTTTTGACAATTTTATTTGCCCGAAGCAAAGAGTGGACAGTTCATTAAAAACTCCACGTGAAACGGGCCACGTTTCATGTTTCATGGATTCTGTGAAAGCATTTATTTGCGGCCGATGCTATTTGACCGAGGTGAGCGGTCTGATTGTTTCAGCTTTTGTTTGTAGTGTAACTTTTAATTTTTATTTTAACACATTCAGGGCCAAGAACCCGACTGTCGGGTACACTGGCACTGGCACTCCATACGGCAAAGAAGTGGTTACGCGCTACGAGCGTAACCCGTAGCACTTAGTGACAATGAATGTGTTAATTATCTAAACTAGGCGCCCGATTCTGATTCAAACATATTGATACGACTCAAAGGTTAACTGGAAGAGATCCCTCAAAGGGATAAGTTCGCCTTTGTACTTCTTACTAATTGTATGTTATTTTTAATATGTCTTTTTGTACAATAAAGAGTTTACTACTACTACTACTACGACCTTGAACACAGAATAAATAATAGTACTAGGTACAGAAGACTCACTCTCTAACAAAACACGTTTGTTACGATCAGCACAGATATGGCCGCTAGGTGGCGACAGCGCCACGCGCGGCTTATGGCAAACCCCAAAATTGGGGCCGAACGGATGTACTTTTAGCTACCTGTAGCAAAGCGACAAAATCGCGGAGTGAGCCACGCCTGCCTTGAACATCTTTTACGCTGATTGGTGCAGGCGAAATGAAATAATGTCGTGCGTGTGCGCGCGCCAATCACCAAGACGGTCGAAAAGGTCGTATCAAAACCATAAATGGTTGTTAAATTTGTGTTGACCTCGTTGTCTTGTTTCTCCGTCTCCCGCCATTGTTTTATGTAACTTTTTTTAACGCCAGCGCAGTCTTTAACACATTCAATACCACTAAGTGCTACGGGTTACGCTCGTAGCGCGTAGCCACGGTTTCGTCGTATGTAGCGCGTAGTCGCTACGAACAGTGTACCCGACAGTCGGGTTCTTGGTGTTGAATGTGTTAATGAGTGGAGTACTTTGCTAATGTTTTTCTTAGAACCTATTTATCTATTTAATAACAATGTATCCAAACTAAATGTGCAATTATCATGATGAATTAAAAACATAAAAAAATTATGAAATATAAAAATATACAAATGATGATTACATTGACTTTGTTTTGACATTTTTATACCGATTATTTTTATATAGGATTAATTTTTATACCATGGACGGGACGCAATTATGTCATTATGCCCAAATAAATCAAGCCCTCTTGCATTAAGTTCTGAGGGCCTACCGCGAACCACGTTCGACGTGTTGCCTCCCTGTCACGCTTACGTAAGAATTTACAAATGCGACAGAGAGGCAACACGTCGAACATGATTCGCGGTAGGCCCTTTGACCTAGAATGTACAACTTAAGATTCAGTCGTCAACTGCTGAACTCGCGAAACTCAATAAAATACATCGTCACTTTGTTTTGAAAAGGTCATAAATATCTCTTGATCAATAAGGGAGATGGAACCTTTTCTACTTCAGCCCGTCTTTAGTTAGGATAGGCTATTGGGAGGCTGATTGGCCCAATTTGGGTTTGTAAATTGACGGTCTAACGTCCAGTGTAACGAGTTGTGAATTCTTTTAACGAGTTGCGGCCATTCGTTTCTAAAAGTTTTATAATTTATACCCATCGCAATTTGAACAACATTTCCACCTAATACGATGTATTGATCTTTGAAAATCTGTCACCTATCTTCAAATGCTAGGAGCGAGTGGATCTCAAAAAGAAGAACTACACTGACTAACGAGGATATATTAAACAATGAGGATAAAAGTCGCGTGTACATCAATGAGTGCTTGCCTAGACACTTACGACAGCTGTTTTGGTACGCAAAAACTGCTCTAAAGGGCACAGGTGGTTATAAATATGTCTGGGTTCAGGACCTGCGAATTCTCGTCAAGAAGGATGACAATCAAAAAAGGATATATCATATACGTTCCGAAGCCGACGTAAACAAGTTGTGTTCTGAGATCGCAGAATAACAAAGCCGCAGCGATAACAGCTGCGCGCGACCACACTACACGTTTTCATAATAAAGCATAACAGTGAACGATTTTATCGATCATTCAAGTATTGAAAGTGACGACATAGAATGTACAACATTTAAGGAAACGAAGCTATGGAGCACATATATAAAACAATCAACTAATAATTTGCAAATTATACACCTAAACATAAGGTCCTTAAGAAAAAACTTTAATGAAATATTGCTACTTATACAAGAGTGTGGATATAACATAGATATAGTCATATTAAGTGAAATAAATGTGAAACAGTTAGAATTACCAACATATAAAATAGACGGATATGATACGTTTGCGTATACCAGGGAAACAAGGAGAGGAGGAGGATTATTGTTGTTCGTCAAAAACGTTTTGTGTGCCGAAATTAAACACACTCAGGTAAACTCAGCTGAAATACTACACTGCCAAGTAAATATCAATTTAGAAAAAATACATGTTATCGCTACATATAGACCGCCAAGTTCCAATAGATATATATTTATAGAAGACCTGATAAAACTCATCGACACAATACCTAAAAATCAAGATATTATTTTAGCCGGAGATATCAACATCAACATACTCGAGCCAAGCAGCGTTACGGAAAGTTACAAAAACACCCTGTGTGAACGCGGCCTGCAGTGCGTCATCAATGATTGCACTAGAGAGGAGATAAAAGATGGATCGTTATCAGTGACGTGTATTGACCATGTGTGGGTTCGAAGTCGAAAACGCGCGGCCGGTCATATTTTTACGTGCAGACTATCTGACCACTACCTAGTCGGCGTTAAGTTAGAGACTTCTACGAGTGATGTGTCAAGTCAAAAAAATTCGCGAAGTGTTTTGAATAATAAATTAGTTAAGTGTGAGCTCGATAAAATAGACTGGGAAGTGATGTTGCTATTTGATTGTCCATTGTTACTATACGAACATATGTTGTGTACCTTTAAAAAAATATATAATAGCTGTAAAATGATAGTGAGTAATACAGATAAGCGAGTTACTCAGCCTTGGATCACTACAACATTAAAAAATATGATTGACCGCAGGGACGAGCTATTTAGAGTCTGGAGGGCCAACCCAAAAAATATGATATTAAGATTAGAGTACACCCGATTTAGAAATAGGACCAACAAACTTATTAATGTTGCTAGAAATAAATATCGAAAAAACGAAATATTAAATTGTAAGGGGGATCAAAGAAAGATTTGGGCAATTATAAATAGTTGGTTTGGCAATAAAAAAGATGATTTGGATACTGTAATAATGAAGTACTTGGGTAAAACTGACACTGTGCCCAGCATATGCACAAACTTTGCCAAAATGTTTACGGAAGAAATAGACCGAGTCAAACACACTTGTAATAAAACGTTTTTGGACAGATCAGTGTATGTTAACAACTGCAATGTCTCGTTTCATTATCGGAGTGTCTCGCCTCGAGAAATAGAAAAAATAATAGACCATTTAAAACCGAGAAAATCACCGGGCTACGATGATATTCGAGTGACGGATCTGCAATACGTGAAAAGTAAAATCAGCCCTGTTTTGGCTAAGTTTGTAAATATGTGTTTGCAAAGGGGGGTCTATCCTGATATTTTAAAAAAGGCTATTATTCGACCAATATTTAAACAAGGCAGCCACTTAGATTACTCCAACTATAGACCAATTGCTGTACTATCTGTCATAAATAAAATAGTTGAAAAAGTGATTGTGGGTAAAATTAGTATGTTTTTAGAAAATAATAATATCTTATCCAACGTACAACACGGCTTTAGAAAAAGGCGAAGTACCGCAACGGCTTTGGCGCAATTTGCAGATGACATAAACGATAAATTAAATAAAAAAATGCTGGTAGGTATATTGTTTATAGACTTCAAAAAAGCCTTTGACACTTTGGACCACGAATTACTGTTAAGAGCCATGTCGGAATGTGGGATCCGTGGTCCAACGAGTCAATGGTTCCGTAGTTATTTAACAAACCGAACACTACGTACAAAGGTCAACGGTTGTACTGGGGAGGAGGCACCCGTTAGGTACGGAGTGCCGACTGGGTCAGTGTACGGTCCGGTCGGGTACATCATGCACGTGAACAGCATCAGCAACGTCGTGGAGCACTGCTCCACCTACATGTACGCGGACGACACGTGCCTGGTGTACGCCGACCGGGACGTCGCGCGACTGCAATCCAGGATACAGTCAGACTATAATAACATATTAAAATGGTCCCACGACAACGGCATTCTGTTAAATTCATCCAAAACTAAGTGTATGTTAGTCAAGTCCCCTTATATGAAAACGCAAGTTGAATTTATGCATATTGTCGGTCATTCATACGACTGCCTACATAATGACATGGCCTTGTGTAATTGTAATAACCTTGAGTCTGTGAACACCTTTAAGTACCTTGGTCTTCATATAGATAGCCAATTTAACTGGCAACCTCATGTAGACGCAGTTTGTAATAAATTGAGGTCCATATTATGTAAGTTCAATAATATAAAACACTTCACTGATAAGAAGACCTTGTATACTTTGTATCATGCATTAGCCGATTCAGTTCTTAGCTATGGGCTCATGGTCTACGGAGGTACATTTAAAACACAGATAAGTAGAATACTCAATATCCAACTTAGAATAATTAAGACCTTAGTACATAACAAAATCAGAAAGAAATGTAATAAACAATATGATACACTTTTTAAAAAATGTAATATACTTCCGGTGCAGGAAAAGTTTAAATTTCTCCTAGCGGTCAACCAATATAGCTGTTCAAAGTTCAAAACAACCAAAGTGTACCCTCGTTCTCTAAGAACCTTATCGCTAACACGAAAAAAATATGTTGAACCGCGGGCCAATAACTATTACGGTAAACGGACGAGGGAGTACCTAATACCGAGAATCTATAATGTAATCCCATCTGAAGACGACTGTAGTAGCATATTGTCCTTTAGAAATAAACTAAAAGTGTTTTTATTAGACAATTACACAAAAACAGATTAACGTGGTGTTAACTTGTTTTTTGTTTTAAGTTACTTCATTTAATTATCGACGTAATGTTCTGGATAACAAGATTCGGATTAAATAAGTCTGTATGAACCTATAATGCTTACTTTACCTATAATGCTATAAAGTGCAACATAGGTACCTGATACCAGTTCCTATTGGTTAAATTTCTTTAGAATAAACATATTATTATATAATATAGCATAGTACTAGATATAAGATTGTATTTAAGTATGTTACCTGTTAACAAATATTCCATCGGCGTCACAGTTATCTGACCAGTTTTGAACTTTGTTGCAAGGAGATAAAGCCTAACGACTGCTCGGGTAAGTGTATTGCCGATAGTACCTACTTATACCTTACACAGTAGATTAAGGAAGATTGTTGAGTGCTACCGTTCGCCAACAAACTGTCATGCAGTTTGGCGAAAAAATATGTGTAATGGATTACTGTGTATTTTTTATTGAGTAAATAAAAAAAAAAAAAAAAAAAAAAAAAAAAAAATCGTTTTTACCTACAGATGCAGTACATAATTATTTACCATCATTTTTTCACGGAAACGTACGAACGTGTCTTGCTATTTCAGTCAGTCTATGTAAAAAAAGTACTGAGGTTTACTGAAGTAACATATCAAATACGAACGTTTCCGAAAAAATACGATGGAAAACAATTGCACTTCATCTGTGCGATGTTATTGATCTTTGAGAATCTGTCACTACTTTCAAATCGTTTTTACTTCATGGTTGTTGCTCGTCCAGATGCAGTGCATAATTATTTTCCATCGTTTTTTCATGGAAACGTACGAAGGGGTCTTGCTATTTCAGTCAGTGTCAGTACAAAAAGTACTGAGGGTGACTGAAGTAGCATGACAAATAGCGTTTCCGAGAATACGATGGAAAACAATTATGCGCTACATCTGTAATTCAGTTGCTCATGCAGTTTTGTATTCTTAAGAATCATACAATCGAAGTCACGCGAAAAAAAACGGGTTGCCCTCCGGGAGTGCCGGCAGAAGTGAAAACTCAATGACATTGTAACAGTTTTTCGATCAGGTCACGTGTCCGTCTTACGAAACGTCTTACGTCTTACGTCAAAATGTTAATAACAGCGCCATCTAGTGCAAAATGTCTGCAGCATTATGTATAATTGAGGTTAACGCCATCTAACGTTATTTCATCGCATTACTTGAAACCCCTGAGCACATCACTGTTAGTAGGTACTCGAGTTATATTAGTACCAGTTAGAAGGAAACTCACTAGATGTCAATTAAATCAATAAAGAAAAACTGTCATTGACATTGTAACAGTTTTTCGATCAGGTCACGTGTCCGTCTTACGTCTTACGAATCTTACGGTCACGTGACCCCTGTTACGAGTTTAACATTTTTTCCCCATCACAAAAAGTGCACAGGGCCGCTAAAGAAGTTTTCACTTCAAAAAATCATTCTCTGTATTAACGTGAATTTTGACATGAACATTCAAGTAACATATGTACGAGTATATATGCATGTCTGGTACTGGACTGGTGGTAAACTTTGTAATTTTAAGCATGTCGTTGAAATATGAACGTGACTTAAATTGTATGGAAGCGGCTTTTGGCGGTTGGTTTGTGTGATTCTTAAGGCAATGCTTTGACCGGCCGACCTCAATAACCTAATCACTTAAGTCGAGTGTCTTATGAAGATCGTGAGGGACAGCACCCAACTACCCAACCCCTTCACTTAAACCCTAATTTGCTAAAATATTCATCATTCACATGTTTCAATGATACACTTATCTTGTAAGAGGCTGTTGTATAACTAAGGGATCTTAAAAAGGGTCTGCAATGTACCGAGTTATTTATTCAGTGACTACGATCGAAGTTGCGAACATTGAATGGAAACGTAGTCTTCATTGCCTGGCTGTTTCGATATTCTTTATGCTTTGTTGGAGATACCTACTCCAAAACGTATTTTAAATGTACGTATAAACGAATGTAAAAGGAAAAAGTGCTCTAAATATGACAAAACGTATTTAGTGCTACCCGATTCGTGTACAAGCTGAACTAGCAAGTCCAACCTCACGATAATTTTCTCCAATCAAGTGTACCTAGTAGGTAGGACAAGTACTTACTTACTACTTAGCGCCACTTGCACCATCCCACTAACCCGGGTTTAACCCGTTACACCGTTAACCCAGTGTCAAATTGTACCGGCAACCATGGTAACTCTAGGTTTAACCGGTTAACCCCGGGTTGATGGGATGGTGCAAGTGGCGCTTAGTGTATAGGTAGGACAAATTGTTATTGTCAGAATAAAATACTTTTGTGGAATAGTTATTTAGCCTAGCAGATGTATCTGTGATCTAAAACTTATCTACACTTGTCCGTCATTTATTCATTTATCCTGCTTTTGTATTTGTCATGTAAATATCTGTCGTTCTGTATGTTTACTATTTTAATCCATCTCCCAGTCTACCTGTTTGTCTGTTCGGTACCTACTCTATTTGAAATTGAAGGTGAAGCCGTCTGTGTAAGCTTTTTTTAGGCATCCTACTATGCGACAAGCTTAGACCTAAATGCTTTATAAGATTATTGTGACACCTTAAGCAAGTAACCTCCCCTTAAGGTGGCTTAGCTAATTCAAGTTATTCAAGTCACGGCTTTATCAGCGTTACCAGCCAGAACTGAGCGTAAAATTTGGGAAATCAAACATTGTGAAGAATTGTGAAGCGAAAATCATGTGGTAGGTATTTAAACTGTTTTGATTGAAAGACACATGATTCAAACCAAATCATTTCAGTGTATACTGTATACATCGTGTTGCTAAAGAAGTTTAATGTTAAAGGAAAAATTTGGACTGATTTTTTTAAGTTCCGCAAGTTTATTACGTTAATTTGTGATGTTTTATTGAGATTGCCGAGTCCTCTCTACCCGCCGTCTACTTAATGTAGTTAATTAGCTATTTGATCTAATATAGTCTACTTATCTAGTTAAATAGACATGTACATAGAAATAGAGATTATTTTACAGCAGCAATTTTTCCGTTTTCATTACCAGTTTCCTCTAAGTTGACCTTTTTGCAGTGAATAGTGCTATACTAGCTATGTTACCTCAAGCAATATTAACATGCCCTCCTAACACAGTACGAAACTGCCCCTAAATTCACCGTCCTCATTTATCTTTGTTTGCTAACCTATTCACATTTGAGGTCGTCTTTCGTTTGTTTTGATACTTAATTTCCAACTAGCAGCACAAAAATGCGGCATAACCTAAAAACATCAAAAAAACACACCTTATACAAGCGATTCTTAACTTTTTGCCTTGGTAATAAGAGTTCCATCGACGGTAGCAGAGTGTGTTATGTGTGGAAGTAAGGTTAGGCTCGCTCAGACGTATTCAGGCATTAATCTGATGGTAAATCAGGCTAACTGCTAGTCACGACAGGTCGATGCGAAAGTCGGTAGTGATGAATGAGATGTATTAACTTCGCGAGCGCTATTCTTGTAGGTAGGTACAATTGGTACCTGCGTAGGGCAATTTGTAAACATGTCAGGCGATTCACACACTGATACCGTGAGCTGTGAACGGAATCACATATCAATCGTTCTGTGCGCCTAGGGTTGCCATATAGAAGAATTAAATGTCATGATAAAAATCCGGACATCACCCTAAAAATCCGGACATTTCTTCTTGTAACAGAGATTTGGCGTAGCTTGAACGACGCCCCGGCGGCGCGCTGCTCTCTGCGGTGTACTGTATCGTGGATCTACTTTTCCCTTTCCCTCCGCCCGACCCCGTAGCCCTCTCCCCGCGCGCGCATGACCCGCGCCCGCGCCGCATTGCATATCACAAAACATTTTTTTCATTCAGGTCATTCCTAAAAATGCGGACACTTGCCAAGTCCGGCCGCAATCCGGACAAAGGGTCAAAAATCCTGACATGTCCGGACAAATCCGGACGTATGGCAACCCTTGCGCCGATGTTTCCCCAGTGTGTTGTTTTAACAGACTAAACATTAATAACAAAAATTCGTTTATATGATGCCGTGCGTGCGAACACACCGCACCACAGGCCTATTTGTAGTGCCAGCCCACACAAGCTGCTATGGCTGCAGCTCGACGCAATGTTTGGCGCAACTGCGCAGCGAAGACATTTTCCACAGCGCTGACTAGACGCCGACGCTCAAAAGACGCTAGTGCCCACACTGGCTCTAAATCACCTAAGTTAATAATTATATTACGGATCTTTGAAGGAAAACATCGTCAGAGACAATTATAATGTTGTCATTCAAAGACAGCCAACTGATAAATCCGAACACGGTGGGAAGTAGCTGATAAATAGCGAGAAAAAATTGAAGAAATTTGAACTATATGAAATTTTATTTTAAGTTAAAACTTCTTCCATAAATTATCTCGAGTTATCAAATTCTTCCCGCCATGTACGGAAATATCACATGAAACATCGTATCTAAATTCCGTGAAAGTCATTGGTACGGGCCCAGAATTCAACCCACCTCCTATTTGGAAGCCTCAGTTCCATCTTATGTGTCTCTCACCGTTTAGGTACAATATTAATTGCTAATAATCCATCACCATTTGCCATGAGGTGAAGATATCCGGTACAAATAGGATCAAGCCGATGAGGCCATTTGTCAAACCGACAGATGCTATCGCGGGATTATACAAATTGAACCTCACGATTAGTGTTTGGAGAAATACGGGTACAGCTAGGCTAGGGCTAGACTTTGAGCGATTTTGGATGGCGGCCATTTTTTACAACTTTGACTACAAATTCATAGTAAAGTACCTACCTTTCGGATCCTCAGATATCAATTTTCATCATGATTAGAAAAATATCCGTCGGACGTACCGTTTTTGATCTACAATCAAAAAAAAACTGAAAAAGGGTAAAAGCTTATACATACCTCCTAGGATTGCGTAAACTTGGATGACACGCATTTAGGACCAAATGAAGGAATTAAAACGATTTCCAGCTTGCTGAGAATTCATTCCTCAATACTAGGGATGTACCGACTAGTCGCCGACTAGTCGGGAAAGCCGACTATCCGGCCACATTTGTAGTCGGCGATTAGTCGGCGACTAGTCGGCAAAAATGGCCGATTAGTCGGCACTTTATTAGTGAATGAAAACCAGAAAAAAAAGAAATCAACAGTCAATATTTACCATATGTTTTATGTTTATTTTACTAAAATACCTATTCCGGGTGCATACGAAAACTTTTGTTCATATAATTGACCGTTTGATCGTTATCGTATGTTGGTGGGCTGGTGTTTTCCTCTACAGGTCGATCTTAACTGATTCTCGTGTAATTTCATGTGCAAGTTCTACAGTTATTTTTTTTTATTATTATTCAATTTTTTTTCTAATGGTGGAGCCATGAGGAACTATTAATGTTATTGCAAAATTTAGACTTTAGTCAGGGCACGTTGCTCGTAAAGATGCTGACCACAGGGGAAAGGTTCTTAACTGGCGACTACGTACGGGAAATAGAACCTTAGAAATACCTCATACAAGCTGTACTGACGGTCTGCTCAGGATCGCAAAATAAAAGAACTAAAGACAGAAATTAAACGAGGATTCTTGTGATAGGTCTTTGAACCTGTAAAGAACACCTGTTAGCCAAGCTAAATTCTGATGAATAGCGCATCCAAAGGAGCAAAACTATTATTTTTCACCTGAACTTATACGAAACTAATGATCTGGCCGACTAGCCGACTAGTCGGCCGACTAATCGGCCATTCGAGCGCCGATTAGCCAAATCAATAGTCGGTACATCACTACTCAATACGCTTTTTCTTCTTCTTCTTCTAAGTCGGTCCCTTACTGCAGAGGATCGTGACTCTGTTTGCTAATTTTTCCTATGGCAGCTCTCCACTTCTCCCTGTCGGTTGCTTTGTGGAAAGCGTTGCTTAGTGTGACGCATTTTATGGATCTAATTTAATTGGCATATCATATCAATATCATTACTTGTTGTATTTTTTATCTCATTAGATTTTAGACAACAGCCTTACCGTAGAATATCATTACATGCCAACTCGTCTCAAATGAGTCGTTGGACTGTCTACTGACCTACATCTCGAACTTTTTGTAACAAATTAGGTCTAGTCTGAAGGCGGTTTTCTGTGAGTCTGAGTCTTTTACATTAGAGAGGAAATCGACTGTACAAGCCAGATTGTCTTGCGCATACAAAGTATGTACTCGTTTTGTTTAGTTAGATTTTTGGAATTATGTACACAGTCTAACTAAAAACCGCTATAGCCTCGCTGATTCATTTGTCTGTCCGACTATATATAAGTGGTATTTCATTTTGAGTCAGGACTTATACGTCGACATCATGATATTTTATTTACCTATATTATAAGAAATTATAATATAGGCACGTTCCATCACTATTTGCTATTAACTAATAGGTATTTAATATATTTCTTATAGGATGAATACAATATCATGATTTATAGGCTTACAGTTAGTAGTACCACTACTATACTTATTCATTATTACTACCTACTATTTAGTTTTTTACACCTCCTAATTAGTTAAATTAATAATATCATTTTTCCACTACCTACAATGGTTGTCTAATTATTCGATAGAAATTGTGAATAAGTACAAGTATACCCGGTATTGTACGTGAGGACAAGGAAGTTTGTACGCGGACGAAGTCACGGGCAGAATGTGTGTGACTGCATTATCTCCCAGTCGATCAATCTGGTAACGGCAATCAGCGATCAGCGATCATCGCCTATTGATTCCCGATAATTGGCCATCGGACCAATCTGGCTTTCGGCTCTAAGCCATTGTAATTAGTCGAAGTGAGATTATTGAGGGTTTGCCGAGCAAATGAGGTATTATAGGTGATTTGTCATTTCACAAACAACAATTGACAAACATTGTATATTTATTTCCCAATATTTATTTGAATTTGTGATGCATTTATTTTGCTATTGATATTTGATGATGATTTTTATCTGTATTGACATTTGTTTATAATAAATAGTTGACGATCATAATAATAATATAAATTCTGGTTGTTCTCATCTTGCTAACGGCGAGTACTTGCACAGACATAATCTCGTAGCCAGGATTATTCACCAGCAACTTGCTCTTCTATACGGCCTTGTGGACCGCGAAGTACCGTACTACAAGTACTTACCTGCGCCTGTTCTCGAGAATGGTCGTGCCACGCTCTATTGGGATCGATCTATCATCACTGACAGAACTATTGTAGCCAATAAGCCTGACATCGTGATAATAGATCGATCGCAACGTCGGGCCGTGCTCGTTGACATCACCATCCCCCATGATGAGAATCTCGTGAAAGCCGAGAAGGACAAGTCCAGTAAGTACCTAGACTTGGCTCACGAGATAACCGCCATGTGGGATGTTGATTCGACGATCATTGTCCCGATAGTCGTTTCAGTGAACGGTCTAATAGCGAAGAGTCTCGACCAACATCTTGAGAGACTCTCGCTAGGTGGTTGGATCAAGGGTCAGATGCAGAAGGCGGTGATCTTGGACACGGCGCGGATAGTCCGCCGGTTCCTCTCTCTGCGGCCCTGACCACCGGTAGCTTGGGCCCTGCCCCGCTGCTGGCGGCACCCTAGGTTAGGTTTTTTATAATGTGTTTATATTAATTTTTATTGTTTTGTAAGTGTTTTTATATTTTACTTTTATATTCATATTATAAATAACCTAACTTAAGATGAGAAATGAATAAAGAGAATATAAATTGGTATAGATTAGCTTAGAATAATTTATAATGTAATTTCATATATTATTAAATAAATCAATCTAAATCATTCATTTGACAAACGTTTGCCAGAATGATTATTCCTACCTACCTCTATTAATAAAAGATTGTTCACTTTAGTAATTCAGTTGACAATATATTTACCTGACAAAATGTCATATTATAAAATTTTAATCAGAAAACAATTCATGTATTTACTTACATTAATTGTTAAAACAACGCATATTAAAAGTTAACTGCCCGATTCGAACTTTAAGATACGTCAATTAATAGATCTAGGAACGATATGGATTAGATGTGTCAGTGTCAAAAGTGACGTTTTTGTTTGAAGAAACGTTACATTTGACACAGACATATCTAATCCATATAGTTTCTAGATCTATTAGCTGACGTATCTTAAAATTTGAATCGGGCCGTTAATTGCACCATGGCAAAGGCCAAATAAACTATTGTCAGAGACTCAGGGTATAGGTATGGAAAGTTATCGTGATAGAACTTTGCTATGGTATATTACTCGTACTCTCTACTTAGTACAATGCAATTTGAAAGTTATGTAGTTCTGAATGTGTGCTTTTGGCTTAAAATAACTGAAATACGAAAGTAGACGTTTAAAAATTCCCACTGTTCAAAAATTCCTTTACGCGTCCTAAATGAATTTCCCGCTTTTTGCACTTCCAAGTTTTCTTTTTCATATTCAAGGTAGAACCTTCGCTTTGTTAACGTACATCGGTGGACCTTACGCCTTTGTAATAAGGTCCACCGATGTACAGTTAGGAGTGTTGCTGTTTGTACAGTGTTAACTTTCAACAGCTGTATAAAATGTTGCGTTAAAGTTTTAAGTCATTTTTTTGTGGAAAATTTAATAGTTTTACTTTTAGTTTCATTGTGCCTCGGGACCAGTTTTTTGGACGTTTAATTTTTTTTATAAGAGAAATCACTTTGAATAAATACGAAAGGTGCGACGTCAATGACGTTGCCAGTCAATGGACCAGAGGGGCAATATGATATTGCCGAAGGCCTAGGGAGGGGGGGAAGCATATACATATTTAATCTATAGGGGGGGGGGGGACGGTATCATAATATCATAAAAGAAAGAACGCGACCACACAATTAACCAGTAAAGTACCGACTGAATCTTTCATTTCAAGTACTCCGACTTCCACTTAGTCAGTTTTACTAATGTAGGTAGGTACTTTAGTTTGTCAAGAGTCGCTGGTATGTGGCACAGGCAAAGATAATCATACTGCTTTTTTCTTATGCTAGTATTATAACCCCAAAAGAGGGATGATATCTGATTTTTTATTCTATTATTACTAACAAAATTGGTTTGCCAGTGAAAAGCACAAATATATATGTAAAAAAGTTTTGTTTTCATTATCCCAGTATAATAACAATATACTTGTAAACCTCGCCCCGGAAAATTATCCCATAACAACTTCCGGCGGAAACGAGCTTCTTAATGGCGCGGGTGACAGCCCCCTAATTTCCGATCCGATGCCGGTACAAAAGATTGCCACTTAGGGACATCGAAATGGGAAATTATTATTTATTTATAACCTACTCGATATTCAGTTTCGTTGAGTTCCTAAATAGGAAATGTCAAGGTATTGGAATTTCGAGGTATTGCAGCCGTCAAGATGATGATAACAGTTATTAATCAATAAATAATTATGAGAGGACAATTTTACAGAGATCGACAGAGAGAATGCTTGTTTTGTGGGTACTAGACTACGATATATCTAGGTTATACGAGTATATATTGTCATATAATTGTTATACAGCGCTGGTGGCCTAGCGGTAAATGCGTACGACTTTCAATCTGGAGGTCGCTGGTTCAATCCCCGGCTCGTACCAATGAGTTTTTCGGAACTGTGTACGAAATATCATTGATATTTATCAGTCGCTTTTCGGTGAAGGAAAACATCGTGAGGAAACCGGACTAATCCCAATAAGGCCTAGTTTTCCCTTTGGGTTGGAAGGTCAGATGGCAGTCGCTTTCATAAAAACTAGCGCCTATGTCAATTTTTGCGATTAGTTGTCATGCGGACCTCAGGCTCCCATGAGACGTGGTAAAATGCCGGGATAACGCGAGGAAAAAGAAGATATTGTTATATTAAAAACTTATATACACACAAAACATACATAAAAAATAAAATAAATAAAAACTGACTAGTTTTTTGGTCATAAACGTTTATTAGATACGTAGAGTCTGGCTACTGAAATATTACACAAATGTATGGCGGGAAATTCAAAAAATCTTGGGCGGGTCACACTTTGTGTAGTAGGAATTATAGTTTTGATACTAGAAAATATTTTAGATTTTCTGTGCACACGTAAGGTACCTAAGGATATAAGTTAAATATACGTTGACTTGCACTCAAAGTCAGCTCACATAATTTCTACCACTATGTAAATTACAGTCATCGATAAACACATATGTTAACACTTTCTCACCATATACCATTGTAACAAGTAGGGAATGCAAATCGGTTATAACCGTAACCGAAATATTCGGTTATAACCGAATATTTTGACAAAATTTCATAACCGAATATTGGAAACTCGAATAACCGGTTACGGTTATTTTCGGTTATTTATTTATGACTTAAATTGTATGTTTTTATCATCAAATGACTACAAAATCCTGCCATTTTTGGCTGTGACGCCTGTGACTGTAATTTTTGTCATTCGTGGACTTTAATAACAAAAATATACCAAATTTACTTCCCTTATTTATGAAATATTTTTATTGAATATACGTTCAAGGTCATATTTTACTTTTACTGTATTTGGTGTGTTTTATTAAAAAACGAAGACTTTTACTCACATTCCCTAATACTGTAGGTACTACAACAAAGATTTTAGTATTTTTTTAATTACTTAATTGTAAATTTATAATTCTTCGTCTAAAATAACCGTAACCGATTATAACCGATATTCGGTTATTTTTCGGGCATAACCGTAACCGAAACCGGTTATGAAGTTTGGCCGGTTATTGCATTCCCTAGTAACAAGGCGAAAAATGAAATGTAGTGTAAATAAGACCTAGCTCGATAATACCGTAATATTGATCCATCACCAAAAAAAATACATAAGTACTATGCCAAATATTCTAAATACTAAGTATCAAAATATTTATAGAGCACCAACCTCTTAATTTGTTTAGGAGTTGTAAACATTGCAGTTTTTCGTTATACAACGATACACGTCGACTTCGCACATTGTCGTAATTATTCACGAGCTTAAATAATAGTTAGCGAACCTCACTCAGTATAGACATTATTAATATTATTTAAATTAAACCCCTTATAAACCGCAAACAATTTGAATGACTGACATAAATTGATAACTGTCCTTTAGCTTTTTTTTAAATCATAGACAATGGGTGATACAACAACGAAATTTCTGTCAACAATTTTTGGCTAGCTAGACTTTAGCTTATAATAAGGATCTAATCGGCCTTTTTGGACAAAATTTTTACTTCCCACAAGTTTCTTCTTATTATGCGTACCGTAGGAAAAATCATCTAATACCTTACATTAACCCGACGACCCAATTAAATTTAACGACAAAATGTCTCCGCGATCGTAAAGATATTTTGACCTTTTATTAGAGCTCTTACAACTTATATTATATTGATATAAAAACACAGAACATATACATTATTTAATTACACATACGGGTATACCGCGATTTAATTTCATTGTTTCTATCTTACATTCCTACGTTTCAGCTAAGTTGCACCAGCTGTGGTCACGGAAAGACTTTTGTGTAATTAAATATGTGTACAAAACGCGAGAGTTTAAAAGCCAACGGGAGTCGTCATTTCGTCAACCTCTAAACGTCGTTGACCAATTTAAATATTTAGGACATCTGGTGAACCCTGACCTTAAAGATGATGCCGATATTGAGCGTGAGCGCAGAGCGTTGTCCGTCAGAGCGAATATGATAGCCCGCAGGTTTGCTCACTGCTCAAAAGAAGTCAAAGTCAGTTTGTTCAGAGCCTACTGTACTAGTTTCTACACGAGCAGCCTGTGGGCAGACTATACGCATAAACGGTACAACGCTCTGCGCGTTCAATATAACAACGCGTACAGGGTGCTGATGGGATTGCCCAGATTCTGTAGCGCGTCAGAGATGTTCGCGGAAGCGCGGGTAGACTGCTTCTACACCACGATGCGCAAACGAGCCACATCCCTGGTGCGCAGAGTACGGGCCAGCTCCAACAGCATCCTGACCATGATTGCGGACAGGGTTGATGGCCTGTATATAAATAACTGCTGCATGATCCATGTGCGCAGGAATAAGTAGGTGGGGGGATTTTCTCTAAACTGTTTTATTGAGAAAATCTGCTTATTTATTTATTTATTAGAAATAGTTATATGAGATTGTAGTAGTTAATTAGCTAGTAAGTAAATAATTGTGTATATTATATTATAGATACTAACATTAGCCTTAAGATAAAAACTGTCACTAACACTATTGATCCAAGTTGGTCGCGAATAAATGAATTTATTATTATTTATTATTTCTCCATACAAACGTACTCCTCGTTTTCCTCCGTCGTTTTTGAAGCTAGAGCAATGATTTTTTCAACACCGATTAATATTGTCAATATCTGTGTCGGACCGTTTTACTTTTTTTGATATTTTTGTTTTTTAAGGCGCTAGAGCCCTTCAAAAATGGCCAAAATGGCCTAATTGACTATGCCGCAATGAGAGGCGTGGCATTCAAAACTGATATCAATTAGCCAAAAAAGAAAAACGGTCCGACACAGATAATTTCATAATCATTTAGATTTCCAAATTTGGTTACGATTGGTTAAGTTTTGGAGGAGGAAACAGAGGAGTACGAAACCTCGATTTTTGAGATTTTTACGCAGGATTTTTCGCCTTGTCCTTATCGCACTACTTTTAGGTGCCGCTTCCGTTAGCGAGACGGGTATATTTACCTAAAATATTTAAAACTCAGTTTATATTCAATAGAGTTTGAACACTGTGGTAAAATTGATATTTATACTCAATATTTATAGATAGTCAATATTTATATTTATTTATATATATTTAGATATAAATTTTACAACAGTTTTCAAACTCTATTAAATATATTCTATAATAATATGTTTTTATGTCAATATAATATATGTTCTTAAAGCTCTAACAAAAGATCAACATAACAGAATAAGACAAACGATTGAGTTGAATAGCTAGTGGGGCATGTAGCGCGTTTATGAATAACGCCTTAAAAAGTCAACAACTAAAATGTTTATTTACTTGACTCCTTGAAATTTGCAGTTCGCGAGCGCTCTCTAACCTCAACGTCGCTTTAATTTGGCACGTTAGACGACGTTTGGCATTTTGCCAGAGACGACCACTAGCGTTCATATCGTGCCATCCTTGCCCTTCCTACCATGAAGAGCATTCCAATTGATATATATTTTATTGGTTTTAGGGGATACAGATTTGGTATTAGTTTCAAATATTTTTTTCTCACATTACATATTTGTGCATTTCATCTAGACTTTAGACTAATATCAAATCAATTTTGTATTTTTAAATTTAGAACGCGCCATACTCATTTAAATATGTTATCAAAAAAACATGAACAAAGATTTTTGTTACCTACGTAATTGTTTCTTACGCTTGAATAGCTTGGATGAGATATAATATGTTTTAATTTGGCCGAAGAGTGTCGAGTTCCAGCGCGCAGCGGTTCCGCGGCCGGCTCCCTGACACTGTGGGGTTGCGAACTGCATCGCAGCCATAATTGTGTGTTTTTAGTGTTAAGATCTATGGGCCAATAGTTGCCTGAAAATAAATGTTTTCATTTCATAAGCCGAAATTAACAGAATTGATTTATATTTTTAATGTGTACAACAATTGAAATTACTTTTACGATTCCATTCCGTAGTCCATTATAAAATATGTACATTATAGGTACAATATAACCACATATTTCGAAAACTACCTTACTAGGTTGTAAAAACTTTGTTCTTACCAACTACAATGTTTATTTCATCTGAAACATTTTACAACACTCTACTTCAACCTGAGCGGCACTTTTTAAATTTGGCACGTGAGACTACGGACGTTTGGCATTCTGCCCGCGAGGATCATTGGCGGACATCTCGTGCCATTTGTGCCATTTCGTTCACATCTTAGGCACGTTTTGCCTTGTTTAAATACTTTGCTTTTAATTTTATACTTGAAAATTCCTGGACTGGCCACTTAGAAAAAATAAGTCACCTCATATATCAGAATCCAGAAATGGCCCACGTAATAAGATTGTGAAGGAAACATCGTTACAATTGTTAAGTTACGTTAGTAGTAGTACCTAACACCATTTTCATCATTCTCCTGGCGCATTCCCTATTTGGGGTCGGCCCTCCTGATACTTGATCGCCACTTGTTGCGATCTTTAGTCATTGCTGGCGTAAACAAATTTTACAGCTTAAAATCCTTCCCCTCAAAAATGTGTTTTTTGCACATAGGTGACTTTTCCATGGGGGCGACGATATTACCTAATACTAACACTTGAATTCAAATTGACTCTCGAGACGCCTGCACTGCACCCCCTTTTCTCCGGAGCTGCTTTTACATAGCCAATCACAAGCGCATGATTCGGTTGGAATCCGAAATGGAAAAAGAATGCTCCTTGCATTTCAACGTGAGCTTTTGGAGGAAGATGCAATTATGTAAGACTTCGATATGTTTTAGTAGGTACCTACTTGGTATGCATCCATTGAATTATTTATCCTAATTTTATTTTGCCCAGGAGGTATAGAATGGTTGCGCTATTATCGTTTGACGTATCATGAACGTGAAAGAATAAATTATGCTTGAGTGTTGTTAGAAAAACATTTTCTAATAGTTTAAGTTGCCTTTTAACGATCCCAATAAAAAAAATGCGAAAATTTTTGAAAAACATAAATTTTAACCTGGCGGTGCCAACTTTTTGAGAAACGACCATAAAGTAAGTGATTTCCGAATGCAAAAAATTGGAGGTGTCAAAACAAATTTCTTTGACATTTTAGTTGTCAAGTTGAAATCGACCACAAAAATAGTCGCTACGCCGAAATAAAATACTGTAAGTAAGTATTTTATTTATTAGTATAAATGAACCCTCATAGTACAAATGTAATATATTTTCCTTTGGTTTTTAAATTAAATATTTATTCAACGGTCAATCTTACGAGCCACGACATCCGCGCGAGGCAAGCAAGTGCTGTAAGTTAGTGCATTTTGTGACGCAAGTGTAAATGTAATGTGCACGTGACTTACCCTTAAAACTACTCGGTACGGCTAACAAGGCAGTGGCCATATAAGGACCACGTAGCACCATTGGTATCGAGCAGTGGGCATATAAAAACCATCGGTTTTTTTTTGTTGAATTAGTGATACTAAAAAACCAAGAAATTACTTTTCTTCTAAAGCTATACCCGAATCAGTAATCAAAAGTAAAAAATGCGTCAGGCCTGTTTAAGAGTTAAAATCATCTTGGATACTTTAACTATCGCTCGTTAAAATGTCTACCGTCTCGAAATAGCCCCTCACTTGGCCTTTTTCATGTCACCGTGTGAAAAATGCAGCTTTAATGAGACCCGGCTGCGGCTGAGGCGAGCTTGCACGGAGATACGTATTACGGCTGACATTTACTAGCAGGTAACCAAAGGATTAAGTTACAGCTAGTTAGTATAAAGTGCAAGAAAATATTCTGATTAAATCATTTTTAGAGCACCGTACAAAACTTTGTTCACGGTGCTCTTATGGGATCACTTCGGTCTTGCAAATCGGTTAAATGCGTTTTTCTCAAAGACCGTTTGATGTAGGTACCTAAAATTTTGGAATAGTTATGGCAAGTACCATCACTAACACTGTGAATAAGTCGAAACTGCTTATTTCTGGGAAATTTAGGGGGTTAGAGGGTTACGCTGAATTTTATTTAGGTCGCAAAACAAGTTACCGACAGTTACATAAAATACATTATTAGATTACAGTCCAAATATCTACAGTCCAAATCTGGACCATGACAGAACTCTAAACATGTGTGCAGAGAAGAATAAAATCTTGAAGTTAAAGTTAACGTTAGCGAAGTGAGATGTCTATTTTGCGCTAGATTATGGATAAGCAGGTAGGCTCGACTGGGAAGCCGGAGGGACGGAAAACCACGAGCCAGATGGTCGGACGACATTAGAAAGACGGCAGGGCCGACCTGGCATAAAACCGCCGCATACAGAACAACATGGAAATCCATGAAAGAGGCATATGTTCAGCAGTGGACGCAAATATGCTGAGAAGAAGAAGAGAAGAGGTAGAAAACACTAGTAGGTATTTAAGATTTTAGGGTATTGCCATATAAGAGAGATTATATAATAAGGTAGACAACTCTGGATGCCCGAAAAGAAAAGTATGAATGAATAAGGGCTTAGGGGCTACCTTGTTATAAATGAAGAACACGGAAAAACCTAATACTCTATATTGTGTGCAGAGATCATATAAATAAGTTCAATTTATGACGTTCTCAAATTTAAGCAAAACTTAAAATGTGTGTCCTTTTTAATGTCTACCTATACCACATTTTTCCCTCAACGCAAGTAAAACCAGACATCACATCCTATGTACCGAACACAGTCAGAATTTTATCGAGTATGAACCAGAGATCAATTCTGATTCAGTAATCTGATATAGTTTTGATACGACCTCAACGATCGTCTTTTTGATTGGCGCGCACCTCACGCACGACTGTCACTTCATTTCGCACGCACTAATCAGCGTGATCGATCTCCAAGGTCGTATCGAAATAATATCAAAACTAGAGATGCACCAGATACTCGGTTACTATCCGGTATCCCGCCTATCCGGCCAATATTTTAATACCCGGCCGGATACCGGATAGTGACCTACTATCCGGCCGGATACCGGATAGTAACATTGCTTGATTTCGGAGTTCGGAGTAAACAAATTGGATCTAAGAAACAGTCACGGTCATAATTGTACCAGTTTATCATTTTAAAACAATTTAAACATTCCACTCACTTGCACGCGCACTCATTTCGAACCCAGAAATGAGTACACGCGAACGTTAACTACAAAACAGGTCAAAACCTGCACAATGCGGACCAGAAGAACCGAAATGTAGGTATAGATCCGCCGGCCGAATATTCGGCGCCCGGACCGGCCGATGTTCAGGCCGAATATCCGGTATCCGGTATCCGGCCAAACAACAACTTTGCATCTCTAATCAAAACCGTAACAAATTGTTAATTCAGAATTGGGCTCCCGGTATGTAAGTGTCACCGCGAGATTTAAAATTCTTATAAGCCATTCGACATGCCGGTGAAGTATGAATACCTACAAAACCTTCCTCGCTACGTGTGTTTTTGAATTCAGGATTTATATCGTAGGTGGATTTTCCGGCGATGTAACACAGGAGTTTTATTATTTCGTTTCTATAGCTTCTTCCTCTTGGCAACTAATCCCAAGAATTGGCATAGGCACTAGTTTTTACGAAAGCGACTGCCATCTGACCTTCCAACCCAGAGGGTAATCTAGGCCTTATAGGGATTAGTCCGGTTTTCACAGTATGTTTTCTTTCACCGATATTTCGTACATAAGTTCCAAAAAACTCATTGGTACGAGCCGGGGTTTGACCCCTCAACTTCCAGATTAAAAGTCGCACGCTCTTACCGCTAGGCTACCAGCGCTTGTTTCTTTTTAAATATAAAAAAAAAACTTATTTACAAGAACATTAAGAACCTATTTTGCTATGGGCCACCGTTTACGAGTCAATTACGAAAAACTTAAAATAGGGACCAGGAAATTGATTATAATTAACTTAGCCCCTTTTAATACCTCATTAAATATTGATCGTAGCGAAAAAGTGTACACAACCTTTTTTGTGGACAATTTTATGTACACAATTTTTTTGCAACGGGGCACCGTTTACGAGTTATTTACGAAAAACTAAAAAAAAGTGACCTGTGAACTGATTGTGATTAACTTCCTTCCATTAATATTTTTTTAAATATTGATCCTAGAGAAAAGTGTTCAAGATTATTTTGGAGAAAATTTTATGTAAATTATTTATTAATTAAAACTTATTTTGCTATGGGACACCGTTTACGAGTTATTTACAAAAAAACTAAAAAGGGACTTTAAAATTTATTATAATTAACTTACCCGCTGCTTTATCTTTTTAAATATTGATTCCAGCGAAAAGTGTTCCACATGTTTCTTGTAGGAAATATTATGTTTATTATTTATGTATAAGATTTGTTTTTGCTATGAGTCATACTTATCAAATTATTAACGAAAAAATAAAAACAGGGATCCTTAGAATTTATTATAATAAATTTTCCCTCTTTATTATCTTTTTAAATATTGATCCCTGCGAAAAAAGGAATCTATTTTATAGAAAATTTTGTGTAAATTATTAACGTTGAACAACATTTTTTTATATTGGCCACCGTTTACGAGTTATTTACGAAAAACTAAAAAAAGGGACCTTAGAAGTGATTATAATTAAATTTCCCGCGTTAATATCACTTTGAATATTGATCCTTGCGAAAAATTGTACGGAATCTTTCTTGTAGGCAATTTTATGCAGATTACTTATGTATTTTTTGCTATGCGCCACCGTTTACGAGTTACTTACGAAAAACTAAAAAAAGGGACCTTTAATATCAAATATTTCACTTCCGGTCAAGATTTCGATCTGGTAACTGGCAAATTCGGATTCAGCAGGGTTTAATTAGGTTAAAAAACCCGGTTGCCAAAAAGTAATATGATTTGGCAGTCGCATCAAGAAGAAGAGCGATTTTGATTTTTTTTGTCTAGACTATTAAGCGGGATCGTCCAATTTAACAAAAGACAGTCAGACTTAATTTCAAACAGAATTGTTCCACAAAAAGAATTATTTAAGGATATAAACACGCCCTCTAACATTTATTACGAGATACGTCACCTCTCCTCGCGTAGACCTAACACAAATGCCACAACTTCGTAGCAAGGTTACGTTCGTAGCGAGAGCTACTACGTCGTAACCCCGCAGCTAGATGGCGCGACCGTGTTGCTACGAACTGCGCTTCATTTTTGATAACATGAGGCAGGAAAAGTTGCTGCTGGGAAGTTTTAGTTTTATGCGATAGATGGCGTGATTGGATTGCTTGGTATTTGTCAGGAAGATATCCCACAAGTTCGAAATTTCGCATTTGTGCTTATTTTGTATAAGGTTTGTGTTTTGTATTTTTTTACAATAAATAGTTTGCAAATACATAGGTACATATTTATTTATTTAGCCGTCTGATCCTTGCGTTAAATCTTACCTCCACCACCTCCATGGCCAACTGCGACTACTTCAGAATATAAAAATAGCGTAAAGTTTATTTATTTACTTCAACTTCATGGCACAAAGATGTACCATTATGTACAAGAAGGACTGAATGCGTAAAGGCTTTCTCTACCAGTTAACCAAAAGTTTAAATGCCCTTTAAGTTTCATCGTATTACTCCCTACTCTCGTAAAATAATCACAACTAAAATTACGACATTTTAAGTTTCTAAAGCAAAGTTCAGTACAACACTTTAATTTAGGGCATCAGGCTGATCACAATTTCACATAAAATTAGTTCCGGAGTTCAAGGCCAGGCTGGAGACAGCTAACAGACTCCCAATCGTAAAGAGTGATGATTAACGACTGATTAAACACTTGCGGCGTTTTTAATGATCGGCCCATTTATTGCGCATACACTGTAGTTTACGAGGGGCGAGAGAGGCTTTAGTGGCAGCGGAAATGCGAATTAAAAATAAAATATTATTTGTATGTCTTTCCCATCACCGAACAATGGTATTCCCATTGAACTATTATAACTACGTAGAAAACCGGCACAGATAACCAGTATTTGGCGCCATGAGCCATGAGGTTTTGTTTTGAGAACAAATCATAGAAGCGGAGCGTGAATCTCGCGACCTTAACGCGTAAGTGCCATGAATTTAACGCTTTGCTTGCGACAGTGCTTACGACATTTTGGCCGCGTGGTACAGGTTGCCATTGCGACAATTTACTTAATTGTTTGGTTTAGCTTCTCTATAGTAATAATAACTGAATGGGTATTCCGGACATTTGGGAGACGTGCAAGGAGCCGAAGTCAATACGTAGAGCAACACCTTTTGTAGCAGATGCCGACGCGCCAATAAAATCTGCCATCATGGAATGCTCAGTTTTTCCAAATAGAGATACACTCGTAATATCTCTATAGTTCGCGTTCAAAAGCATGTGTCACAGTCAAATTGTTTCACAGATGTAGTGCGTAATTGTTTTCCATCGTATTTTCTCGGAAACGTTAGTATTTGTCATGCTAGTTCAGTCAACGTCAGTACTTTTTGTACTGAGACTGACTGAAATAGCAAGACACGTTCGTAAGTTTCCGTGAAAATACGATGGAAAATAATTATGCACTACATCTGTACATATCGAGACATATCTCTGTTTGTTAAGTTATTAGAGCATAGCAGATACTTTTGACGCGAAGTCTGATTCGCGACTTCTGATGTTGAATGTACAAGTACTGTGAATAAGTTAAAATTGAGCATAGTCTATAATCGCTTGCAGTGAGGACTCACCTCACGCGTGGGACCGTAACGTGGGTTCGGGGCTTGATTGAACCGAAACTGTTCAAACTCACTCACTTCGTGCACTGATTGGTAATAAAACTTCATTCGTTGATCATTCATTTACTGTACTTTAGTTTTTAAGGCGAAAAGTTCATGTATGAAATACTTATACCAAAAACAAGTTTTTGCTTATGTCGCCTATGTGTGCCTCTTGATAATAGCAAAGACATATGTAACTTCGTATAAGACGAATAAAGTCTAAGGAAAAAACGTGCCTCGGAATTCAAGTAAAAGTCATTCTCGAATAGATGCCGCACACACCTTTAGCCTATCCTCGGCTAGATGGCGTGACGACACCGTTTCATATTTAACAATTTTAACACATAGATATCAGTGAATGAAGATGGATCAAAATGATATAAAAATAATAAAATCATTTATCCATATATATACATTTTTTGATAACTTTATACGTTTTCATTTTGAGTTTTAGTCGTGTGTCGATAGATGGCAGTAAATTTACAGTGACTACGAAATTTACAATGACAGGACCCCTCTATACTATCTATTCTTTTTGATAATAGCCTGTAGGGTCCCAATAGGATTCCAAAGGCCGTTATTAAAGAACAAACTACTATAAGATAATAATCTGGAATCCAGCGCGGTAGCACGGTCGCATTTTTATCGTCTGTCACGTTCTAACAAGTATGTAAGTGCGAAAGTGACGGGCATAATGCGATAAAAATGGAATCATGCTGCCGCCGCTGAATCATATCAGTAGGTCTGACACCTTGTGGCATAAGTCTGACATCTCGCCGCGTTGAAGTGTTCGCCACCTTGACTGTGAGCTACTCGCTTCCCGCACTTTTCTACTGTAGAAATGGCGATCCGTGGAAAGGATTTTAGGGTTATGCAGCTCAAACCAGTGGTGGTGGTGGTGGTGGTGGTGGACGCGATTAAGTCCCGTTGTGTAGTTTGATAATGTTTAATAATCGAGAAAGTTTAAATCAGAATTTTACGGATTGTTTTTCGGTAGATTATAATGTATCGACAAGAAACCGTAAAATTGTGAACCGACACACGAGGAAACGCACCTCGCACGCTGATTGGTCGGTCTTACAGTAGGTCGTTCTGTGTCCATAGAGTTAAGAATCAAACACGGGTGTCTGTCATATTAACAAAATATGTACGCTTAAAATATTGTGATACCAAGTACCTATTATGTACTTGGTATCACAGTATTTGTTATTAAGAAGAGAATCAATAATTCTGATATTATTTAAGAAAACATAGTAACATAATAATAAAATCAGAAACGTCACTTTCTCGTGAAACAAAAAAAATACACAATAAGAGAGTCGGTCAGGGTCTCCGGCGCTTCTTCGTTGGTCGGAGTGGACCTCAAGGGGACCCGCAGGACTCTCAGCTCTGGCTTGCCTTCATTGGCCGTCCAGAAAGGAGTCGCTAGAGCTATATGCTCCAGGGGTGGAAGTGAAAGATGCATAAGACGCGAGTTGGCAGAGTGGCTGGTAACAGCCACTGGGTAGAAAGCTGCGCACACCTCTCGACACCATCACCATGTTTCGCCAGGCCGTCTTTACGATGGCGCATCAGGTGCCCATATAACGAGTGGCGAGTCATCGGCTGCCTCGATAGCTTGTGCAAGCAATGTTATGGCAGGTGTCCGGACTTCTTTGCAATAGCCCAGTCTTTTTTCCACCCAAACTTAAACCATAGACCAGTACTCTGTCCATATTCTCTACAATAGCTTACAATGTTTGCTGAAACCGGTTCACGGGTATCTATTGATGTACCCGTGAATGGGTTCCAGGAAGCGTTCTATATGACATCAAATCTCTCCAAACGGCCTCTACGTGTTGGACCTATGTCCCCACGCACGCCTTATATAATACCGGGCTCGAAAGACCCGAGTGTTTTAAAACGGAGATACAAATAATAATTCACCCGATATACGTCCCACTGCTGGGCACGGACCTCCACTTATGAGCCAGAAGGCTTGGACTATCGTCCCCACGCTAGCCCAATGCGGATTGGGGACTTCACATACACCTACCATTTCCTCACGATGTTTTCCTTCACCGAAAAGCTAGTGGTAAATATCAAATGATAATTCGTACATAAGTTCCGAAAAACTCATTAGTACGGGCCAGGATTTGAACCGGCGACCTCCGGATTGAAAGTCGGATGTCATATCCACTCGGCCACCACCGCTACAACAATACGATATAGAATCATAAACGTTACATTCTTGCTCTTAAGTTAAGGATGACTCACGCTAGACCAGGCCGGGGCCGGGCCGGAGCTTCCGGCACTTCGTTTTCCATGGAAAGCACCACGTGATCAGTGATCACCGATCAGCCGTCATAGAAAATGACATGACGGATGCCTCGGAAATACAACTAAATATAAAATTAAAAATCAGAAACGCAGCAATATTTCTCCTCTTCTTTATAAATCATTTGAACTGCACTTCTTTGGTTAATCATAGATGAATTTTACTTCACCATTCAGCAACATTGTCATGTAGGTAACTAATTTTAAAGTTTTTAGTAATTTCCAACACGAAATCAATTTAAAGTAATCAAAACACTGTTTGCATTCGACAACAGATCTATGTATTTATCGACACTAAAATATGGCGGCGCGCGGCTCACAACGTTCAATCTTAAAATACGAGTACCTACGTTTCAATACTTTCAATAAGTATATAAGTGTGCACCTACTTTAACTAAGCGTATTTTAAGATGTGTTGAAAATGACCACCGCTTTTCTGGACACATAAGTCAGATTCATATGATTACTCTTGAGATTCTTGATAAATTCATTGGTTTTCACAGAATTGAACGCCTCAATTATCTTTTGACGAAGTTCATTGAGGGTATGATTCCCGTGCGTACACTCTCCTTTTAATTTCGCTCTACAAAGGAAGTCGAGTCGGCCATGCGAAGATCGGGACTTCAAGGCGGCAATGCGACTGGGCCGTTGCGTCCAATCCATCTGCCAGGGAACTCTTGGTCCAAATGATATCGCACACTTAGAGCTAACTGCGCTGGTGCTGGTTGCTGGAAATGGAGATTCTCCAAATTTTGCTCCGGCACCTTTTGTAGCAAAATCGGTAACACGTTTCTCAGGAATTGTTTTATTTAAACATTTATTGTAAAATCAAAATCTTGCGGAAAATCTAATTTTCGATTGACAAGTGACAATTACTAATCAAAACAAGTTTACTTCATAAATACTGTGACAGCTTAGGTGATTGATAACCAAAGAGGAAAGTGTTCTTTTGAAATTATTTAACCTTCTTTGTTAATCATTATGTTAGGATAACCATGTGAAGCCTAAAAAAATGGGATAAATATAAAAATTATAAAAATATACTTTTGATTATTTTAAAAGCATGAGACTTAATTGAGGGGCTTAATTAAGGGAAGATGTATCTAAAACATTGATTTTGTATTACCAATTTGAAGTCATCCTGTATATAATTTGTCAATGACATCGCAACTAACAACCAAACTCCAAAGTTGACGACACAATTTGTAACAGTAGTCAAAACTTGAACAATAGACGCTATTCGGGATTGTTTTTAGTATCAATGGCGTTATTCATACTCCTTGTAAATTCTAACAAGCCGTTTATAATTAGCCTCATGCGTGACTTTTTTTTTTAATAATTATTTGTCGTTTGAACACCGGAAAAAATAAAAATACTTTTATAAACCTTCCCATAATATTATTAAAAAACATTTAAAATGTTGAGCGGTTGAAACGCTCATAATTTTTGGCGCGAATTCGACTCGGTGTGAGCGCAACTGAGGTTTGCTACTTAGTGGCAAGTCAGGTCATAATGCCAACTCTTTCACTCTTGGTTGGTCTATACAATTTGTTGAAACGAGTGACGTTACGTGACGTTTCGACTAATGGCGTTGCGTTTCGCTGACCAGCTTTTCGCGGGCAAATTTTTGTATCTTTTATTTATTATTTTAAGCAATTAAATAATAATTTAATAACGGAAATGCATTTGTAACATGGTATAACGGCTTCGAGCAGCACGGAAGGGAGGCGGCATTCGCACTATTTCCCCTCTGCGTAGTTACAAGATCAACTGATCAAGCGCGGGTAATAAAACTAGAAAAAATGCCTAATTGCTCGGTTTTTTGTCGTAAAAAGAGGTCGGAGGCATCAAATTTACAAAAAGAAGATGTTACATTTCACATGTAATATTTTTTTTACATATCATACGTTTAATTACATTTAAACACAATTATTATATAGTCATTCATTCATCTCACGAGACTGCTTTCATCCGAAAGCGGCCTCCAATCCGTTAACATTTTTGTCACAGAATAAATAATAGTACTACCGTACAGAAAGGACACTTCCTACAAAACCGAAGTATGACAGCGATTCAGGGACGAATCATGCTATTCCTTTCTAATGTATGGCACTATCCCTTTCGGCTACTTAGGGTTGTCAAAATTCAAGTCATTATCTTATCTGTGGTCGTGCACGGGAAAGGACGTCAAGTGGTGCCAACCCTGATAATTGCTCAGAGCAATGCTGAGCCGAACGGAGCCGAGTTTGCCCGAAGTCAGGAGTGTCTCCCCACTGCTTTGGTCCACCTTCTATCACTGTCTTAACATTACGAACCCCTTCCTACTCATAACAAAGTGAACTGGCCCCGTAGACAACATGCAAATCGCTAACGCTCCGTAGCGAACGTAACGCAACTGTCACTGTCACACTAATATGGAAGAGTGATAGAGAGACATAAAGCGATTCAATGGCGAAGCGATAACGATCGTCACCTTGGCTAGGCCGCCTGGATCGTTAGCGGATCAAAAAGGGACCAAAGGTTGCCATGTCATGAGCTGACAATCAAACTTATCGAACCGAGCCTCAACATTTGTCTTGTCTGTATTTATTGTAAGTATTTAATTAATTGGGAAGGAAACACGTTGTCGCGGCGAAGTTGGGAGGTTGACAGTTTTGATTTAATTTTGTTCTGCGCCAATTATAGTTTCAAACATTATTTACAATGGTACATTTGACATAAGATGAAAATAGTTAATAATTTTATAAGGGGGCAAGTTGTTGAACCTACGTGATGTTATTGATACCCGAGCCTGCATGGGATTCCAAAAATTGCTACGCTCGTGGTTCTAAAAGTGGAATTATCAGCGTTGTGTGGGTTTCAAGGCACAAGGGTTTAATAAACTTTTCACCTCAGCAGCTCGAACAAGGGTACTTTGCTTCTTAAAAACAGTGAGCAAAATGCGATTTTGCTCACTGAGTCATTTTGTCTCACTCAGTGAGCAAAATCGCATTTTGCTCACTGATTGTGTCTCACTCAGTGAGCAAAATCGCATTTTGCTCACTGATTGTGTCTCACTCAGTGAGCAAAATGCGATTTTGCTCACTGAGTGAGACAAAATGACATTCAAGTGACCTTTATAGTCATTTCAACATGCGGGGTCTAATACAAGTTCGATATACTTGGGTTCTATTATCTCTGTCCCTCTAGGTATGTTCTCACTGCTTAGGGTGAAAATTTTTGTGTACTACACGAGATCAAAGTTATTTACATCTCGTGCGCTTTTGAATCCCTTACTACGCTCAAGATTCTAAATTAGATTCACTCGCTACGCTCGTGAATCTATTATAGAATCTTTCGCTTGCACGGGACTCAAAATAAGCACTCGAAGAAATATCAAACTTTGATCTCTTGTTGTACAAATAACTATTGCTCCCTAGTGAAACTCCATTTTTGGGTTCCGTACCAGAAGGGTCTTCCGTCTGTCTGTCTGTCCGTCTGTCCGTCTGTCCGTGTGTCTGTCATCAGGCTATATCGCATGAACCGCGATAGCTAGGCAGTTGAATTTTTCACAGATGATGTATTTCTGTTGCCGCTATAACAACAAATACTAAAAACAGAATAAAATAATTATTGATTTTTTTGCCGTTTTTTGCGTAAGTAATGGTACGGAACCCTTCGTGCGCGAGTCCGACTCGCACTTGGCCGGTTTTTTTTTCACTACATCAACGCGTGAAAAAATTAACTAAAAAAATCATACATCAGTTTAAATTATAGCAGTTAATACCATTAAAGGTAAAGCCGATAGCTATCACGATCCCGTAGAAACCCTCCAAACTCCATACAACAAAACTTACTTTAACTTGCTTTAACTTGCTTTAACTTGCGTAACTTCTACTTCTGATAATGCATCTATGAAATTTCCGGAATATCATTCCGCGCAGGCACCTGTGTCATAATTACATATACCGGGTGTGGCCTGTAACATGAGCAAAAAATTAAACTGTAGCCTGTACTCCTCATACTAACCAACATTTGTTAAGCGACTTTTAAATATAACTTGTGGTTTGATTTTTAATACACTTTAAAATGTATTCTAAGACGCAATGTATTCCAAATTTTGTTATGTTTAAGACGTGACAAGCAACGTCAGTCACAATGATATGGCGTGGCGATGGCGTCCATTGAAGATAATATTTATTTCATATGAAAAATAGGGAGTCTAAATACTTCATAATTTTTAAAAGTTGTTGAACAAAAGTTGTTTGAGGAGTACGATCTATGTTTTAATTATTTGCTCGTGTTACAGGCCACCCCCGGTATGTACCTAATTTGAGATCTTCATCAGCTCTATTTGGAATATTATTAAGTAATCATTAGGCTTTATGTTTGTTTACAATTCTCCAGTAATACGTAATTTTCCTTAAACCTAATCATAGTATATACTTAAGATATTCCGAATAGTATATTTTACTCTCGATTTATTTCTTAATTGTAGGAAACTATTTGTTAGAATTAGCGACCTTCACGTGGACGAAGTCGCAGGCTAAAGCTAGTAATCTACTATCACTTAATAAAGCATTTATTTCCCAGTCATTATTAATAAACCCTAACGGCAGAAGAGCATTTTCATTGCGTTTCATATAAAATTATGAATATGACGACGCTAAAACGCTATGGCGGGTCATTGCGTCTTTTAACTCGCGATCGTAACCCGGTGTATGTACTGTAAGTGGTGGGATACGGCCTTATTAACTGGGGAGTGCTCTCAACTGTCCGCCCACAGTGATATTCTTGTCCAGTTATTTGCCTTATGACGCCTTATTTATTGTAAAATATAAAGAAACAATATTATAAAATAAGTGACACAAAATTAGAAAATAAAAAAGTGATTTAAATCAACGAAAACATATTTGCTTGTAGTTTATCTTTCATTACGAGATGACGGTGTAGTTATGTGAATGGCTCACAAAAGGTCTGCACTCGCGGTCAGAAATATTCAGATTCGTGTCATGGCGACACATTGAACAGTTGCCTTTTAATTTTGTGTGACCTATATCTGCATCCAATGAAAAAAAACCGGCCAAGTGCGAGTCGGACTCGCGTTCCAAGGGTTCCGTATATTACACAATTTTTAACAATCAGTGCCGGATTAAGATATGTTGATGCCCTAAGGATTGCTAGGTGCCCCCTCTCCCTCGGGTCATCAAGATTACATTGTTTTTTTGGTAAATTGAGAGAAGTTCATTGCCGCGTTACAGCTGAGAATGGAAATCAGTCACATCATTTTATCACGAAAATTGACAGTGCCGCAGCAGTAATGTTGCAATAGAGTACCTAATGCTGTTGCAGTCGCCACCCGAATGTCACCTTTATCATAGCTTAGAAAGTAATAGAAACGCGAGCGAAGCGAGCGCGGAAATTTTTCGATATAAAAACGCAATATGATAGACAGTTGTAAATTTTTACTTTTAGTATGGAAATCAGTCACATCATTTTATCACGGAAGTTGACAGTACTGCAGCAGTAACGTTGCAACAGAGTAATGTTGCTGAAGTCGCCACCCGAATGTGACCTTTATCATACCTTATAAAGTTATTGAAAACGCGAGCGAAGCGAGCGCGAAAATTTTTCGATATAGAAACGCAATTTTACTTTTAGTCCCAACCAGGCGCGAATCCAGGATTTCATACAGAGAAGGGATGGGACAGTTTTCTATCAGCCTAGCTTCGCATAGGACTCGATATTTCTTAGGCTTCGATATTCGAGGTTGTTTTCATGCATAAAATATGCAAGAAAGCAGAGCTTGGAATTGAATTGGCGAAGTGTGAGAAAGGCAGTAGGCCTAGCTGCGAAAGAGGAAAGCTTGGATTTGGATCCACGCCCAAGTGTAATTAAGGCAGAACGCCGAACCGCAAAAGAGTGGGTTGAAATCGAATCTATGCATGTAATCACGACTCTTCTACTGCTACCGATTGTTTCCCAAAGAATTACGCGCCATTATTTTTGCAAATTAGCTTTTGGACAGCTAAAAAAAATCGTGTGGTAAAAACGATGTGTCTGTTCCTAATTTTAAAATTTGTTCACCTTTTTCAACCTGGCATTTTGGTGCCCCTCCTGAACGTGGTGCCCTAAGCACGTGCTTGTTTTGCTTATTGGTTACAAAGTCTTTATTAATTCAACCATTAAAGTCGACGAGTACAAAAAACTTTAAGCTAGCTCTCAATTCAACATTTTTTTTAAACATTTTTTGTAATTTGACCTTACAATTACTCGTAAGTAGGTGAGACTGTTAAATATTTAAAATGATTATCTTATCAGAAAATTATCACCAATTACTCTAAGAAAACTACTACTCTAAGTAATCCGGCAATGTTAACAATGTATTTTTTATGTGAAACGTGAGTGAAATCTCTTTAAAAAATCCGTAGGGGTCGGATTAAAAACTGTAATTAAGTCCGAGTCACGCTTGACTGTACATTTCTAATAGATTTTCCTGTCATCTATAGGTATAGACCTATTTTATGTATTTTTTTCAAAATTTTAGACCTAGTAGTTTCGGAGATAAGGGGGGGGGGGGGAATGGTCATTTTTTGCCTATTTTCTTGAATAACTTCTAAATTGTTGATTCGAAAATTATAAAAAAAAATTATTTGAAATCATTACAATAAGCTCTTTCATTTGATATGTAACATGTTATAGTTTGAAAAATTTTTTTTTTCATTTTTTCCATTTACCCCCCAAAAGTGGCCCCCATGTTTAAAATTCATTTGTTTACGTTACATGTCCGTATTCGGGTCACAAACTTACATATGTGTACCAAATTTCAACTTGATTGGTCCAGTAGTTCCGGAGAAAATCGGCTTTGACAGACGGACAGACAGACAGACAGACAGACAGACAGACAGACAGACAGACAGACAGACAGACGCACGAGTGATCCTATAAGGGTTCCGTTTTTTCCTTTTGAGGTACGGAACCCTAAAAACATTTGCTTAGCCGGCAAAGAAACATTGCCGGACTAGGCCGATAAAGAAGGATTTTGATCGTACGGTAGGTACCTACGTGCCGCGCCGCACATTGAACTTTCAGGTTATTTTTGGTTTTAAAAAACCATTTGACATAAATACGACACGCGGAAGGATCCCATCCCTTTTCCGTTTTATTTAGCTGTCAACGTCAGTTTAGGATAGATAGGTCATAATGCCCAAGGGAGCAACAGGACATCTATAAATTTTTTGTTTAATTTACGAGTCAATAAAACTAAGTAGGTAAGTATACTACTAAAAATAGGTGCAAACAAAATTTACTTTATTCATGTAGGCCTAGCAACAAGCTCTCACCAAGTAAATCCATGCGATTAACTAACATTAAAGTTTTTCCAATATTATTTTATTGTATTCTTACGTGGAATCCTTGAACTATTTCTAATATTTCTAATTTGGCAAAGTCAATTGTATCTGTTTGCAGTGTACCTAGTTAGATGAGTAAATGATTGCTCGCACCACACTTTTGACCACATCTTTTCTGCAACATAGTGGGCGATTCTTAATCTACTAATTCAGTATAATTATTTAGATAATATCATATACAACTAACTTACATCTTCTTCTTGATCGGGACACTCTTGACAGAGCGGTCGTGGTCAACATTGGAAGTCTCCCTTTGTGACACGTTTGACGGCTCGCCTCCACTCCTCCCTGACGGCTGCGCGTTTAGCGCATTCGTGCAAGGGGCCGTCCATTGCCTTTAGTACCGTTTGGTAACCAAAATTTCGTAACCAGCTACAGAATGGGAATCAAGATTCCCAGTTTGTAGCCGGTTACATATTGGGCCAGCATGTTACCGTTTGGTAACTAAATTTGGTAACTAGCTATAAAACAGGAATCTAAAATTCCCTGTATGTAGCCAGTTACGAATTGGGCCAGAGTGGTACCGTTTGGTAAATAAGTTTTGTAACTGGCTACAAAATGGGAATCCAAAATTACCTGTTTGTAGCCGGTTACGTATTGGGACAGAGTCACTCACTGATCGGAGTTTATTGTACCAATTCGAGGCTAGAACGGTGTACATACGAAAGTACTTCAGACTTATTGTCATTGTCATTGCATACGTTCATTTTAAGTTTTAATGATAATTTCTCGCTGACTGTACATTTTATCAAAAATCTGTGAATGCCAATTGTCACCACTTAGAAAGTTAGATGGTCACTTCAAAAGTCCCATTTTGTAACCAGTTACAACGCGGGATATTTTTTCCCGTTTGGAAGCTGGTTACCAACCGTAGTTACGAATCGGTAATTCAAAAGTCCCATTTTGTAACCAGTTACAACCTGGGATTTATTTTTCCCGTTTCGAAGCCGGTTACCAAACGTGGTTACAAATCGGTAATGGAAAAGTCCCAATTTGAAGCCAGTTACGAATTGGTATTTCTATCCCGTTTCGAAGCTGGTTACCAATTTTTAGTTACCAAACGGTACTAAAGGGTCCATTCCTTGCTGCCTTTATTTGGACCGTCCACCTCATGGGCGACCTTCCTCGCGCTCGGGTACCTTCTACTCTGCCCTGCACCACCAGTCGCTCTATGGATACATCTCCACGTCGAGAAACGTGTCCAAAGAAGGTGAGGATGCGAGCTTGAACGATGGAGGATAGACGCTGCTTGATGCCGAGCTCTTGGAGTATGGAGACGTTGGTGCGGTGTTCGGTCCGCGATACCCCAAGCATTCTTCGCCAGCACCACATTTCCAGGTCATCCACCCTCTTCCTCTCACTCTCCCGCAGGGTCCACGTCTCAGCGGCGTAGAGAAATATGGGGAATACAAGTACTCCAACGAGCCGGATTTTTGTGGCTTTTGTGATGTTACGATTCCGCCATATTTTTCGTAACTTGTCCATAGCGCTTCTAGTTATTGCCATACGACGTTTGATCTCGTCTACACATCCTCCGTTGTTAACTTACATACCTAGCAAAATATAAACTTGATCTTCAACTTTACTATCAAAGATCAATTTCGATCCCAAATATTATTATTATTCAGCAACAACTTCTCAATCCACGTGTACGAATACACGGTGCAACAGAACAACCTTCTCAACTAGTTAAATATCTTAATCCTAACTTCCATTTGAAAATCAACCTTGCGCGGTGGTAATAAAGTACGATTCACATGGACCAAGCAGAGCTAGTTCGATCTTAATCCTAACATTCCTAACTTCTATTTGAAAATCAACCTTATACAGTGGTAATAAAGTACGATTCACATTGACGAAGCAGAGCTGGTTCGGTCCAACGTCTTACTAGATTCCAAAGGAATTTGAAGCTTAGATTACATAATGATATTTAAATGAGAGAATATGGCCTGCGGCGTCCAAATCGTAGGTCATAGGTTCACACCTCGGTTAATACTAGTATTAGTAAGTGTCTTGGAAATTTATTATGAAAATCATGTAAATAATAATTGTTTTTCAGCAGGTTAAGGGAACAACGCATACACTAAAGCTTGGAAAGTAAATACACTGTTTTTTGATACAGATTGCAAATGGGTGCAAACTACAACAATAGGTAGTCAGGGGATGCAAATGAAGCACTTTTGGGTTTTAACAAACTGGGGCCGATAATATTAGCGAAAGTCTCTTTCTAATCACAGGAAATGGAAAGAGACTTCCGCTTATATTATTAGTTAGAAGTTGTTATTCAATCGAACCCAGGTTATCCTTAATAGTAAGTCGTTTCGATACCTTTTTGTACCCACTACTACTGCTTTCCGACTCTCTCTATAGTTCTTTTTTTTAGCATTAGAAAGAACTTGAAAGAACGTAAGCGATCTTGACTTTTAACTGAAAAACGCTTTTTAAAAATCAGTAACTATTACTAATGAAAGCAGAAGAATATAAATGATCGTATTAGATTCATAATTGTTACATATTTGCCGTAACTTATTTTTAAAATGTGTTTTTCAATTAAAAGACACATCAAGATTGTTTACCTTATTTCTAATGCTAAAAAAAACTAACTATAACCGAACATCGCTTCCATTTTCTCCTAATGATATTATAGGTAGGCGTTTCAAATTTGAAGCGATTACTTTGTAAAAAAAATATACCATGTTGCCTTTAGTCGCGCCTAAGCAAGCGAGAAATATGCACGTGCTAACACCGAAATCACACACCGAAAGAGAAAGAGACCAGCTTATGTTTAAATGTGTATAACAAAGATGATTGATGAGAAAATTATCAACAAAAACATGGAAGTATTTTTGTAGTTCTTATATGTGTCGCTTAACTTATCTCGGGTAAATCCATTCGACCTTCTCAGCAAATACCTACCCTATTACCTTTTCTTAATATCAAAATCGCATAATTTGACACATGGATTTACCCGAATTCGAAGTGAAGCGACTCATATATAAGTATAGTATATCTATATTTATATAACATCATTCACCACTTAGATGGTTGGCAGTCCCCATTTGTGCATTTCTTCAGAAACTTCCTGCCTCGCACAGCTACACTGTGGAATGAACTGTCGCTCGTGGTAGCTATTTCCGGACTTAGAATAAATTTAAAAGTGGAAAAATTACTATCTTGGGTGAGACTTGAACTCACGACCCCTGGATCGATACTCCAGTGCTCTGCCATCTGAGCCACCAAGACCTCATCCATAGCCAGCATCGTTCGCAGACGTTTCTGCTTGTTAAAAATTAAAATTAGTATGGGTAGCACATCGTAACTGGTGAATTTCCAATATGACTTGGAACTCCGGTAGCCGTTTAAGAAGTGTAACACTCTTGCGGTAGATGTCGCTAAGGGTCCCCTTGACCTATAATATGGTGGAAAGATTTGCTGGCTATGGATGAGGTCTTTGTGGCTCAGATGGCAGAGCACTAGAGTATCGATCCAGGGGTCGTGAGTTCAAGTCTCAACCAAGACAGTAATTTGTCCACTTTTAAATGTATTCTAAACTTAATAGCATCGATCGCAGACGTTACTGCTTGTTAAAAATTAAAATTATTTCCGGACTGTTACGACCTTCGAAAGTTCAAGAAAAGAGTGCTCCCATTTTAAATACGGAAACGTCCTTGCAACCCCTCTAGTGTAGCAGGTGTCCATTGGCGACGGTAATTGATTACTATCAGACGATTTGTCTGGTCGTTTGCTTCCATTTTGCTTCCCGTAATCCGTATAAATGTTTAACGTAATCCGTATTCGTTAATTTAACAAATGCCGTATTATTATTGAACGATCTATATTTTCATTACATTTTACTTTTTTATTTAGGTACACTTTTTTGCAAATTAATTATTTCTGATTCTATTTTTATATCTATTTTTAACTAGTTATATTTTTTATCTAGTTATATTTTTTTATCTACTTATATTTTATATCTAGCAATCTAGTGATATGATATGATACGAGTATAATATGATCGTGAGGAAACCTGTACACATCTGCGAAGAAATTCAAAGGTGTATGTGAACTCCCCAATCCGCATTGAGCTAGCGTGGAGACTATAGCCCTCTTGCGCATGAGAGGAGGCATGTGCCCAGCAAGTGGGACGTATATAGGCTGATTTTTTTTTGTTAATATGACCCCAGCAAGGGCATTTGTATGTACATAGATAGTATAAGCATTGTTTATTCAAAATGTCGTTTCTTATCATGGAATTCGTTTATAAGCATCTTCCGGGCACAAACCCTTTTTCCGGGGTCAAAGAATTGGTTTATTTTTAAATGAAACTTGGATAGTAATCGGGTTGACCGGAGCCTAAGGTGGTCGCACTCTTACCGTCTGCTGTTGTGGTCGTAACTTTATAACATGTAGGTACGTAATTGTAAGTGTGACTAATGATATAACAGATGACAAAATTGATAAAGGTGCAACCGGGTATTTTCGCGAGAAGAGATCCAATCACCTTTTTTCTAAAATAGGTAAATTTAATGTTTTTTTCTACTCATAATCACGAGCTCTTTCGATCCTACTAGAAAAAAAGCGTCTCAAATTTGGTTTGTCCAATTCGTAACCATTTTTCAAACACTTTGTACGGCGGTTACAATATGGAGAGTAAGTAAAATTACTGAAAATTTTGGGTCATTTTTTTCTCCTACCTTTTTTCTCCTAGATCTAAAGAGCTCGTTATTCTGAGTAGGAAAAATATTAAGTTTGATTGGATCTCTTCTCGCGAAAATGCCCAACCACCATGTACATGCATGTGTTTTCATGCGGTTTTCTAACCTATCCATAGAGTGATTCTTGAGGAAGGTTTAGGTGTATAATTTGTTAAGGTTTTGTGGAATCCGTGCGAAGCCGGGGCGGGTCGCTAGTCCGTATAAAAGCAAATGGTGGCGTTTACCTCAATTGTGTTTAAATTTTCATGTATTTAATTGAGTACTTATTTTTCGGATTATACTCCCGTTTGCCTTCTGCGTTCTTTGAAAAATGGTTAGTTACGGCGACCCCGCTGTTAAGGGGCCCACTGATTAACAGTCCGCCGGACGGTATCGGCCTGTCAGTTGTTCGGAACTGTCAAAATTTTGTTCTAACTGACAGGCCGATACCGTCCGGCTGACTGTTAATCAGTGGGCCCCTTTAGAGCGTTTTCACATTGTCCGATGCTGTATTTAGCGGTCACGCACACTACAATAAACATTTTGCCTACACATACGCACACAAACAATGTATTATCGGTCCAACAGCTGACGGGGGGCTCCGACATGGCAGAATTTATCGGAAGCACCTTTCCAATATCGGATGTCGGAAGGCGCCTATGACAAAAACAGCTGCAGGAGAGTGCCATTGGCATTAAGTCCGCCTTTTTGTGTTGTCTATTGGTTTTTAGTAATAATGATTTATTAAATGTATGAATAGTAATACACAGAAACACATATTTCTTATATTTTACTTCTTTCCGACATCCGATATCGGTATATACCCTTCATGTGCAGAACCCTAAAAAGCCGGCTTTTAGAAATCAAATGAATAGAGAGCTAAATGGATTTCCGCCCTATTTTATAACAATAAAGCACACGTAAGTATTTCTGCTTTTAGAAAACATTATGCGACTATGTGTAGTGAGGTGAAAGATAATCGGTAAGAGAAGGTTTGCAAAAAGATTGAAAACAATCATTTGAAAACTTACTCAACACAATCCTTCGCGTCAGTTGTTTTTATTTTTCTAGGTGTTTACCTGGAGTAAAGAATAGAGTGTATGGGCGTTTCTCAGAGATGACCTTCGGTGCCTGACTTCGGTGCCAAATTTTTTTTTTATATATTTAACTTATTTGATATGCGAATTTATTTCCTAAAATCTAGCCTTAATATAAAAAATATTGGTAGTGGAGGCCTCCATTAGAACCTTATAGTTTTTAAGATATTTGAGATTTAAAAAAACACCGAAATCATGTGCAGGCACTGAAATCAATTGGCGTCACCGAATTCAATAATGCATACACAAAAATCACATTTCAATTTTATATCTCAATCATATAACATTTTAATCATATTCTTCATTCTTATTTGATTATAAGCGATGTAACAAGGCTAATGATCTCGAAAGCTTACATAAATTTAATAGATAAAGACCCAAGACTTTAAAATAACCTAATTACGGCTTATAAAACAACATCTCTAAAAGATATCCCACACTATTTGACTGTCGTCATATAATAGGGTGATGGGCGATGCATTGTCCTGGAACGAGTTTCAGACATGTCGACCACAAATTCGCACATTAGTGCCATAAAGGAGAAGATGTTTGTTTCACAGAATCCAACCACACACGCATCAAAAATAAACTTATGTTACCTACACCCGATAAACAAGAAACTTTTGAGTGGTGTTCAATGCTCAAAAAATATTTAATGCACTTATAAAGCAATGTGATGCAATACGGAAAACAAGTATTTTTGAATAACAGAGTTTTAAAGCGTGAACTCCATGAATTTAAAACTATTTGAAGTGGTCGACTAATGCTTGAAGATCTAATTACCTATTAATTATTTGAGGGTGCTGGATTTCTCCAGCACCCTCAAACACTTGAGCTGATTTGTAACTCCTATATTTA
Source organism: Cydia splendana (assembly GCF_910591565.1). Taxonomy (NCBI): domain Eukaryota; kingdom Metazoa; phylum Arthropoda; class Insecta; order Lepidoptera; family Tortricidae; genus Cydia; species Cydia splendana. Next base: position 28,309,948 of record NC_085961.1, read on the forward strand.
GACATAAAGACATAAGACATTGAGGATTGTTAAAACATTTGCTATGTTCAATTTGTGTCTATCGCTATCCTTTAGAAATATCGATCAGTAAGGTACGCTCAGTAGTAGTAGTAGTAGTGCCTTTGAAGCGATCTCGACATTAGAAGGCCACTTTATTTTTAATCCCTTGTTCTGAACATCCTGTCCCTTGGGTGCACCTTGCATAGTACACAAGTTATTTTAAAATAAGTGGGATCTAATTGACTGCATTCATTTAACATGGCTGACACGTTTAAAGGTATCGAGGTGTAGGGCCTCAGGTGATACAGAGGACAATTAACTAAATTTCCTTCATTGGTTTGAATAGAATATCAAGACAGAGAAAGAAACATTGGGTCTACAAGTTTCAACACACGTCTGGTTTAAAAATCTACTCATAGTAAACTAGTGATTTTTGTACCTATTATGACCAAACGTCGGACTATAGGGGGCAGTTTGAGGGCAAGGTAAGGTTTACAAAAAAATAAATTTGGAAAAAATATTAATAATATATTCTCATAATATACCTACAAATGTACCATGAATGTAAATTAAATCAAATATAACACAGACTATTCAATCTTATTTTTAATTAAAATTTAAAGGATATAAAAAAAATAAACACCTAACTAACGTACAGCCTTAGAGCCGTGTTCATAGAACTTGACATGCCCAGTTAACTCATTTGTTTTGTTCCTTTCTCACAGCTGCAATTGTCTGAGTGACGGATAAAGCCAAACGAACTTTTTCGCCATTTTGACTTATTTGTAGTCCAAGTACGTTTATAAATAACGCAGTTAGTTGCTATGATATTTGGAATTTCACATTATAAATACTAGGTACCAAATACTAAGTACAAATACTCGAAAGTGAATTGATTGATTTGCGAACCTTACCTATCATTCTGACATGCCACGAAAATGCCCGCTGGAGTCCGACGTATGATTATGACTTAATTTACTTACAAACATAATTTTACGTTTATACAACGTAATTGCAATTTTTACGTGTGATAAATTAGTACAACAAACTAGTTTACAGAGCAGGATTTGAATTCAGTGATCACTTTTTTGATATCGGTGGTCAAAAAATCCACCGAATCCAAGGAAATCAACACCAGCGATGTCAAAATTAATCGCTTTTTAGCAATTACAGAAATAGCATGAGTGATACAGAGGAGATGTAATAATGTTGGATTTACGTACTTTCGAGGATTTCTTTATCACTTGCATAACGATAAATGCACTGAAACTTTCGGAGTAAATTGCACCACCGATCTCAAAAAAACATAGAACCAAACACACCGAAGGACGGAGAAACCTTTAAAAAATCACTTTATTATACTGTGACTGTACCTCTACTCTATTCAACGGTTAAGGCACAACTAAAGCATACTATGTTTGAGACACTGAGTTCCTGGTTTACAACTTTGAAGGAGTACCGACATGTTTTGCAAATTACACCGAAATCAGGCACTAGCCCGGGACACATCGTAAATTTGGTTTTATTCAATGAGCTGAGCAAACACATTATTGTGATATAAAGAATATGATAAGTTAACTAATACCTTATGCGTGAATCCCCATAATAACTCCGATCTAATGCCCCATCTTGAGTAATAATTTTTTGTTTCATGAAATCTGGGTGCGGGACACTCCCACCGAACATCATTTTTGGCATTTGAATTTTTTTTTCTTGTATTATATAAATAATAAATAAATAATTTTATAGTGTCCCAGACAGAATATAGGCTGAAGATCATACCTAAATTAATTCAGATTTATTGAACAGTAAATTCAATCATTTATTGCCCCGGACACGTAAAAATGGCCCTCCTGAGAAATGCCCGTATAGAGGCGGATTGTCAAAGTAAATTATGTGGCCACTGTAAATTTACTACCATCTTTCGACAGAAGATTATAACTGTTAGAACGCTATTTGGCTTTGATCCTTATTCTTTCACTGATATGTTTTAATTTGTTAAATATTAATATTAACGCCATCTGGAAAGTAATATGATACCGAACGTTTTTTTGGTTAGTTTCTTCCTACATTAGTATTTAAAAAAAATTTCACGTCAACACGACAACAGTTAGTAGGTACCTATACGTACCGACGCTCTACAGTATATTGTCTATGCCTATATTTCTAAACTTCCATGTAATGTTTAAACCATGGTATAATAATATACTCCGCCTGGTACTCCATTCCCGTCTTTTCTAGGTCACCTAACTGACACGGGCCTACGTCATCATGCGACAGCGCTATATGATAATATGCGATAGCGCTATATATAGCGGCCATGTTGTTGTGACGTAGGCCGGTGTCACTCTGGGAATGGAAGACCATGTTTTATTAGACTATGGTTTAAACCAAGATTATTTTTTGTTTCTGTGTAAAATTACAAAACAGATTTGGTTAGTTAACTATCAAAACTGTAAACAGACAAATAAAATACATATTTGCGTTATACAATTGTTTCTTTTTCAAATCGAACATCATGCAAAATAGGTTAGATTTCTAAGAAATAACCAATGTTTTGCCCATCCAATTTATATTTAGTAGGTAGAATAAAACCGTACTCAGATGTTTGTCTATTTCAAAGAATATCTTCTTTCTGAGCATCGCTGAGGATACACAGACCACCTTAAGCCGCACAAGACGCAGGATTCAATACAACTCATGGTCACCGCACATAAAAGCTCACGCACATAATTATAGGGTAAGGTGAGGTAAGGTAAGGTGTAAGTTTGTCTGGAAGAGATCGCTCTTAAGCGATAAGACCGCCTGTTGTTACGTGTGTCTTCATGTATAATGTATGTCTCTCTGTAAATGTTTCTTGAGGTTGTGCAATAAAGAGGATTTGTATTGTATTGTACGTGTGTTTTTATGGAGTTAGTTATAAAAGCCAGATAAAACTCAATAAGGAAACATACTTCCATACTATATACTTGTCCCATTTATTACCCCCTCGGTGACTGCCCGCCGTACTTTTGAAAAAAAGTGACCTTCGTCGACTTATTACTGTCGTGATTATAATGTTAAATTTGTCACTCGTTTTAATAAGAATACTTATTTACAGGTACTGCGGCGGCATTAACGACGGCGCAGAAATGTTGCAACGCAGCTGCAGTTGACACCCAAATGTCACCTTAAAACTGCATGTTGTGGTGACCTCGCATATTGAGGTAAGGTTGTAGATGTATGCGTCCAGACCGCTAAGCTTAAGTGGAACTGGGCTGGACATGTCTGCCGCATGCACCCTGAAAGTTGGGGGCCAAAATGGTTACTAAGTGGGACCTACGGAACACAATAGACGGTGCAGGTCGGGGTTTAGGCAGACCGAAAAGGAGATGGCGGGACGACTTGGACGCATTCTACCCCAAATGGTGGGAAAATGCCGATGACAGGGTCGAGTGGAGAAAACGAGGGGAGGCCTTTGCCCAGCAGTGGGACACCAAAGTAGGCTAAATAAAAAAAAATAAAAAAATGTGGTGACCTCACGCTGCTCATACGCTTACTGCGGTGTCTGTTTCGTTAGTCTGGTCAGTATAATATCCTTGATTTTCTGCCTGTTTATCTTTTAAAAAGTATTCAACTTGTCATCGCTTTATGTAGTCTCAAATTAAAAAGTTTACCCTTACCTACACTTATGTAGGCCGGTTTTGAAAATAAAAACAAGATTGACGAAACAATAACGAAATAAACCGAGTAAAACAACTGTTTTATAGTATAAAAGCTAGAAAATCTTAAGTACCGGCCAGAGGTCATGTTTCCCGGAAAAATCTTAACAGCGCGAACTAGAATTTTTCACGCATGGCACAGCGACATCTACCGGGAAATTTGACAACTGAAATTAATTCTTTGCAAACTAGCAAATACACTCGGACAAAGTTATAACATTGATATTGTTATTGTACTATAGATGATAACAATGAATATTATCATATTTTGAATACTATAAAAAAAATTTTAATTTTAGATTAACTTAGTTTAACCGTACAATATCTAAATGTTATAATAACAGCGTACAAATCTCAGTTCAAAATCTTTGATAAGCACTGTAAATACTTCTACAAGCGCTTATTATTTAATAATTATTTTTTATCAAGTCCAGGCAATCGAATCATTTTGTAGTCTATCAAAGAAAAAACTACCCTATTGCCATAGGGATTTAGTCTTTTATAAAATGGAAAATGTTAATTCGCGGCAAATTTGACGAGCTAACGAAACAAAAACAGATAAACAATGAAATATGCCTTCCTTTTTTCAGTGCGATTAAATTTGGGAATTAGGATTTTGTCGAAATTTTATGACTCAAATTTTTAAAGCTTTTTAAAACATACCTACTTAGATAACCTAGACGTCCGAGAGGGCAATTCGATCTTAAATTTTGATGACAAAATGATGTACTTAATTTTTTATCAGTCACTCGTGCGTCTCATTCGTAAGAAGTCACAGGCGGTACGTTACCGATCTGTTAGTGTTAAAAGTGACGTTTTTTGGTTGAAAAAATATAGTATAATATACCGATTGATAGGAAATCATTTTTTCGCACAGCAACAATCATCTGTTATGATAATTGTTGTCGTTATGGTAATTTCGAATAGCACGATTTATTAGAATTTTTTTTTCGCATTGGCATAATATTCTACTTAATCGCAGTTGATCATCAATCGTATTTATTTGTCATTTATTGCCTCAATGGCTTAATTTTGTATCCGATTATTATTAAAACCCCAATTTTATTAAACGGCAAAGACTATAATCTCAAAATTAACCATAATCCAGCACATTCTTAATAAACCCCCAAACGACCACTAAACGCTTTTTCCATATTTCACAATTACGTCACATACCAACCTACGTGAAAACGCCACGCTCTAAACAAGAGTTTCATACAAATTTAACCCCATAAGCGAAACAGACCAAACGCCCGTGAGTATATAAGCCTTGGCGGCTATGGCGCGCCAAGTAGATACCTGTATTCCGCGCTCAGAGCTGGCTGGATAGGGGCGAACGGGTTGAAACGTAAGTTTTTGAATTTAGAATTTATTTTTCTTCGGAAAGATAGGCTGGTTAGAATTTATGGGTTTGGCTGATAAGAGTATTTAAAGTTTTTTTTTACTTTTAAAGATAGGGCGGTTGGAGTTTATCCTTTTGGGTACATATTTAGAAAAGTTTATTGAAGTTCGATTGTAGTTTAGAAATTTAACAAATATCAGATTATGGGAGTTAAATAACGGAATCAATTACACTAAGGCTTCTAAATATGTTTTTTTTCCAGCTTGAATATAATGCTAATATAATAAGAAACAAACAAATATTAAACACTTGTTGTAACTCTTTTAAATAGAAGGTATATATTAATTTAATGCCCAACCATTTAACCAAAATTTTTTATTGACTGGTTAGACAAAGTTTGGTACAAAAATATTTATTTAATCATATGACATAATAAATTGATTTCAAACAAAAAATAACAAATTAATTATAAATCCACAGTCAGGTATCCGAATCACGAAAATATAATAAAAATACTTATTCCTATTTACAGCAAAAATATAATTATATCCTTATGTTATTAGGGACCATCCGCTACTTACATATCTGTTTTATTTACCATATATTATTAATGAGACGCGTATGAAGATAAAAGATTCCAATGTAGGTACTCAACCTATCAAACTGATGAAAACTTAGGTCGTATCGGGAATAAATTAAGGACATATCTTTACTTTTTACTCCGCTGTCCGTCCGTCCGTCCGTCCGTCTGTCACCAGGCTGTATCTCATGAACCGTGATAGTCAGGTAGTTGAAATTTTCACGGATGATGTATTTCTGTTGCCGCTATAACAACAAATACTAAAAAGTACGGAACCCTCGGTGGGCGAGTCCGACTCGCACTTGTCCGGTTTTTAGGGTTCCGTACCCAAAGGGTAAAAACGGGACCCTATTACTAAGACTCCGCTGTCCGTCCGTCCGTCCGTCCGTCTGTCACCAGGCTGTATCTCATGAACCGTGATAGTCAGATAGTTGAAATTTTCACAGATGATGTATTTCTGTTGCCGCTATAACAACAAATACTAAAAAGTACGGAACCCTCGGTGGGCGAGTCCGACTCGCACTTGTCCGGTTTTTTTAGAAGTTTTTCGTTAGATCTTTAAGGTGTTTATAATGAAACAGTAAAACGAAGTACCTACGTTGTCAAATGAAATTGTAATATTTCTTTGCGGTGCCAAAAGCCGATTGTTATAGATTTTATTGAACTAAAATAATACAAATTGCATGTTGCAATCAAAAGTAATTCAATTATTACTTTTATTGTTTGTAACTGTATGTATAGGTATAGGTACCTACTTTGACACTTAAGTTGTTTTGTAATATAACTATTCTTAAAATTTCAAAACATTGTTTTAAACTTTGTTCGGGGCTTACTTATTTGATTATTTTCACAAATAATTGTAACTTTTGTATAGGTACTTAATGAACTCCCACTCCGCGCTTCTAATGAAATTGATTTAAAGCAGGCCACTGACGAGCCTTCCAAATGGATGCCGTTACAATGGATTCATCCAAATGGACGGCATCCTAATATTAAACATTGTACGTTTTTGACATTTACGGACCGATTTTGGATTGCAGCCACGCTATTTGGACTGTTGGAAGGCGCGTCAGTGGCCAACTTAAGATATCACTGACAGACATTTTATCGACAAATATAAATAGTAGAAAAAGTTAATTTGCTAGAAACGTGTCATAATTTAACATAGTAAATCATTATAATACATGACCGGATTATATCGGCAACGCGCATGTAACACCTCTATCGTGACTGTTGTCACAAGCGTTGCAGGCTACCGAGTCCGCTTAAAAGATAACTTCAGATAGACCGGGCCGGGCCTGGGCTGAGGAGTCCGATATCATTTTCTATGACGGCTGATCGGTGATCACATGGTGCTTTCCATAGAAAACGAAGCGCGGGAAGCTCCGGCCCGGCCCCGGCCCGGTCTAGCGTGAGTCATCCTTAACAACACGTTGGCTACATATCACCATTTGCCACCATCATGATAATATATATTATATATTAAAAAAGACGAATTGTGCGGTCAATATAAAAACCAATGCTTTTCGAAAGCTATAAAATTACATCGACCTAATTAATATGAACTTTAATGGTTAAGCAAATATTTAATTAAATTGTAACATTTTATGACTGGGGGAGACTGCGGATTGCGGATTAAAACTACTTTTCCGGTTGAGTAGTGTTTGCGGAATATCAAAAGTGGCAGAATTTATTCAGATGAATTCATAGTTTCATGGTTCTTTTTACTGGAAAACATTGGTTTATTCAGCTTTTTCTTTAAATGCGTCAGGGTAAAAGTTGTTGAAAACTTTTAATCCCAATTCCATCAATTTAGAGGTTGAATTGAAAAAATGTTTTTAATGGATCTCTACTTGTCTGCGATATTTAAAGAATATAATAATATATAGTAACTAATCGCTTAGCGTGGTACGGGCATGTGATGCGGAGGGATGAAAGTCATGTGAGGAGAAAGGTTTTACGAAAAGGAAGTACGAGGAAAGGAAAACCGAGGAAAAGGTGGATGGACTGTGTGAGAGATGATATGAAACGAACGCAAGTGAGTGATGAAATGACGGGCGACAGAGAGGTGTGGAAGAGAAAGACATGCTGCGCCAACCCCAAGTGAATGGGACAAGGGTAAGAGAATGATGAATAATATATAGTAACTGTTGCGACATTACTGCGGCGGCATTGAAGCCACTGCTGTATATCTCAATTTCTTTGATAACATTAGTGACGGATAGAACGTCATAATCGCGGTAGTACGTATTGCGACGGCGAACGTCACTTATTTTATACAGGAGATTGACAATGCCGCCGCAGTAATGTCGTGACAGTAATACAGCTCTGCTGCAGTTGACATCCGAATGTCAAATGAAAGTTATTAAAACTTAATATCTTTATGCTTATCGTAATCGAAAACACCTTTAAACTTTTTAGATGCTACTAATTGTTAACTACTTTGCTTCAATCCATCATTTGAATTTTCCTGTATTGTACATTATAATTAAAATAAATAACTAATAAATCAATGTTTGTATACAAGCCTATGGCTGGACGGTAACAACTATTAACCAATTAAACATTGGACGGGTGTATTCCTCAGAGAACCAACTGTCCGAGACGTTGTCAAAGTGCCGCGAGTTCAAGTCAGAAAGCACTAAGTTGTCTCGGTGACAAGTACGTACAGAGTTAGAGTATAATAACAAATTATAAAATGATTGGTAATTCAGATTTATATATGTCTCTATGAGGATAAAAGGTCAATACTATACTAGTTAGTAGATGCAAAATAAATATTTGGATATCTCAGGGTCATGGGTTCGGGCTCCACGTTGGGCGCCAATGAAACGGTTAACCTTCTAAGACCCAGAGTCATTTTTGCAGTTTTGAATTTGGAACCTTATTTCATTCCATTATAGTTCAAAATTCGATTTTAATTTGTTCTTTTTAAAGGAACTCAGGACTTAGGAGGTTGGCTGGGTCAAGGAATCACGACGAAGCATATTTAGCGCAATCAGAAAACTTTAACCTAAAGAACAAATCTAGTCATTTTCATGTTTTCTGCAAATGAAGTGATATTCATATTAAATAGTATCACCGAAATTTACCTTACAGTCCTAAAACAATATGTCATAATGTTAAACATAATTAATTTTCATTGAAATTTCTAAAATTGTTTTAGGTTGTTAATAACACTTTTCTTGTAACTGACCGACATGGTGATCCGTCATGTGGCATGTTTATATTATTTTAATGTAAATAAATGACTATATCATACACAACATTATTACAAATATTTTGATCATCATCATCTCGTGTTATACCGGCTTTTGCCACGGCTCATGGGAGTCTGGGGTCCACTTAGTAACTAATCCCGATAATTGGCGTAGGCACTAGTTTACACACATACACATTTTGATATGAATTAAAAACTGTAAGTTACAAAGAGCAATGAAGTATAAACCAAATGTTTTAAACATCCATTGTCTTCGAGTTATTAAAAGAGCTGGTGGCCTAGCGGAAAGCGCGTACAACTTTCAATCCGGCGGTCGCGGGTTCAAACCCCGGCTCGTACCAATGAATGTGCACTTTTGTGTACACAGGTTAAAACTAAAGTAAATACAATAAACAAACACGAACTTATCCTTACAAGGTATCTCTTCCTCTAAGAGATTTCTTCTTTATTTCTTTTCCGTATAGTAACTTAAGGCAGACAATCCTAGTTGCGGTTGAATGTGTAAAAATTTTCACCAAAAAGTGCAAACAAATAGTTACTTAAAAGTTAAATGTATAAGGATGATTTTCCCAAACATGTGAACGTTTGGCAAAAATACATTAGTTTCATATTCTTGCTCAGGCAAAGTTTGAAACTTATGAATATCACAAATCTAGCCCTTTACCAAATGGGGATTTTCGGATATTGACCCTTCCTAATACGGCCTGGGCTTCTTATAATAGAAGTTTAAGAACATTCCTTTACTTCTTTATTAGGTCCAAAAAGATAAAGTTACCTATATATATCTTTTTCACAAAGTTCAATCAGATGTGGTTTTGTCTGTCTTCTAAAATATTGCATTATGAATGTTTGTCAGCTTTAGATGCAAACCAACGAATACTAGCTAGATAACTTTAAAATGTCGTTTTTGACGACCTAACCCGAAAATTCGACTTTCTAAATTTATGGCCTTTTTCTTTGTAACTTGCGGGATCACCATTTTCATCAGTATATTTTCGCTTTTCTTGTTTTGGAAGCGTATTGTTTGACCAATATGGGTGAGCGGCCGGCCGAATGTAGACTGCGCTAACAAGGCCCCTTGTATGAAATTGAAATATTTTATAACTACGAGGAAGTGCTACGAAATAATGAGTTGTTTATTCGCGACTATTATATCAAACATACTTAAAACTATCTTCTTCTCGGGACTTCGATGATAGCAAGTTCGATAATTATATGATATTTAATAGAATTTTTGAAAATATTTTTTATACACTTTCTGGAAATGTTTGAAAACAGGGAATTGTGGGCACAGTGATTGTTGCACTTTGATCATGATACATCACTCTCGCAATAAGATAGAGATTAGACCAAAAACATGAAGACAAACATTTTATTGTGGTATATTGTTGATAATTTTAACAAACGTTTGTGTTTGTATATCAAGGCTAAAGAAAAATATTTTACAAAATAAAAATACAAATGCATTTATTTCATTCCTTTTTTTCATTAATTTTTAAGATACTCGTAACACGTTTTTAAATCGATAGCGTAAGTAGTTCTCGGGTTATTAGCGATGTGACAAACAGACGGACGAACAGAGTTACACTATAAGGGTTCCTTTTTACCCTTTTGGTACGGAACCCTAAAAACGAACGGGTAGGAAATGTCATCGGATACGGATTACAGATGTGAACCAGTGAACTAGGTAATAGTCTCGCAACTCGGGTCTTATAATACCTAAGCATTTCCATTCAATGTAGTTCTTAGTCAGTTCTTAGTTATTAAATAAATCGGCCAAGAGCATGTCGGGCCATGCTTAGTGTAGGGTTTCGTAGTTACTGTCAAAATAGGCCAAACTGGGGCTATTAGTAAGTATGTAAGTACATCACAAGCTTATAAGGGAGTATATACTTTTGCAACGCTTTGTACTTACGTCTTTTTACTAAGAAAAGAAGATTTTTTGCAGTAAGTTAAAAACGACTGGACCGATTATGTTCGCTAGTTTTCATTGAAAGTGTTTATTAAGCTTTTATTTCACGATTTTTTTTATATTTTTTGGACCCATGGTTCAAAAGTTAGTGGGAGGAAGGGCACATATTTTTTTTCTTTCGGAGCGATTATTTCCGAAAATATTAACTTTATCAAGAAATAGTTTTCGGAGACCCGTATTCGTTTTAAAATAAGTACCTATCCAACAACACCCCACAATCTCGGGACAAAGCAAAAAAAAATGAAAAAAATATAAGTATATTGTATGGAAGGTAACTACACAAAAAAACTTATTTACTTATAGTTTTTATTTTACCGTTCTGTCGCAATTCATGATGTATGTATGCATGCCAAATCGCAGCTTTCTAGCATTAACGGTCATGGAGCAAAGCCTCGGACAGACAGACAGACATGGCGAAACTATAAGGGTTTCTAGGTGACTACGAAACCCTAAAGAAGATTTATGAAGTCTAAAAGTTGCACCCATTGATGAAGAAATAAAGGCAAGTCGTAAAATTTGGGTAAAACTGGGATAGATGCCCCGGGGGTATAGTTGCCTTGATTGCAATTACTCTAGTTTCGCGAATGAAACACATGTTATTTTATTTATCTATCGAGAGACTCTGCAACTACAACTAAGTTGACCGTGTTGCATGTCTCTGTGCATTTGCATGGGACGGCTAGGTGCGATCAAAGTTTTTGCGGGATAAATATCCTCTTTCTCGACGGGGCATCTATCCTAAACGTAATTTACATGGATTAGGCAACTCCCGTTGTAGGGCCAGCCACTGATGAAGGCGTCTAAGTCGTCCCGCCATCTCCGTCTGGGCCTGCCACGTCCGCGCTTCTTTTGCGGCATCCACTTGGTGGCTATACTAGCCCACCTATCCGAATGCATGCGGCAGACGTGACCCGCCCGGTCCCACTTCAGTCTGGCGGTCTTCTCCCCCACGTCAGCTATGCGTGTTTTGGAGCGCAATGTGGTGTTTCGGATGCGATCCGTCCTTGTGACACCTAGAATACTGCGCTCCATTGCTCGCTGGCAAACCTTCAATTTGGACTTCTGACTCTCAGTGAGCGACCATGTTTGGGCACCGTAGGTTAGGACAGGCAGAATACACATGTCAACGAATTTACGCTTGAGTGACATAGGAAGGTCGCCCTTCATTAGCTCCTTCATGGACCAGTAGCTCTTCCAGGCATTTTGAACACGGCGCTCAACTTCCTTGTCTTGCCGGTCACTGAAAGAGACTAACTGGCCCAAGTATATATACTCGTTGACATATTGTATAATCTGCCCGATAGTAGTATATATGGGATAGTAGTTGTCCCAAAATTTAGAGGTCCGCAATAATCGCCAATACTTTGTAATATCAAAGATAATGTAATAAACATTTTTCATAAAATTTAAGCTAATAAACCAAAGTACCTACCCGTTTTACAAATAAGGCATCTTGCTTTTTGTACTAAGAGATGACATGTAATTTTAAAAAGTGGGGCATCTATCCCACTTTTACCCTAATTATTTGCTTTTGCAACAGTATATTCCAAGATAAGTATATGGATATTTCCAGTATATTTATAGAGGGGTTTTGGTGCCTACACTTATGTACGGTAGCGAAAATTGGGTATGGTAGAGGAGGCATTAGAGCCAATTAAATGCAGTGGAAATGAGAGCGTTGAGAAGTTTGTGTGGTGTGAGATTGCAAGATAGAATTAGGAACAGTGTGATAAGGGAAAAGTGTGGACTAAATGGAAGATGTAGTGATAAAAATTGAGAAAGGTATGTTGAGATGGTTTGGACACGTGGAAAGAATGAGTGAAAGAAGGCTAACAAAGAGAGTGTATAAGGGAGAAGTAGAAGTGGGAGTTGGAAGGGGTAGAACTCGGCGGACTTTCTCTGATCAGATCGGGGAAATCCTGAAGAAAGAGCACCCTAAACCGGCGAGCGTGTATGAGGATTATTATGAAAGTGAAAGAAGCGAAAGAGGTATGTCAGGATCGTAGCAAGTGGAAATCCGTGGTCTCTGCCTACCACTCTGGGAAATATTTAGGCGTGATTTTATGTATGTGTATGTATGTATATTCCAAGATACAACCATCCAACGCATCTCCTGAATATAAGTTTCCGTATTTTTCAGTCCTCTAACCTTTGTATGTATGTATAAACTCTTTATAACAAATTTATGGCACAGGATAGGCAGTACAAAGGCGAACTTATCCCTTTAAGGGATAAGAAGGGAAGAGGGGGAAGGGATTTGTATGTTTTGTTTTTTTTTTGTATTTCGTTTGTAGTCTGCCTCTTTCGCATTCATGAAATATGCGTATACGTAGTGGCTTCCCTTTTGTTGCACACTATAATTTTATTATCTTTAAGCTAAGCTTCCTAGATCTGTGTAATAAATCGCATATTTATATGACATGTACCTTCACTTGTACACTGTACTTACACATTTCCTTCCGTTCATCAATGTCACAACGCAATGAGTGGTTCTGTACAAAAAAAGGACTTTTAACCAACAGCGGCTGTCAGAAGACACGTTAAATGCGCATATTTTAGACATTCAAAGATGTTTTGGCGAGTTCTCAAAATTATAGGTAGGTACTTAACTAAATAAACTAAAACGTAATGTCATGTACAGGTTTACTTTCCAGTTTTTTTCACATGTTTATAGCGTAACCCTCTCATTCAAAGCAAATTAAATAATTACTTAAATGCTCGTTTATGAACAATTTTAGTACAAAAAGTTATTATGAAAAGTGCTTGTTCATTTTAATCTCTTTTTTTACTGCATGTGGCAGCCTTCAGATCTTTTATAGGGAAAACAAAACAAATTAACTTTGGCGTACCATGATATTCGTTACTTTAATATTAAATATCACATTACCTACATATAAGTAGTATATAATTGCATCGTAATTGGACGTAATTTAGGGAAAAGTATCCAACCCATAAATGCCTGGTCAACTGGTGGTGGCCTGGTGGTGCTGGTTGACTGGTAGAGAATTTCTTAAGGCATTCATTCCACCATTTGTATTTATTACATATTTTATGTGCAATAAAGTAGTATCAATAAAATTTAAAAATAAAATTTTAACTTTTTGTCAAAAAGAAGTACTTACATTCATTTAAATAACATATTTTTGATGATTTATCCTTTTCGCTGTACCACCAATGGACGAAATTGTAGTTATGCTTTTCTATAACAGGAAATATAATAATTTTTTTTTAATTTAATGCTAAATAATACATTTAGTAATGAAGTAAAAATGCGAAGTATTAGGATTATTGATTGTTAATCTTGATCGTAGGAAAATAAGATCATATAAGTAGTCTGTTTTTTACTATGAAGTACTACATAATTATTACATAGCCCATAGGAAGTAGTATGGAACGCTCAATTTCTTCTTGCATAGAAAATGTGTGGCGTAGTACTTTATAGTTAAAAAAAAAACAGTATGTAGTAAATATATTAGTACTGGTAATAACTCGATTAATAAAGTAACAAAACACAAACACAACTTGTTCAATATTTAAACCTAGTTCACTCTGTGTCAATTTAATTGAGTTGATTGTGGAACGGCGGCAATCCTTTTAGCAATCACATTTCTTTCAGTGTGTGCTGTCGTATTTGATTATTATTTTTTCGTGGTAAATAATAACATTGATGTACAGTCAGCGTCAAAAGTAGCGGATCAGACTACCCGTCATAAGTATCTACCATTTTTTAAAGGGTCCATATTGGGTCGCATAATAATTGATTGTCCTAATGTAATGTTACGCATAACACTCATTTCGCATAATTGTTATTGTGCTGGAAATATTAACAACTCTGAAAAATTATAACACAAACCTAACCTAACCTACCCTGTTCTACACAACCTATGCAAAATATTTTCGAAAATACTTTCTGTTTCAGCTGGAGAAAAAATATGCGAAAAGAGATTTATGCGTAACATTACATTATGACAATTAATTATTATGCAATGAGATAGGATCCCTTTTTTTAAAGCTTAACATAAGGAGAATTGTTCTATAGAACAATTAAACTATGGCAGATACTTATGAACGCAAACTGTAATATGGGCCGGACAGTATCATGAATAATGACATTAATTTGAAGGAATGACTTTTTTAGTGATAGTGTAGGGATTGGCATGAAGGAATGACGGCAAGTAATGAAGTTTATTTAAATATTTCCCTTCAGTTTTGGAGTTATGTCAATGTAATGACACTAGAAATCATATTACTACTGACAGTGAATTGATTAGAATAATGGAATCAGAAATGACAGATAGAATGACGGAAGATAATGAAGTTATTT
This sequence comes from Cydia splendana, assembly GCF_910591565.1. NCBI lineage: Eukaryota > Metazoa > Arthropoda > Insecta > Lepidoptera > Tortricidae > Cydia > Cydia splendana. The sequence continues at coordinate 28,325,087 of NC_085961.1, forward strand.
AACTATTTTGATATTTTTGAAGTAATGACAAAATAATGACTTATACTGATAGTGAGTGGAGCGCATAAAGATGTATCACAATTTGGAAAAGTATAGAGGGTGGCAGATACTCGTATTTTTGACGCGTTGTTTTATATGTTGCGTTTGATACTGCCTGTGCCTACGGTATGCATATTAGTAAGCAGTCATTGTAGACTAAGTACGCTTGCAAATGCGTAATTGAACAACGCCAAATTTGAGCGCCTTGATGTTTATTTGTTTTCTAATAAAACATGAATAATTAAGATTAATTTATGTAATATCAAAAATTCCTCTTTAATTCTGCTTTATTGTATTAATTGAGAACAATTTCTTATTATCTTAGTACATCCACCCACTATGAAACTTAAAATGAATTAATATTGTTGTTCCTTCCTTCAGTAAATAATTAGTAATTTTATTTAAATACCTTGCGAAAGCCAAAGGAATCTGTAAATTATAAAATCCCTTGGTAACTAAAGCTACGTTTCACTCTATTCAATAGATCTAGAAACGATATGGATTAGATGTGTCATTGTCAAAAGTGACGTTTTTGTTTAAAGAAAGGTCACATTTGACACTGATATTATCTAATCCATATCGTTTCTAGATCTATTAACTGACGTGTCTTAAAGTTCGAATTGGGCCGACGGGCCTATTCGGATTTCGAGATAATCACAAGATCTTGAGACGATTTAGAGATCATTTAGATCCACATTAGATATCGACTAGATGTGACTTGGATATCTAAGTCATAACTTGTCGAAATCGTTCAAGAGGACCTCCAGAATCGCGGAAACGTCAAATTTGACATATCTATCTTACAAATATCTTTAAATTATCCGTATCGTAACTTGTTGAAGTCTAGTAGAAATCTAATTCATTTTCCGAATCGAGCCGCGAGAGTGGCTTGTTGCTTGATCCTGTTTAGTTTTTTCAGAATGTCATAATTAAACGGATGGATTGCAATACTTATTTATTTTATTTTGAACTCTTAAAACAAAATTCTATAAGTACAAAAGAGTGTCTCTCGTTGAAATAACTATTGTATATACGATATTAAAGAATCAGCCACACTATACAACATAAAAAACTTACATACAATCAGAAAAATTGTAACAAGTTGCAACATGTCCGAATGAAATAAAGTAAGTAGAGAGATTAAAACAGTTATGGCATAAAATAAATCGCAGCGATACAGTCTTTTATCAGTGCACATCTCCGTGGAACAAAAAGAATAAAAGATCATAATAGGTAAAGAAGAACACGCTCAATTCATGAGCGGTAGCGAGATAGAGTGGTTGCGTGTATAACCTGTATTTATCTTGTTGTAACGGATACAATCCCGGGCCAGTACGCGGTGTCACAAGGTAACATAAACACATAGATGTAATGAATAAAGTGAAATCAAATAAAAATATATATTTCAGGCAACTAGTGGCCCATAGATAAATACCAAGAAAGTAACTTTCATATTTAAAAAAATATATCTTAAAACTATGAAGTACAAAATTCATTACGGTAGCGATGTATCACGCAACCCCGCAGTCTAATTCGCACAACCTTCAATATTCGGACAAACTGCAATACCTATGTATTTAATATTGCAGTCATTTAAGTAGTGAGTATTTTATCATCTTACCAGTTGTGACACAATGGCACTTAATTCCAAATTATTTTGGTATGGTTTGAAAGTTGCTACTTAGTCAAATTAATTGTATTTCGGCGTGATTTCGGTTTTCTATCCTTATAGAATTCTAATTCCAAAAATGTTGATTAGGAGTTGCAAAAAGTATAAACGGTAGGTAAACTTATTGTTTAAGTAGTAATTTAAATATAATACGTCCTTAAGGCCACAACAACATACTTTAGTGCTAAAGTAACTCGGGTCTACTGTAGTGTACTTCTAGTAAATCGCTCTCGCCTGTGCCTTACAAGCCAGATGAAGCAGCGTTTATCTCGACAATACATTTGCATGTCCGCAGCCGTGACAAGGTGGATATGAATGGAAAGCCTCGCAAAGATACAGAAGCAGATGCTTTGCGGTTTCAATGGACGCTGAAATGCATTCTGCGATTCCGGCAAATTGCCTTTTAAATGCTTTCTCTTGGGCTTTGGTTATTAGTCTGCAATCTTGAGCTGTCAACTCGATAGGGCAGGTTGTGTGCAATAGAATAACCTAGAATAAAGGTTTTTTTTTATTGAAGGATTATGTCACTGAGGAGAATTTAAACTTACATGCTGATGTCAAGGTTTTCGCTCGCACTTGTTTGTAAGTGTATTGGTACGAGCAAGACGAACGGGCGAATGATAACAAAATACAAAATAACCACAAACATTCCAAGATCAGTGATGGCTAACGTGTGGACTGTATAATGAGATGAAATGATGCAAACACTAGGTGTTACAAGTTAATTATTTTAATAAAGAAGATACAGCAAAATAATATATTACGGTGACATAGGCAGACTGCCTTAGACATGGAACCAGAATCAAAAGTATAAAGACTTCACGAATAATATGTAGAGTTCGACCAAGAAAAGTCTGCAGGGATTTTGACAGCACACGCAGTGCAGGTGTTATTTTAAACGTCAAACTTCTATGAAATTATGACGTATAAATAACACTGGCACTGCGTGTACTGTCAAAATCTCTGTAGACTTTTCTTGGTCTAACTCTACGAAAGAGGTCGCATGCCAGCCAGTCGACAACAATCAGTACACGTGTAGTATTTGTGGAACAAGCTCTTAGATAATTAAAAGGTGCACTGTTTCGTGAAATATAATTAATAGGTACCTATTTATGTTTGACACAATAGCGTGGCATTGGTGGGACCAGTATCGGTATCCAAGATAACAATAAGTTATCAACAAAAGCCAAGCAAATCAAAGTGAAAGAGAGATTTCCGGTACAACTTGAAAATTGCGAAGTCGTCTTGAGAATATGTAGTCTTTAAAACCATTTCCGTTAGTAAAAAAAAGCTGCAAATTTGTAGGTAGGTGGGTAGTAAACAAAAAATGTAGGTAGGTAAAATTAATTGTCCCATAGAAAATTTTAATTGCGCGCCTTTTACTACTAAAATTGTTTAACCGACATTTTTTTTTGCTTTTCGCTTATTAACGTTGTTTAAAATGTACGAGTAATATTGATAGTTTATGTAGTGAACTAACGTGGAAGTGTGGAGTAAATGAAAAAATAACCTTGAAATGCGTTTAACCATTCTTCAGTCAAGACCCGGAAAATCATGGTGGTTATTTGTGAAGTCCAGTTATTAGTTTACTAAAAGGAACAACGTCATTCTCTACGAGCACACTTTTGACGTTGGCGGAATCATCAAAAATTTTATGGAAGTTTTTTTTTTAGGAAGAAGAAATTTCCAATGTTTTTTCCCATAGCGATTGTCACTTCTTGTCTAGGAATCTGTAGGGAATACGAGTAGATAAACTTAAGAAATCTTGATAATAGGATTAATAGGCAAAGTTGCGATTCTACCTTAGTCTCACGGGGCCTAATATATTTGAACTAATTAGACTAAGTTAGTCCCCGCAAACAGTCCAGCTAGGATTACCCATTGTAATTTTAAATAAATATAAGAGCCTAGGTAGAGAGTACCATTTTGTACCATTTGGAGTTGAAACTCTATGGGGTCCCAGCACGCGCAATTAATTAAGATTTTATTAATAGTTTAGCTGCCAATTTAACTAGACTTGATGAAGAGAATATTACATGGCAAAAATAATATTGGTAGTATTGAAAACCATGTATTTTTAACCCAGAGGCAATGTAATTTTACTCCGGTTTCTTAAGCTGGTTCGTACCCGGTCTCGTTTATACCTACGTATCACAAATTAGGTAGGTATTTCATTTCCCAGCAAAAATAAACATTTTAGACAGCACTATCCTATTTCAAGGTAAATCATAAACAGGTAAATTTAAATAAGTTAATTCAAGAGCTATTCATAAATAATTCAATTTCCCGATTAATATTTTAGCGTCCTGATTTTGTGTTCTTTGATAAACAATATTGAAGCTTTCACGAAGGTTGTTAATTGTCAAATGCAAATTTTCCCTCTTCTTAATTGTTAAATAGAAAAGTAGGCTGATTTTAAAGGTATGCTTTTCAAAATCAAAATTAGGCACTTTGTGTTTTTTTACTCCATTAAGCTTAGGAAAAAAAAATAAAGGGGAAAAATTCAAAGTGGAAAATTTTATTCCATTTTGACAAAAACTATCTTAGGATGTCACTGTATATTTAACACATTCATTGCCAGTATTGCCACCCAGCCAAACAAGACGTCCGCGCCAGGCCACAACAATTTCGTCATATAAAGCAGTAGGACCACGATCCCGACTATCGGGTCGTCGGCCTGGGAACGAAATCATAAAATACCCGACAGTCGGGTTTTCGGCATTGAATGTGTTAATGTTGACATCACGATCGACGCCCAAATGACAATCGTTGATAGAAAACGTCAAACGATACTTAAATAATGTATGGAAATAGTCACGTGACTTATGTTAATTTATTACAATAACGAAAACTAATGTTGTACGGAATAGTAGGTATCAAATTCTAATTTTGGTTCTAAACTTTAAGCTTCAATGTACTAATTACTTAAATGTGTTTCTAAAGTTTATTCAGTATAGACACATACTCATTACACTCAATAATAGTCAAGTATAAAATAGTCATATGTGGGCATTTCTATTTAAAAGTTGTACCAACATTTTTTGTGTTAGAATTGGGAATTTTTATATTATTTCTACTCAGAATCACGAGCTTTTTCCATTTTAACTGAGAAAAAACGTGTCCCCAAAATTGTTGGTCCTTTTGGTTACGGTTTTCAATACAACCTTCTATGACCGTAACAAAATGGCCAGCAAAAAATTGTATTAAATTTTTGGGAGAAGTGTCCCCAAAATTTCATACAATTTTTTGTTGTCCGTTTTGTTCTTGGATGGATTGGTTCTTGTATTAGGATCGAAAGGGCTCTTGATTCTGAGTGGAAATAATATAAAAATTCCTAAATCTAAGATGCAAGTTGGGGGTACAAAATAGAAATGCCCAGGTACAAGTAGGTATTAATAACTCATGAAACGTCTAACTTACGACGACCTTCAATGTGAAACAATATCCATCTCCATTCAATTATGACTATGTTTACCTCTCTTCTCTAATAACAGGAGACAAAATATTTATTAACTTTGGTTTAGGTTTTGATCTTGTTTTGTCACGAGCTTGTCAACCGGTCACGCTGATTGGTCCCCGCGCGTCAGTCATGTCAATAACCTCCTGAGTCCCGCTTGTCATTATTGCAGTTTTGAAATTGGACCTTCTTGTATTCCATTTTAATTCAATTATTCGATTTGGATTAAATCCTTTATAAAGGCCAGGTACTCAGGAAGATAAGTGAGTGTAGTTGGAATCTCGACACAGTGTGAATTTTACTTCTTTTGTGGTGAGCGACCTTCACCAAGGAGGAGTTTTGGCCGAAGAGTGTCAAGTTCCGGCGGTTCCGCGGCCGGCTCCCTGACACTGCGAGGTTGCGAACTGCATCGCAACCATAATTGTGTGTTTTTAGTTTTAAGATATATTTTATAATAAAATCTACGCTAGTTTTAAGGTATTCATCTATGGGCCAATAGTTGCCTGAAAATAAATATTTTTATTTAATTTCATTTCATTTTCATTTCAATAAGCATTTCGCTTGCACTTATTGGTGCGTGCGAGAAGCACTAGATGCGAGCCGTGTCAATGTCGTATCATAACAACATCAAAACTATAACAAATTGTTAAATTAGAACTGTAGGCATCCTAAACCAGTGAAATAAACATAATTATGTAAAGTATTTTTTTTGTAAAAGAACTAGTACTTTATAGAACTGACGTTAATGGTAAAACAATTATGTTTGTCCACAGCATTCCATCACACTCCACAATGCACAGAATCGACAGCAGGCGAGTGCAGGGCGCGGCCAGCGCAGCGAGAATTCTCGCACTGCTTCTCATCATATGTCTCGCCGAGTGTGCGACAGGTACGCAACATACACCGACTCACATTGATTTAAAACTTAAGCAGGCGAGTACAGGGCGTGGGCAGTACGGCGAGAATTCTCGCACTGCTTCTTATCATATGTCTCGCCGAGTGTGCGACAGGTACGCAACGTAAACCGACTCACATTGATTTAGAACTTCAGGCAGGCGAGTGCAGGGCGCGGCCAGTGCGGTGAGAATTCTCGCACTGCTTCTCATCATATGTCTCGCCGAGTGTGCGACAGGTACGCAACATACACCGACTCACATTGGTTTAGAACTTCTGCAGGCGAGTGCAGGGTGTGGCCAGCGCGGCGAGAATTCTCACACTCCTTCTCATCATATGACTCGCCGAGTACATAGGTACGCCAGTTCACAACGTATCTCACATTGTGCAAAACTATACCTCATGCTATGGAACAAGCTTACACAAATCGACCTAGTCCCACAGTAAGCTCAAACTTCATAATTAGGTATATTATATTTTTTTAAATTATAATGTATCACGGAAGTATTTACATGTACAATTGTACATACATCTATGTACATCTAAGGCCTAATTAGATTTAAATCATAATCTTAATAATGTATGAGTAAGAATATTTCCTCACATGAAACCTTTTTTCGTACATGAGTAAGAATATTTCCTCATTCATAGTGAAAAGACAAATAATATGAAATACCGTATGTATAATCCATTTCAGCAACGAACACCCTCTGCATTATAATGATCTTATACAATACGAGTACTCATGCTTACGAGACTTTTTACCCAGGACACATTGATAATCCCATCTGATTTGTAATTTATATTAAATTTAGTAGTAATAATTTTTGTATTATATTGTTATTTTAGAAGTTGAATTTGCTGTAGGAGATGAAAGGATATTACTCGTATTTATTCATTATGTATGATATCTATAATTTTACCAATACTTTAAAATAACTTTAACGCGTCAAATAATTAGTTTACATGAGCTTAATTTAACAAGAACCTATAACGAAATGAAAAACTTGTATTAGCTCATTCTTGTACTTTAAAATGCATAACATACACCTACTTAAGTATAGAGATTCATCTTACAAACTCTAATGGAATCTTACATATTTCATCTTGCTTAGGAGTCTAAAAATGTTTTTTTTCGCACATTCAAATCTCATCTACAATAGTACCTATATTACAATATTTACAATACTGTATCACCTTTATACAAGCCACTTTCATAACTTCAATATTCAACATACGTGTGCGAAAATAGCTATTATGGAGGCTTATATACTACTTTACTCGGATCAGCCACCAAATCTCATCAGATCTTATTTACCTACCTCAGAAAAATACCTGATACTATTACTTTTGACGCAAAATGACGAATGAAGTCAACTGTCTCATTTCACGCTTTGCTTATAAAAGGGATGACGAATGGACGAAATAAGGTGTTTTTGTGTTACGTCTTTATAAGCTGCTTAATATATTCGGTTATGTTAATGTACACGGTGTTTTTGTTGCCATTGATATGATTCGTTATTCCTGAGTTTAATTTATTTGCTTGTAACTTTCAATTACAGTCAGAAACGTGATGTATGACGCTTATCATTTACGAGTGTTAGTAACATTATTGTGATACATATTTCTACTTATGTTATATTATTTCGCTAAAAACAAATCTCACACCATATATACCATAATCAAAATAGAGGTTTTATTTGTTTCGACACATTGACTTATTAGTTCTATATGTCTCAAATTTCTGAACCTGAACCTCTGCTCAAAAGTCAATTGAGCAAGCAGTTTATTGAGTTATTTATTAATAAAATGTATCTTAACATTAGCAAGAACAGTAACAGATAGTTATTTATTCCTACCTCAATCTATCATCACCACAGGCTGCTCTATTGACATACAATTTGCCGCGAGCATTGGCCCCACGTTGGGCGCCACTTTTTTACAAGCACACTTCATGTATAGTCACTTGAGTCTTAATACTTTAACGTTAAAGTCTAACTTCGATTAAACCGCTTTCGTTAAATGAAAGGTTTATGTGATACAAATTATTTTCCAGTTCATAATCAGATTTACGTTTTAATTTACCTTTCTTGTTTCTTATAGGGATAAGGAAGTATTCCATTCGCTTAATTTTGGCACAAGTTAATTTGTTGGAAACGCTGTACACGTGAGCGATGTTACTTCAAAGCAAAATAATGTATTCAGCCACATTAATATTTTTTTAATACTTTGGAGAAATATTTTTCATTTCTGAGAAAATTACCAAATAGTAATTTACAGGTAGAGTTCAAAGAAACAAATAAACTTTTAATAAAATCACCACGTTTTAAACCAGACGACTTCAAAATATAAAACATCATTTGTCACCTTGTCATCACCAAGACGAAATTTTATTATCTGCCCTGCAATTTAAATATGCTTTTAACTCAAGAGCATGCAAGTAAGGCAAGCTGCTATGAGTCGCATGCATACACACTGAGGACGGACTGCACTTCCTCTATTTATCCTTTTTACTTTTTTAGTGCTGAATGCGTACGTAAACATCTTCTCGGTGCTTTTTGTCTGCGAGTTGCTAGTGAATAAGAAGAAGATAATCGTAGCTTTAATTTTAAAATAATATTTGCCACAACGCTGCTATTTTAAGGAATTATTTTGGTTTATTGCATCCTAAAAACTTAAATTGCATATTACCTTTGTTTTAATGGGATCGGCGTGACCCAAACGCATTTTTAATTTTATTTTAATTATTTATTTGGTTCAATTGAATTCAAATTACTTATGCAATTAATTTTAATCTTATATGGCAATAAATGAGTTTTCTAGATAAAATTAATTTCATTTCATTGTACTGGTGCATTAAATTATCTCGTGTACGTTTTTATAAATGTTCCATTTTATTATCTTTCACCGAGAATAATGGATGTTTAAGAGACGTGATTTAGAAACTATTTATTTCTTTTCACTATACGCTTTGCGTGAAGTAAGAAGTGTCTATTTTAGTCTACATCGTGGACACAAATAACATTCGATGGTGCACAATTGAGTTAAAATTGACATTAAATCAGTGCCCGTACTGTTATCAAAAAATTAAAAATTCATAACTAATTTCCAAGACAAAATTTGTGGGTACCTATTTACACTTTACTTTCCCGAGGAACATGAAAGCATCTGCTTAAATTCTCCTTCGAGAATTAGAAGCAATAGGCTGGCCTGATCCAACGATTTCCCATGATAAGTTTGGTCCTGTTATAGGATTCCAAATTTAAAAACTTCTCAGTCTATTAAAAGTATTCATTTTCCTTGCATGCATATTTATTCAAGGTTTTTGAATCTTAGACTTAAAAGCCCGCTAAAAGTCTAGTTGTCTAGAGCAATAAATGCGTAATTTTTGCGTTGATGCCTAAGATATTTTTATACGTACCATTAAATAAGGTTAATATCTTCAGCAAACATATCCCACTTTATGGCCAGACTTCTAGGCGCCGTCCGAATAGGAACGCCGTTAAAGATCGTAACAGTATTCGCAAAGCTCCCGATTGGAATGACATTTTATTAGAACATAAGTTTGCAAATAATTAATTTTATCGAAATGGAAGTTAATTTCATAATATTTTATTCAAATTCTGCCTAGTTGATCATAATAGTAAGGAGACGCGGAAACTAGACAAAATATATTATGTCTGCCTTTTGAACACTTACTGTGTGACAAAAAATTAAATTAATAGAACAGAGAACAACTGATGTCGAAATATAGGTACTCCAAATTTTTGCTCATACAACTGTATTTAAAAAACTATAAAGAAAAAGGTCTAGTCCAGTTCTTTCAAATGAATAAGATATTATTTTGTTTTGTACACACAAACGATATTAAACCCCAATTAAAAAATGTTTACAACGTTGTTTTTACTGCCTAGCGAAGGTTCACGTTTCATGTTCATTTATTAACAAAAAACCTTTAAAAAGTTTTGTTATTTTTAATTTGTTTGGGATACATTTTATTTGTTCCCGCATTCATTTTAACAAAACTATCACGATACACAAATGGTTCATTCAGATAAAGATATTAATTTATATTTTGTACTGTATCCGATTACGATTGATGAAATCAGAAATGAATTCTGAATTTGATTGTTAATGAATAGGTTGTCTCAATCAGAGGCCAACAAAAGATAAATGACTGTCATAAGTACCTTTTCGTATATAAACCCTGATTGAGATTTAACAACTCGTTACAATTTTGATATTATTTTGATACGACCTTGAAAATCGCTTACGCTGATTGGTGCATGAGAAATGAAGTGAAAGTCGTGCCTGAGAGGAGCGCCAATTAGAGATCCACCGGATATTCGGTTGCTATCCGGTATCCGGCCTATCCGGCCATTGAAAATTGAAAAATTGAGTATGTGTGTGTGACACTAGAATTGTAAACATCTCTGTGATTGACCCCAGTGTATTTTTATATGAAAAAATAGGAAAATCAAGTGTAAACTTACATAGAACCCGTAAGACGAAGAGCACTATTCACAACCAAATAACGAAGACCAAAAAAGGCACTATGGTGAGCTGATTTTTTATGTAAAACTGATAAAATTGAATCGGTCTCAAACACTTACACACTCACACACGTAAAGATTCAAAATAACAGCCAAATTTGGATTTATAATATACTAAAATAAAGGGTTATCAAACAAACAGCTGTTTGAGCGGTCTGATAGTGACATTGACATTTCAATTTGACAAGCAAACTGTCACTGCGCACGTTTCCGTTCAAAAACGCTTAAAGTGCGTTCCAATTCACGCAGATTGAAATACGAAATTCTCTTTTCATCACAAAACATGACGTCCCGTCAAGTACGAAGCAAGTGTATGAAATGCAGTTTAAAAGTAACGAATAAAGAATTCTTAACCTGTTGTCAGTGTGATTGCACTTACCATCTTAACTGCACTACCAATGTTACTCTAACCAGATTTTTAAGTATGGACAAAAAACATAAAGAATCATGGAAATGCGCCAAGTGCCATAGGCTTGGATCTAAACTTGACAGATCCGGACCCTCTACCTCTGAACAACAACTATTAGTACTCAAAACCCAGAGAGAATCACCCCGTGTAAATGTTAAGGAAAATATTAATAAGCCTGAAGAGAGATGCACCAGTCTCTCTCCTGTTGAGGCAATAGAAACCTCATTCGAATCGGAATCATCAAAACCTAGTACCTCCGCATGTTCAACTCCTGGAAATAGCAGTGTCAAAAGTTTACCAAATATAATTGATACAGCTCAAATTACAGACTTAAAAGATGAGATCACTACACTAACAGTACAACTAAACAGCGCACATGAAGAAATAATAAATCTTAACTCAGAATTAAGCAAGCTAAAAAAAGAATACGCCGAATTAGAGAGGCAAATTATAGTACTTAAAAACTTACTTAAAGAAAACAACTGCGCTTCTGTAAAGAAAGGAACGCCTAAACAAGTCAAACGAAAGAAACTAGGCACCACTCCAAATTATATTGAGATGAAAACGATTACACAGAATATATGTTGCTTAACTGAACAACAACCTAATTCGAATGCCTACGACAGCAGTAAAACAATTAAATCACAACAATGTACTATTCAAGAAGTAAACGATCTAAATGTAAGCGGCCAAACTTACCGAAAACATACTATATTCGTATTCGGCGGCCAGCAGTGCGTGGGACTTGCATCAAAACTAATTTACATGCGTCATAATATTTTTTCCAAGGAATACGACGTCCGATCATTCATAAAGCCGGGAGCATCCACAGAGTATATTCTGGAAGCACTTAGACATTGCTACTTTACGGAAAATGACAAAATTGTTCTTTCGGTTGGGGAACATGACACTAATATCGTAGACATTGTCAATAGTCTAGACTCGGCACTAGGAATTGTTAAAGCTGGTTCAATTATTGTAACAGCTATCAGTGATAATAAAAATATTGATGTTAATGTTCTTAACTATATGCTGCAACAGTATTGTACAAATAAAAATATTAATTTTGTGAACATAGGAAATCCAACATTTTATAGGTATAAGGTGTTCTCAAGAGACTTGTGCAAAAGAGTTAACTTAAAAATAGAACAATTAGACTATAAAACAGAGTATTACAACTTTGGAAAAAATATAAATGGCCAAGATATCCCTAAAACTAAACCCTCAAAAGGCACAATCCCGTATTTGTTCGAGAAAATGAGACGGCAATCAGAGTTCAACAACTTTACCATTCAAGCTCCTCAAGCTCCACAAGCAGAAAATAAAAACACTATAATGTATTATTTTAAAAAAGTTAACAAGCAAAGTAACAATATAATTGACGAAAACTCCAAAAGCGTTTGTGAAGTCACGAATGCAGTCGAAACGTTTAACACTGAACTTAGTACGCCAAGATTAAATACATCTAACATACCCAAGAAATCTCTTTTTCGTCCCCAAAACGAATAAGTCATTCATAGTTTTTCATCAAAATATTGCTGGAGCCCTCCACAAAAAGGATATTCTTGAGTGTGTTTTACAAGAATTTAGAGAGGAACAGAATATTGATATTGATGTTATATGTCTTACTGAAACCTTTCTTATGTCAGGCACTGAACACTATCTAAATCTTGCAAATTATAATGTGGCCGATTTCTACTCACGACAAAACAAAAAAAGGGGAGGAAGTTGTATTCTTATAAAGAATGGCATTGACTACAAAACCATTACAACTAAATCAAAACTGGCCTCTTCATTTAACTTTGAGATGTGTGGTGTAGAAATAATTGAACAAAAACTTATTATTATATGCATATACAGAACCCCTAACTCAGATTTAGATGTTTTCTATGACAACCTCAATAAGCTTTTGTTAGATATTACCAGTAGGCGGAACAAAAAAATAATCATCTGTGGCGATTGGAACATAGACATGCTAAAAATCAATCGGTATTCCAATGAACTAAACGCTATTCTCGATAACTACGATATGCGTAACCACATTAGTGTACCTACTCGACAGGCATCTTGCCTGGATTTAATTACAAGTAATATTTTGAAAGCAGAATCGGAAGTACATGAGCTTGCTTTAACGGACCATAACACTGGTCAGTTGCTTTATGTTCCGATAAAAAAATCCAATTCAAATAAGATTAAATACTGGCATGAGTACAAAAGAGACATGAGCCAAGAAAATCTGGTAAAGTTCTATAGCTGCATTTCTGCTCTATCCTTTTCTGACGTCTACCTGGAAAGCGATACTGATCGAGCATTTGATTCATTTCACGACACTCTTGTTTTGTTTTTTAATTTATGTTTCCCAGTAATAAGAATTAAAGTCACAAATAAACCCGTTAAAAATCGATGGCTCACAAAAGGGTTAAAAAAAAGCCTTAAACAAAAACGAAACCTATTCTTGCGATGCAATATGAGTACAGATAGTAAAACCAGCAATAGATTAATATATAAACAATATAGTAAAATTTTAAAGAAATGCATGTTGAGTGCTCAGAAACTTAACAATAGGCGCTATATACAGAAATCGGAAAATAAGTGTAAAGCAACATGGGAAGTTATTAAAGAAACGATTAAATCAAAAAGCAGTATTAGCTGTACGGACACAATTATTGTTAATGATATGATTTATGATAATCCAAGTGACATATGCAACATATTTAATGATTTCTTCGTGGATGTTGCAGGAAAAAAGACAGATACTCAAGTCGCTAGTAGCAATGATGTGAATATGGGAAGCTCAATAAAAAATATCACAAATAGTATGTACTTGACACCCATCTCTGAAGAATTCACCAGAAAGATTATACTAAATCTCAGAAACACAAAATCAGCTGGTTACGATGAAATTAATACTCAAATAATTAAAATGTGCGTTGATGCTCTAACGCCCTCGCTTACTTTCATTATAAATTTATCTATGGAACAGGGAAAATTTCCAGACAAATTGAAGTTTTCTGTAGTGAAACCTTTATTGAAGAAGGGACCCAAAACTAGTTTAGATAATTATAGACCTATCACGTTAATACCAGTTTTATCAAAAGTTTTTGAAAAGGTGATGCTGATAAAAATAAATGACTTCTTCAATAAATATAATGTACTAAGCACTGCTCAGTATGGTTTTCGAAAGAACAGCTCTACTTCCTTAGCAGCATTTTCACTTATAAAATTAATAACCGAGAGCCTGAATGATAAAATCCCCATAGCAGTATTATTTTTAGACATGACTAAGGCTTTCGACCTTGTTTGTCATGAAAACCTTCTATACAAATTAGAAAAATATGGAATTAGAGGCAATGCATATACTTGGATAGAAAGTTATTTAAAAAATAGGGAGCAATGCACAGAAATTACTTCACTGAATAAAGGTGAAAAAAAGGTTTATAGGTCACATTTCCGTACAAACATCAGTGGGGTACCTCAAGGGAGTATATTAGGCCCAATTCTATTTCTAGCTTATATTAACGATCTTCCACAATGCATCAGCCATCCATGCTTACTATTTGCTGACGATACAACAATTGCAATACAATGTCGAAATAGTGATACGTTTGAAGCAGATATAAATGACGCTCTGGAAACTGTCATTGCCTATTTGAGTCAAAATAAATTAAGAATAAATGTAACCAAAACGACATTAGTGCAATTTCAGACTTATAAAGCCAACCCATTAAAAGTAGATGTCACTTATAGGGACGAGAAAATTACAGAGGTTGAAACTACGAAATTTCTAGGGTTTAATTTAGACAAACATTGTAATTGGAAAAGTCACATTGAATCCATTTGCTTAAAAATTAATAGGTTTTTATTTGCCTTAGATAGAACACGAAAAGTGGCTTCACTTGCGGCCGCCCTTAGTGCATATCACGCTTACGTCTCATCTACATTGAGATATGGTATAATTCTTTGGGGCAACTCCGTAGATGTAGATAGAGCGTTTAAGGCACAAAAAAAGTGTATTCGAATATTGAGTCAAGTTGGATACCTAGAACCATGTAAGCCATTATTTATTAGATTAAGAATATTACCATTGCCATGTATATATATTAAGGAATGTTGTCTATTAGTAAAACAGCACCCTCAATTCTTTAAAACCAGAGAGGAGGCCTATGGTTCAAATTCCAGATGGAAGCACAAGTTAACTCTGCCAAAATCCAACTTGGTATTATTTCAAAAAAATGTTTACTTTATGGCAATAAAGGTATATAATAAGTTACCTGATGATCTAAAAAACAAACCAACCACATTGTTCAAACATTATTTAGATTCTTACCTACTTAAGCATTGTTTTTATAGTGTAAAAGAGTTTCTGGATCAAACTGATTAGCTTCATAGTTTAGCTGTTTGATTGTACCTAGTTATATTTTAATATATTGTGTAAACCAAAGATATATATGTAAGAATTAGATATAAGTAAAAATATTTGTACACCGACTTCACGGTAGAATATGATGGAACTTGCATTCATTCTAATTTAAGATCACATCAATGTACCATATTCTGACAAATAAATACATTTCATTTCATTTCATTTCATTGAAAAAAAAATTATATATTTAGGTAAAGGTTTCGTTTTAACAATACAGTTAATGGAGTCTCCTAGTAAGTATAATTATACCTGTGACAGGAGACCCCGCTCTTCCCAGCTAACATTTTTGTTCTAACAATTTATTCGTTATACATTTAAAATTTGATTTAGTTTAGTGTAATCTAATCTAAAAACTACCTTACACTAACTTAAGCTAAAATATACATTTTTATTATTATTAAGTGTGTGCGTGTGTGTGTGTGTGCGTGTGTGTGTGTGTGTGTGTGTGTGTGTGTGTGGGAGTATGATTCTACTATTAATACATCTATACTGCAAAAGAAATAAGGGATTCTATTTCTTCATAGGTTAAGGATTTCAGTTTTTCTGTAACTGTAATTTTACATTTGTTTGATGTCAGGTTATAGATAGATACATAATTATTTATAGCATTGTAAAGTCTGGCAGATTGTGATTCATATTGCCTTTTTGCGAATGCAGACTTACATAATGGTACTGGTTTTACTCTTAATGTCCTTCTTCTGGAATTTACGCCCTGATTGTATTTAACGGTAGGGTGAATTTTTAATATTGTTCTTAAAATATATAGCTTTCTCATAGAGAGTAGACCTGTGGTCCTATATAGCTCTTTAGTGGAAAAGCGTTGAGGTTTAGAGAGCATAACTTTAATTAGGCATCTTTGTCCTCTTTCAACCTCGATGAATTTGCTTTTATTGCCACCGCCCCAGACTGGTATACAGTAAGACATAATGGATTGTCCAAGGGTAATATATAATTTGATTAGCAAATTGGTGGGAGCAATTTGTTTTAGGATTTTAAAAATCCATACAATCTTCCGTATCCTGTTAGTAATGTACTCAATGTGTCCGTGCCACGAGAGTCGCTGGTCAATAACTACACCAAGATATTTAGTTGACGTAACCTTTTCTATTTGTTGTGTGCAGTTACAGTTCAGGGGGTCGGTCAGGTCACAATTGTGAATTTTTATTTGTTGCTTGTGTGGCGGCTGTAGTATTTTATATTTAGAAAAACAAATAAAGTTAGTTTTAGAGGTGTTTAGTGATAGTAGATTTGATCTTAGCCAAGTTGATATAATTGCAAGGCTTGCTTCAGCTTTTTTATAACAATCATCCCAAGTATCACCGCAAATGACCATTGCCGTATCATCTGCATAGGAAAAGACCCGGCCATCCTGAATAGTAAGACTAGTCAGTTCGTTGATGTAAATTAGAAATAATGTTGGGCCTAGGACACTTCCTTGAGGAACGCCATATGTAACCGGTAAAGCCTCACTCACATAATTTCCAATTTTTACTACCTGGCTTCGACCATATAAGTAATCTTTAAAAAGTTCCAAGGCCTTACCTCTAATTCCTACACGTTCAAGCTTGTGCACAAGAGTAGCGAGAGAAACAGTGTCGAATGCCTTTCGAAGATCTAAGAATATTGTCAAACATTTTTTTCCTATATCAACTTTTTGGGTAATCAAAGTTGTTAATGCTAGTGCTGCATCTTCCGTAGATTTTCCTTTTCTAAAGCCAAATTGTTGTGGTGATAAAATTTCATATTTTTCAAGATAATTTATAAGTCGAGTATTTATTAGTTTTTCAATTATTTTGGATATTGCTGGCAGTACTGATATAGGCCTGTAATTGTTGACATCATCTTTATCGCCACTCTTATGCACTGGTGTAACCACCGCTTGCTTGAGTATTTTGGGGAAAACTCCTTTTGCAAAACAGAGGTTGGCAAGATGACAGATCACTGGTACAACCGTTTGCCTAGATAGTTTTAAGAATTTAGTAGGGATACCATCGCATCCTGCAGCGCTGTCTGTTTTTAAGCTAGCGAGAACAGTATCTACTTCTTGTAAGTCAGCATCCAGTAGAACAAACGAGGAAATGTTAGTTTGAGTGGGTATTGTTTTCGTGTAGTCAAGATTTACAGGAGGACAAGTTATTTTTTCAGCTAGTTTTTTGCCAATATTTGCAAAAAAACTATTCACGTGATTAACTGAGCTCGATGGTGTGTTTTTAGATGTAAGTAGTTCAAAGTTATTAGTTTTTGTAGATTTGTAATGTGTGATGGTTTTTATTGAGTTCCAGAGAGATTTCGAGTTTCCCGCTGATTCATCTAACATTTTTTTATCATGGATTCTTTTCAGTCCATTATTTTAATATACGGCCGGATACCCGATAGTAACACACTTTCCGCCCGGATACCGGTAACATTGCTTGATTTCGGAGTAAAAAAATTGGATCTAAGAAACAGTCACGGTCATAATTATACCCGTATGATATTTTAAAACAATTTAAACATTTCCATTCATTGCACGTGCACTCATTTCGAACCCAGAAATGAGTCCGCGCGAACTACGAAACAGGTCAAAACCTGCACAATACGCACCTGAAAAACCGAAATGTAGGTATAGGTCCGCCGGCCGAATATTAGGTAGCCGGATACCGGATATTCGGCCTGACCATCGGCATCAGTATCCGGCCAAACAACTATCCGTTGCATCTCTAGCGCCAATCACCAATACGATCGCCAAGGTCGTGTCGAAACCAGTTTAAAATCGTAACAAGTTGTTAAATCTGGATTGGGCTCATGATCTACACTCTACATATTATAGGTAGGTACTTATGGCGGGGGTTATATGCTTCCACTTTATCCTACGCGACCTTGCTTTTTGCTTATCTACGATTGATCTTTGGATTAAACGAAGTTGATTAAGCGATGCAAGGCTGTCCCCCAAACATTCGGAAGATAACGGCTCAAGTGGTTCAGTCTACGTTCTATTTCTGCCTTGGTATCTGTAGGTGTAGATACTACTGACTTCAGGAGGGCGATTATTGAACTTCGATCGCTCGATTTCGTCACTCGAAAATCGTTGGAAAAAGACGAAATGCTAATTTTTGAAATACGAGCGATAGAAATTTGGAATCTAGTGGTATTGACCACTCGTTTTCATTTCTATTATTAGAATTTAAATGCCTGGGGTTATTATTGAATGAAATACACGAAATCGAGCGGTCGAAATTCAAAAATCGGCCCCCAGGTCCTTGTACACTTGATTTGCACACAGTGACAGCGTTTGTTTTTGACACGGCGCGGCGTCGAACAGGTTAAAGTTAGTAGTATTAGTCTTCGACCTCTTCGTAGCTGATAAAGGAACGTTCTAAAATATTTTAGTAGTGGTAAGTGTTATGCTTTGGCTTAGTTTTTAGGTATTTATCATTTTGATATAGGCAAGTATCATAACGATCAAATATTTATTCATAAGTACACACATAAGTCAAAAATACAGAAATTAAAATGTCAATAATAATAAATACCTTAAACTAAGCCAAAAATAAACAATCAAATCTAAAATAATATTTTAACAACACACTACTAAATTATCAATACACTTATAAAGAAGAACAAAATCATATGATTCTCTAACATTTCATCAAAAACAACGTATTTTTACACTAACCCGCAAAAAAGATTGTAAGATGTGACCCACGACTGTCGGCACTTGAGTTGTTTACTTGACTGTGGAAGGTCTGTTGACCTTTGTCATTACATATTTCCTAAAAGGTTTGGACTTTAACCCAAAACTTTGTTTGAATATCCGAAAATATCTTAAAAGCTCAAATAGATAGTATTCACTAGTAAATGTGGGTTACATATTAAATGTTACTTAACTCTAATATAGCGTAGTTCTATTTTTGCATCTTTTAAAAGTCGTGTGAGCTACTTGAGCGTGGGTTGGTTATGTCAAAAGATAGTGGGAGTTCTAAGAATTGTAAAGAAAAATGTGACTATTTACTTGAAAACTTCACTTGACTATATTTTTAATCGGTGCCTTTACTATATACATTTTCAATATCAAAGAAGCGTTCACTTTCAGAAACTGTTACCCAACCAAACAAACAAAAGATAAAAAAGTAACAAAACAATGACATTAATATTTATGCGATCAGAGTCCAAAATAATAAGTTGTCCAAATTAAATCAAAAAAGTCCGAAAAGCGTCAGAGCTAATAAAAAGAAATGGGACGATGGCGGGTGAGTTGTCCATATCCACGTCCCCAGGCGATTCCCAGCTATGAGCTTGGAATTTATTATTACTTCCAAACTATTTGTTATTTTTACCACTTAATTGTTTAATCTTTTGTGGGTTTGGGACAGGAATGGCGGCATTTTTCTGACATTTCGTGATATCGCTTTTTGACGAGAACCTTTAGGTACACTACCTACAAGATCTTTAAATAGTAAACGTTTATTACTTTACTTAGGATACCTACCAGAGAGGTGCAGAAAACATTATCGGTCGAGCAACGGTGTATCCCATTCTAACAATATATTTAAAAACTAGCGGCAAAAACTTAATTATAGCAGCACACTCTAGGGAGCAAAAACTAAAACCTCCTACTTATCTAAGATGATGTGTCTGTCGTATCATCAATCTTTTACATAAAACTATGAATAGTTTCACAGATAAATTAAAACATGAATTAATTTTACCGATTTTCAAGACCGAAGTGATCATATGAAACGGCCTATAAAAATAGTCTTCCGTCTTAACTGCGAAATTGCATGAAGAAATTCTGAATAAATTCATTGATAAATTCGCCATGCACTTTTACGGCTGATGATCCTAAATAAAATGTTTCAAATTTATATACATAGTTTAGGTAGGTACTTTCTAGCAATTCTGGCCCACTACGTACAATAGTCGTAAAAGACATTACAAAATGACTTTGAATTTAGACTCTATTGTGAGAGAATATGAATGAGTTTTCGGATAGCTGTACGGCTTGCGGTTCGTATGCTAAGCCGGGTTGACGTGATTGTAAGGCACTAAATATGCATATTTTGGGACAAAAAATAACCAATGTAACTCCTCAATTTCTATGCAAATTTTGATAACAATCGATTGGATAGTTTAGAAGTGACGGTCTAAAAAATAAACAAAAAGTTATGTTCAAACGTAAGATAAAGTAATTTCAGCATTGAAACAGTAAACTTACGCGGGATTCTAAATTACTTAAAGGGATTCCAGTAGAGTTACCGAGTTGGAAGAGTTTAATAATCTCCCCTTTAAATTAAACTTGCCCCGAAAAATACTGAGGATACAGTAAATATAAATAAAAACTCAATACAAACTCATTTAGGTATATGCTATCGTTCCATCAATTACCATCTAAGTTAAACGATTAAAATTAACTTAATTGGATGTATGAAGCCAGTTCACGCCATTTATATTTTTCCACACGGTAGGTACCTACTAGTATCACAATTTTATGAAAAATATACTTCAATGGCATTGACCGGCATAGGTATACCTACTCGTACAGCGAGATACTATACTAGATAATAGTTTACTTTCGCTTGTGCTATTCTATAGAATATAGTAGTCTAATAGTGTTAAACGAGAACGACGGCCGAGAAAATATGCGAAAATCAGACAAAGTTAAAATACAGGCCTTTTTTCGAACAGGGTATTTCGTAGCTTTCTACGTTTACGTTCTCTTCAAAACGTCTTTACGTTTTGCCATAGGACCATTTGGCGGAGCAACGTTTTTACAAGACATTTTCGTAAGAGAAAGAAACATTTTGCAAGTGGGCATTGTCCATACTACTTAGTGGCTCTGTAAGGTGTTGACCTAGAAAACACGCATGGAATCACCATTTTGATTTATTTTCCAAAAATAGAAATAATAAAAGAAAACGACATTAGTTACTCTGCTACTCACATGTTAATTTTCTTATTACATAGTTTACTTACTTATGAAATTGTTTAGTTTTTACTTTATTGTTATCAATCAACTTATTATCATAGTTTTTGCTTTTAGCTTGTAGTTAATCACTAAGGAAGAGTGGTGTTCCTTAACACAGGTATTAATAATAATATACTTATACTAAAAAAAAAAAAAAAAAAAAAAAAAAAAAAAACTCAAATTATTTTCTAGATTTTGTATTTACATGTTGCTTTCTACATTGTTTTTATGAAAAATATAACCCAAGACTGCTGCGTACTATTACATATATATAAGGGTTATAATTGTAACGGTGCGTGTAACGAAGCGTTACACTATCGACCTTCATACTATTTCTGGCACCATACAAATTCTAAATTCCCTTTTGAAATTCAAATCCTATTCCAAATTCCATTCAATGATTTTTATTTTCAGTTCGATCACATACTCTGATCGATAAACATCATTTAATCTAACAGACTGTACTTCCCAAGTTTCTAAACACGACCGTTTAAGTGTGATTTTTATTAGTAAACGTAATAATTCATAAGTGCGTGCAGTTCAGTATAGTGCTCGTTTTGTGGCCCTGCACACCTTCCAGATATATATCTACATCATCACCAAGGCACATATTGTAAGTTATTTGATTTCTAACCTTCTGAATTACGAAAGTGTTTTTATACATACCTATCTGTTAACACGTAACCTGTATTGTTACAGGTGCCTTTTTATTTAAATAATAAATACCCCTCATCGCTCTGGATCCTGCCTTTTCATTCCCATCATCCCCGTGAGGCTCCTCTACCTGCCCCCTCACACTGGCGCCACCAACGTGCTCAAACCCGGACCTGACAAGACACCCACCCGCCTACGACGCTGAGCAGCCCGTTCCAGTTCCTCCGTGCCAGCACCTGCTCCTACCCAACAACCGCAACCAGCTGTTCCAGTTCTACATTTTTCCTTTTTCTACCAATTTTTTTTTTATATTGTTTGTAATTACTAGCTTTAAGATCTTTTCAAAATTCTAAAAGGTTATAGTCGACCCAACTCAAATTTTCGCAATATCTCTCGGCCTAACATCATTTTATTTAATTTTCTATTTTACAACCAACCTTTTATCTAATCCTCAACCGTTTAACCAAAATTCCCCCCTTAAATAACCAATTACATATACATAATCACGCATCTATCATCATTCATCATCTTATACCAATTTATCTATATCTATTTTCTAATCCCTATTATGCCAGCGTCCAACGCTTTTTGTCGCGCCACGTAACAAAACTCTTAACATAGTGATTACACAAAACATCTATCACATACAATTACACAATCCAAGATTTCCACTGAAATCTCACAAATTGGTTTCAATCCTAAGTGTTTTTAAAACTTAGGATTGAAACCAATTTGTGAGATTTCAGTGGAAATCTTGGATTGTGTAATTGTCACTGAAGTGCGAGCCAATCCTGACTTACGGCAGTACTGTTGGAGATAATCCGATAGCTTATCCTTCACCCGATTAAATAAATATACACAACTAAGCCTAATATCACAATAAACTTCTCCTTTCGATTCAATAAAAAATAAAATTTAATAACTACATATTTTATTTATATTGATAACATCAGTTAGGTATTCTCTTCGTGATAGGTATCCACTTTAATAAACAATGAATCCAGCACTATTAAATAAACCTGAACTCATCTATGAGCTCAAACTCAGGAACATTCAGTTCCCAGCCACCGCGCAGGCTGATGATTTAAGACAGCTCCTCACTCCAAATTTATTCGCGGACCCGTGTTCGAATCTCTCCAGCCCATATGATCTTGAACAGGATATCACCGAAATTAGCAGATGCCTCACAATAGTTTCTTCTCAGCTACAGCTTGCGACCACCAACCAAGCGAAGCACGATAGAATAGCGGTTTTCTTATTTCATTTATATAACAGAATAGAACGTCTCTATATTACCACTGAATTATCTCCAGAAATTATTGACAACTATTCGAAAATATGCGAATTATTGTCAAAATGTCAAACAAAATTTAACATGTCACAACCGTCAACAACAACGTCAACTTACGCGTCAGCAACCTCTTTGATAGATGATTCCACAAATTTAGACCTACTTGCTCGAAAATTAACCAACCTCTCTGAAGCAAAACCAAGCGATTTTAAAAAATTCAACTATAAAGGCGATAGTTGCCCTTATGATTTTATTCGAAACATCGAAGAGTTTGCAATTGCGCGTAACATTGACGACAAACGCTTACACAAATATATATACGATTTTTTATCAGGCATTCCTTTAGATTGGTATAGGTCAAAGAAAACAACCCTTACAGATTGGAAAACATTTAAAACCCACTTCTTAAAAGATTTCGAATGACATGACCATGACCACAA